>NC_056663.1:51501293-51814793 GCF_018350195.1 Panthera tigris | reverse complement strand
CAGATGTGGACATCTATGTGTCCTCATCAATCTAGACCCGGTGCTATTTGTGGCTAATGGTGCCTATGGATGTAATTCCATCATTCTCTCTCTCTCTCTCTCTCTCTTTTTTTCCCTAATGCATTGCCACCAAGGAATCATATTAGAAAGACAGATTTTCCATGTAGGACTTTCCTTAGCACAAGACTTTTGTTCTTATTCTCCCTTTTTTAGGATGGCTTGGTTTCCAGTGTCTGAGTCCCCACCCTCCCCCACCCCCACTGCCTTTTCTTTTTAAAAATGAAAATGCTTTCCTTTTTCCAGTAGCCAAAAAGAAATAGCAGTAAAACCAACCACATCCGGCTCTTTTCTTCCCTCTCTCCCTGTTGAGTTGAGTTGGATGTATGTGGATTGGGATAATCTTTGAATCGGTCGTTCCAGGGCCCTTGCTAAAGATGAAAGACTTTTCTGTTTCCCCACCATGGCGAGATCAGGGCGGTGACAACAAACAATTTAACTTCTTGAAACCTTGTGGTGCCTTTTCTCGTGGTGCTTCTCTCTCGTGTAACTCCAGTCAAGGCGGCCACTTGCAGCAAACAGCAATGCCAGTACGTTACCTTGGTATCCCGTGCCAGTGCAGTAAAAGACTTTAATGTATACATATATAAATAGATATAGAGATAGAGATATCACTATAGTTATATAATTATATAATTGAGGTTCTGATGCAGCTTTGGTGGGAGTTGATCATTCCTCTGCAAAAATCGATGCTACTCAACTGAAACTAAGCGCTGTGGAGCGTTTGACTTTGGGGAAGGGCACCCACAAAAGAGATGGGCTACTCCTGTGACTAATTTTCTTTTCCCTTCTTGTGAAAGTTGCTGTCTCCGTAATATGGGATGTTTGATAAGGGAGCAAAGAGCAGCTTCTTTTGAACTTCCTTTGGTGCTGATATTTAAAAAAAAACAAAAACAAAAACTGTTTGTTTGTTTTGCTTCCTCATCAGTGGCCAATAAGCTGCTTTTCCAAAATCTCAAGTCACCAATTAGAGGTAGTAAGAGGCGAGAGGCTGGGCATCCCCCCACCCTGTTTCTTACCCAGACAGTTTCCTCTGTGACCTGTGTATGGTCTCCCAGACTCAGTCTCCCCATTTAAAATGGACATCATAGTATATTTCCTTACCTCATGGGGAAGGATAACCTAAAGGGATTCATTGGTGGCCCTGAAACACTAAGTCATTATTAATTTGGAGACAGCAACTTGACACGGTTTTAAGGTTTTATTTGTATGATGCTAAGACTTTAATCCTGGGGTTTTGTTTTGTCCCCACTTGCTTCTGCATCTCCGCCATGTCGAGCGTCCTCCCTTTGGCAATGCCTTTGAGAACTGCGTAACCGATAGAGATTCACCTGAGGTGTTGGGTACTGCTAATTTCTCCCAAGGGAACAACATCACTAATACTGCATAAGGTGCTAGAATCAAACCTCATTTTACAAACCTTGGTTCTTAGAGAAAAACAAAACATGCAGAATTCTTTCTGTGAAGCCTTACTATAGATTGTTATAGCCAATTATTTATCCAAAAAGAGAGAGAGCATAGAAAATAAGGATAAGATGCAGCGATTCTGTATAAAATGTAACTAAAAACCTCTGCTATTTCCTGTATTAATGTAAACTATCATATATATGTGTATATATATATATATATATATATATATATATATGCTTGAGGCAGATAGAAAGGATGAAAAAATGTAAAGTGTGTTCATCTCTATTTTAATTTTTCAGTTGACTCACAATTTTTAGTATGTGAGCAAGAGAGGTTTACCGTGGGTTGGGATAAGGGATGCCCAGTATGATATAGACAATTAATCAGCTTTGTTCTGCTCTATATGTTACTAGAAGGAGTTGGCCGAATGAGAGGAAGGGGAAATGAGTTAAAACGGGGACTTGCTTTCTAAATGTTCTTAAGCATCGATGTTACACTTTGGTGGTGTTTCCTCCTTTTTGCAAAGTTTCTCAACAGCACTATAAAACGTGTCTCCTGCCTAAGGTGTTAGCAAATAATGTTTACCTCAAGAAAGCTTAAAAAAAAAAAAAAGAGGCAGTTGTTTCCTATCTCTTAAAAACTAGTGAGCCCCTAACCAAAATGCGAGGCATTGCCACAGAAATTCAGTGAGAGAATAGAACCATTTCCGGTGCTTTCCTGGAAGGCCCCCCCTCCCCGCCCCCCCACCCCCTCCCAATCCCTTTTGCTAAAGAAACAATCCGAAACAGGAGTTTTGACAAGAAACGGGTCAGGATGTAGCAAAAGCAAATAGGAACTTTGCGCAGAACGAGTGGGGAGGGGGCGTTTTCAAGTATGGCTGTGTAATTCAGGTGTTTAGCGCTCGCATGTGTGTGTGTACTGTATATATGTGTCAGTGTATGACATGTTTGGTGGACAGAGAAAAATACCGTGAACAGAAATGAACAGAAAAAAAAATCAAATGCTATTTTATCAGAGGACGCACTTGTTCACCTTGATGAGAAGCCACTGTTTCACAACTATGCAATCTTCCTCCCTCCTTCACCTCGGACCTCCATCTCCCTCCCAGATTTTCCTTTGTACAAGAACCACAATATCCAATCCCTGGTTCAAGGTGAGCATGCTACAGTGATTCTTTTCCTAAATTTAAGAGCTCCCGAGAAGAGTTTTCCTTTGCTTTCATTTTAAATGATTCGATGTAACCCTGTTTGGTTCTGTAAGTGAACTGATGTGTATTTTTATGTTTCAGTTACATGTTTATAACTTGTTTTCATCCTCTTCTTGATTCAAAATATTTATATTCTTTATGAAATCTACTTTTATAGGATATGTTTTGGGGATGTGTTGGCTTAAGGCAAGAAAAAAATTTGGCTTAAGTGGGACAATGAGCATGTGACCTCTGGGATTGGGGGCTGGGGGAATGACAGGGACCTTCAGCTAAATCAGCACCTACACCTTGGTCCTGAATACAGACCCTGGCAGGGAGCTGGCATACTCTGGGAAGGATTTGACCCAGGTGTTTCTGTTCCTTATTTGTGGTCATCTATACGGAGTAACCTATCCTCAGAGGGTGAATATTTTCTACCTTCGCTTTATGCCAATGCCTCCTTCCCACCGACTCTACGTGCTCTACCTAGTGCCAAATCCCACCTCCCTACCTTTGCACTACTTTTTGCTAATACCCCTCCTCCCTTGCCAGCCAGTGACTGCAATGTGCCTGGGTGGGGTTACTGCATCTGCTTTCATTCTGAAAGTCAGACATAGAGAGAATCTTCAAGAGCCCAGCATCAAAAGCATTCGGGAACTCAGCCCTCAGGCTGTCCATCCTTTAGAGGTATTTGAAATAGATGCTCAGCAGCTCACCAAGAGGGAGAATAGCAGGTTCTACCCTGTAGCCAATTTGGCCTCGCCTGCCTTCACCAGGCTTTCAAAAGAGCCGCTGGGAAGAAGAGAGATCCTGGGGTTAGACAAAGCACAAATCAGGCAGGGGAAGCCCTGCGTGCAGAAGACAGGTTCTTACCTTCTCTGGTTGCCTGCACAAGTCTGAGTTTTGCACACGGTTTACGAATCTCGCACAAGGTGGCCGAGCCATCCGAGACAGTTTTTAAAAGATTAATTCCGACACTGCCTAAACTGCTCCAGCACAACACGCTTCCGTTCTCTGGCTGGTGGGAGCTTAGATGGAATTCCTTTGGATTGAAAAAGGAAGTCGGTCCTTTGACACGAATGCATTTTCTCTGTTGGCCTCATTCCTCAACTCCTCCCCCACCCTACACATACTCTTAGCTACTCAGGGGATCTTAATGAAGTGCTGTTCATTTGCTTTTGTCCTGTTCCATAGGTCATACCTGCTACGATCCATCCCAGGAATGTATCACTCATTCTTTCTGCTCCTGAAAAGGTAGCATTCTGGAGAACTTTAGGCCTACAGACCCAGGAGTCTTTCCCAGAAGCCGACTTGTCTTTACAGCTCAGAAAATATCAAGGGAATCACTTCCAGAACACCATGTGATTTTCCAACTCCTGGCCCTTCCCAAAAAGTGGCTGGGGAGCTGGTAGGGGCTTCTCAGAGGTTGCCAAGGTCCGGCCTCATGAGCCCACTCTTCTCTGGCCGGCCCACTGGTGCTCAGGCCCTGACATGGGTTCAGGGACCCAGAGGCTGCAGGTCTTCCATTAGGGTCAGAGCTCAGGGCAAAATGAAGAGGGGATAGAGGGTGGAAGTGTTCTAGATCCCTTGCTCCTTCACCAGGGCCGAAGCAGAGTGTCCAATACCTATTTTGGGGTTATGACAACCTGCCTTTCTGGGAAGGGGTGGGCCACCTCTGAGGCCACAGCTGCAAAGCTGGCATTATTGAGTTGCAACCATAAATCTAGACCCAGGGAATGTGTCTATCATGAAGCCTGACAATTCAGCAGCAGCACAGACAGAACCTTTGTTGACTAAAACCTTTCCCATCAGAGTGGAAGGGTCCTGTTGTGGTATGTCGGCTGACCCTTTGTTAGCTGGGTTCTTGCCATTGATTGGTACCTGAGACCCTGCAGGAGACAGGTATAGAGTCCCAGATGCCAGGGCCAGAAAAATCAGGTATAGCCCCAAGCTCTCTCAGGCTGGCTGATTCTGAAGAAAAAGTCCCTTTAGAGATGTTGTGTTTCCTCTCATGGGGAACAGGGCAGTTTCTTTAGAGGAAAAAAGTATTTAGGATTACTGGAGTCCCAGGAATGTAGGGGTGTCAGAGTAAGTCCAATGTAGCCTGTGGCAGGTGACATCAGCCATGATGGAGCAGAGCCCTTTGTGGAGGACAGGAGAACTGAGACTCGGCTAACATTGACTGAGTGCCAGTGATGTATAGGCTCTGTCCCAGATGCCTTCATACAGTGATCTCAGCTAAGTCTTTGCAAGAATATCACAAGGCGAGAAACTCTGCCCCATTTTACAAATGGGGAAACTGAGGCTCAGAGAACCTCCATGATTGCACAGAGTTTCGTGGTCAGTAGGGGTACAGCTGGGGGCAGGGGGTACGGGCTTGGACATTTGGTCCCACTTTTCTTCAAGATCCAGGCTCCACTCATGTCCTTTCCCAACAGCTCATAAAGGCCAGGTAGCTCAGAGCACCCATCAAGGACCAGCTGGGATGAAGGCAGTCTTGGCATTTTTGTTTTCTTGCAGATGGCCAGAGAGGCTAAGAGAGTGTGGGAGGTTTTAGGGCACTTACAAATTTAGTGACCATTTATGCAATAAGGTATCCCCAGGAAAAATGATGCCTGTTTCCCACAGGTCACCCTGAGCATGACCTGTACAGTATGAGTTCTTGGAGACTTCCATGGAATGGGAGCCTCCCTATAAACACTTTGAGATGTCTTTCCTGGTTGGCCTGAGAACTTCTGTGTCTTCTTTCTATAGGTTTTGTTGTTGTTACTTTTGTGTGTGGTCTTAAAAGGTGAGGAGATTTCCAGATAAGTGGGTTATTTCTCCAAGGATCTGTAAAAAGAGTTGAACGGTTGGAGTTAGGGCAGATTCAGAAATGTAAGCCTCACAGGGTAAATTCGGAGTAGGTTTCTGAACACAATGCCTATGACATGGCAGAGAGTGAGAGCCATTCTAGGCCAGGCATGGCAAGAAGCTGCCTGTGTTAGGCCAGGGGAAGGGCACTGGTGGTGGGGGCAGCCTGGGAACCTGCATTCTGCTCTTGTACCCATCATTCCTTGCCTAGTAGCTTGCCTTCTGTAAGTTTCAGTTTCCCCATATCTAAAACACAACAGTGAGCCTGGTGATCTCTATGATCAATCCAAACCAGAAAAGTAATAAAATAATGAGACAGGTTATTGCATTTGGTGAAAGTCATTTGGGATGAGAAGTCGTTGAAAGACACTGTGAATTCCTAAGCCAGGGAATGAAATGACCAACATCAAAATATTAGGCTTAAGAAAGTGATTGTCACTGTCATGTGCACTGACAAAGGGGACAAAAACTATCTAGATGAGAGACGAAGAGCACAAGGGACGACAGGAAATGGGCAGGAAAGGGCAGATTAGAGAGAGTCAGGGGAAGGGAGTAATGCACCCTACTTATTGTTTCTCTGAGGCAGCCTCATGCTTTACATGTTTGCTTACAATTATGTCAGCTTAATGCCTACTGGACAGCCTCTGAGCATACCTGCATGTGTGTGCACACACATGCATGCACACACACGTGCACACACCCTATCCTAATCCTGCCATAGTCCCAGCAATTATACACAAAGAAAAATCCCTCAGTCCTTGAGCAAAGCTGGAGCTTCTTCAGAGCACAAAGAAACAATGGAATCTCAGGGTTTGAAGACATCAGACATCACCTAATTTTTGCTCCTCCTCACAGACACAGACAAAAAAATATCAAACTTCTTCTCAAGGGTCTCCAAGGAAAAAATTCTCCTTGCCTTCATTCACTGTTGAATGCCTGGTAGTCAGATAGTCTCCACCTTATAATGACTTGAATGATGCGTCTTACAATCCTGACCGATTCCTTTTGCTTTGGGTCTCTGAGGGGACAGAGATCTAGACTCTGGATTAGTGAGCTTTGGGATGTTTGGAAGTGCCCATGGCCTTGCCTTGCCCAGGATCTCCTGTAAGGTAAGACTGGGAATCACTTGAGAGTGATAGTTGCAAGTTCACTTTGTCTTTGCCTTCTGGAATTAAGTACTCAAGACAGATTGCACACCCTGCCCCCCCCCACCCCACTGATCTTCCAGCCCAGTCAGGATGGAAGCAGTTGCCCAGCTTTGCTGAGACCTCAGTTTTGACATATATTCAGATGAACTGTGTTCAGTTCCTTTCCCATTGGGCCCTGCTACTGTATTATTTCCTCTAAGTATGTTTTATGTTCAAAATTCAAATGTGAGTATTCACTTGAGATGCATCTAGGCAGGCAAAAATACACCCAGCTATTGCCTTGAGGGGGAATATGGGGTCTTCAAAACCCTTATGACACTGGACACTTTCTCTTCTTTCCCAATCCATTCTCTTACTCCATTTTCTAAAAATGCAGTTCAACCTTGATGATGCCCTCTATTGGCTAGGCCCTGGGGTAGACATTGGGAAGACAAAGAGGAAAGATGGTCCAGCAGGGGAGATGATGCACAAACACATGGGAGAGTATTGTTCACACTCTGGCTTCCAGAGAACAGCGCCTGGCCCTGCCTAGCATAGGCTGACTTGAAGGTACAATATGCTCATGTGACAAATCTCTCCCAGGTGGCTGCTTATCAGTTCCTTGCCCATCCTTCCATTATCCCCAGTTCACCAACCATTCCTCTGGGACCCCTCTGTCTCCTCTCCTGCCTGAGGCTGACCTGTTCTGCAACTGTTCCCAGATATTTCTGGGAGCAGAGCAAATCCTACCAAAAGCAGATCACGTCCATAGTAAAAATAACTATTAAACAATCCAAGGGAGTTTGATTCAATTCCACTTTTAGCCCCATTAATGTCTCTGGGCCTTGCTTCTCTCACATTCTCTTTAGGGTCTCCAGGGTCTTCTAGGCACTGTCAACAAACCCAAGTTACTACTTGGCTTTCTGGGTGGACCCCCTTAGGTCTCCATTGGCGAACTGCACTTGCCTGATCTGCCCCTTCCTCAGTTGGGCATTTCATTGCTCGGCTCTCCCAGCTGCTGCTTCAACCAGCCAAGTGTCCTCTCCAGGTCCCTTCTCTTCACCCCGTCCTCCTTCCATTCAAGATGGCATACAAGGAAGGAGGTGGTCTCTGCCATAGCCATCACCACCTGACATCACATTTTACAGTGAAAATGCATTCATAAGTAAAATTGAAGATGGCAGAAGATGGCCTTCTCAGCTCTCCATTGGAAAGGGTATAAGAGGGATTGATAGGGGAATGAGTGATCCCAGTGTCCCAAACCCTTGCCTCACCCGCCAAGAGAGCACATGATCCTAGAAAGGTAGAGCTATACTAGAGACTTCACAGCTATATTGATTTCCAGCCATTTCCTGGCATGTTTCAGGAGCCCCCAAAGGCTAGTGGTCCCTGTTACTGTGGCTGCAGAGGTGAGCATTACCCTAGGGAAAAGGAAGAAGGAAACCCTATTTCCTTACCGTCAACAGCTGGCTACAGAGCTCCTGAGGCTGACCCAACCCCACTGAGGAGGAATACACGGAAGAAACCTATGGGACAGGTTACTCCTAATTGGATAGGTGAAAATTACTTTTTTTTTCTCCTGGCACAAAAGCAAAAACAACCTCCCCCCTTCTTTTTTATTTCACCAGGGTTTGCGATTGAACACATCTGATTCCCTGACTTTTAAAAAAATGTTTTTTTTTCATTTTGAAGCAGGTATTTTTTAATGGGGCTTATTTTTGGGTTTGAGATCACTGGGCTTCTTGCCCTGTGAATCAATGCTTGCTGCTGTGTTGAAAATGCATACATTGGTGACCACAGTATTAAGCCAAATTTAAACTCTTTAGTCTCCTCCATCTGTAAGTGTTATGTATCTACCTCATTATGATTTTTTTGGTTTTCTGTGCTTTCGTGTTGTGTACAATGTCAGAGGTGAAATGTAGATAAAAATATATATATATAAAAATATATATTTTTTGCTTTGCAATAAAGTTCAAAGCTATAACACAGAATATTCATAAAATGTCATAGCCTTTTATTGTGCTCTATCTCCTTAGTTGTGAATTGTCCTGGGGAGCCCTTTTGCCTATTCACTAGAGTCAATATAATTGTGTTTGTCATTTGATGAATTATTCTAATTATTTTAACTGTACTTTTTCAACACATTGAATAAGACACTAGGATTCTTGAACAACTCTTGGTTCCAAAGGTGCTTTATTTCTGTGGACTCAAGTGATCAATGGAAGGGGAGTGTCTCTGCAGACTTGAATCTTCCAGATAAAATTACTGATCTCAATGCCATTGGGTTTAAAACAAAAGGTTTGTGCATAGGGGGAAAAAGGAAACATTGGTTTGGCTTTGACTTTTTGAAGCTTTCAATATTGATTTATGTTCAACTTTCTTTTTTTTTTCTTTTTTTAATTTCAATTTCTTGGCATGGAATATGGTACTCACTGACACCCTAGCATTCTAGTCTGACCTGGCTGCTTTCAACTTTTTGATTTTGCTGTTTTCTCTAGGTTGATTTTGTGTGTTGTGCTATTTGGTGGTGAACTACCTTGTGCCCAGCCCTCACATCTTCTCTAAACTTTCTGGAACTCTTTCCATACTATGTATTAAGAGGGATGGTGATTTGGAAACATTTGTAATCTACAAGCCAGCGATGCCATAAAGACTCAAAATTTTCGGAAGAATACTGACCAATTACAGTACAGGGTGAAAGCATCTTAAATAGAAAATGCAAGGTGGATTGTCTGCAATTGATTCCCTTTTTCTATGTGTTTAAACACAATTATTTTCCTTAAGCTAAGCACATCTAAGTCGTGAGCCCTAGATACTTTGTATAGTTCAACAACCCTTGTTTTTCTGTGTCTTTTGCCAAAATATATAAGACATTTCTCGAACTCATTAAATGTTTTAAATAGGATAAAGAAAGATCTATAAGTTAGAATGAAAGATTCTTAAAAATGATAAATCAGCAAAACTCTGTACATGTTTTTTATTATTCCCTAGCTCTAGAGAGAGCTAGGGAAAAGTAACTGAAGGGGGGAGAATCATTTCTACAAATGGCGAGTTTTCCCTTAAAATACATACAAAGACTACAAAAAAGGAAAACACTTAAGATTCAATTTCATAATATGTCTTTTTCTCTGCCCTTTTTTCTTCTGATGACCTTAAAGAATTGTGAGTGTGTATTAATAACAGACATTTTAGCTGGTATTTGGGGGAGGCTTGCTCTGTTTTTTAACAATGCTGAACCGGCACTTAAAACAATTCTTGCTAGGTTATACTTTGCCTATTCTCAGCTATTTCTCTCTTTTTATGGTATTAATGGTCTGTCTATGAATTGGAATGCAGATAATACATGTGTACTGAAGGTGGAACACACTGGTGTTGACTTGAAGGGAGGAAAATCCATTGATAAATATGTATTTCTATATATACCTGTAAGTAGGTGAGTGGGAATATATGATATATTCACTCACACGCACACACACACACACGCACACACACAGAGGCACAATGACAATATGCTTCCAAATTTGGTTTTTGATTCTGAGGAATTTACCATCTCACTGAGCTTCCCCGGATTACAAGATTTCTTTTGAAATAATTAAATGCTTAAGAAATGTTTTGATTTGTTTTTTTAGGTACAATAAAGCACAATTCTTATTATTCCCTGTTCTTTTGTTGACATAGCTATTGCAGATTGAGAGAAGCCAGTTTTTAGGTGGGGTTCTGTGGGATTCCTTCTTGTAGCATTACCCTCCAGCCCACCCAGTGCCAAGAGAAAGTTCACTACATAGCTATCCACACCATCCTCTTTTTGCTCCATCTTCCTAGCATCTCAGAGTCCCCGGTTCTCCCACAAGGGACACCTTGTTTACTGGAGACTTTTCTGAAGTTTGAATACTGGGCTGACTTCTCTTTGCAGGCAGGTTATGGGCCATTTCCACACTTGGTGCCACCCTTCCTGGATGCCCACACCTATTGCACCTCCAAATCACTACTAAGACAGAGATAAGTAGGAGATTTCAGAGTGAACAGAAGGAACTTGCTGCATCAAAAATAGAGACTTTTTAGGTGTATGTGTTGGTAGCCCTAAGCACTGGGTTTACTCTTTTTCTTAGAGGGGAAGGATCTGAGTGGATCAAACTCTTAAAAGTAAACCTAGTAGAGGACATGACATGACTTCTGACCCAGACGAGCCAGTTTTGTCCATGTAGTGCTCCACTGCTGGCACATGAGCATAACTCCCTTGGTTGAGAGGGAATCCGGGACATGTCAGAACAAGCATGGGAGTGGGGAAGGGGTGTAGAACATCACCTCATTGTGGAAAGGTATTGTATCTTCTCCCCTTTCTTTTCTGAGCAGAGACCAGGTCTCTGCAAAGTGGGTTAATTTTGGGGTTTGACTGTTGCTGTAGGGCTGTTGTGGGAAGTTTTTGTACTGCCATGAGGATGCTGTGATCTTTCTTTCGTTGTTACTAGTCTGGATGTGATGTTTTTTTCATTGTTACTAGTCTGCCCCCTTTGAAGGGAGAAGGCTGTCTTGGGATGTGAGTATTCTAGACAGAGATGCATTTAGTTCTGTTTATAGTTGTTACTTGGTCTTAAACTTCCAGAGAAATCTTCAATTTGGAATTCACTTCTGACTCGCTAGCTGCTTTCTGGATGCCCTGCTTTGAACAGGAACAACTTCTATGCTTGAGGAACTTTGAAATCAGAGGTAGGAGGTATATTTCAATGGGATGTGGCAAATGATAGAAGAATTTGAATGGTACAAATGATACCTGAATTTGAGACGTGGTACAGCCATGGTAGAGACTCTCTGACCTTGGATTTCTCAGAGCACTGGGTCTGCCATGCCCTGATCCTTTTGGCACGAACAAGGTGGCAGATAATAGATTTATTTTATCCCACTGGAGCTTTCCTGCCAGAACAGTATTCCCATTTCAAATTCAATCATTCACTTGGCTATCAAATATTTATTGAACACCTACTATGTCTGGTGCAGAGCTAGAACTGGAGGGGTTTTATTTATTTATTTTTTATTTATTTTTTTTATTTTTTATTTTTGGAGGGGTTTTAAAGATGATACAAACCCCAAGGAACTAAATATGAGGCAAGAAATGTACATAAGTAATTACCATAATACAGTGAAAAATAAAGCCCTAAAAGAGGTGTTATGGGCTTCCAAAATAGGAAGCGATACTTTCAAGTAGAGGTATAAGAGAAGGCTTCACTAACATTTGCATTTGAATTGGGTTTTGAAGGATGCATAGAATGCATGAAGATGGTCAGTCTTGTAGTCATGTTACATTATTCATTCACATTGATTGCTTTTTTTTATGAGGGTCCAAGACAATTTCCAGAAACTTATATTTAAACTATATTGTCTATTAACATCATCATTCACTGTCTGTTACCATTCACCCAATTTGGTTGAAAGAATGGTCTTTCAAGCTGCAGCCAGTTATTCTTTGTTCAGTAATGTGATCCAGAGAGTAGCTCCCCCTTCTGGGTAACCTCCCTCCCTCCTTCTTCCGAAGCTTCAGGGACCGCCCCCCCCCCCCCCCCCCCCCCCCCCGCAGCAGGGCTTGTAGATGTTGATGTGTTGATGTGCATGGCTTGGTTCAAAAGTTAGTTCCCTGCAGCTTTGTTGTGAATGTATAAAACCCATTCATCTGGTCCTTCCCACATGGTGGAAGCCTGGTGGAATGGAGCCTTAGAGTGGTGGTGATTTGGATATCTCTGTTGGTGAGGGTAAACCAGAGGATTGGAAGGTGTCAATTGGCCATTCTAGGTTTGATGTCTGGAACCACTGAGTTTTTAAGGCCAAACAGAAGGAATTCTTGAATAATGAATGGAATTTCTTAAAGCCCAAAGCTTCCCAAGAGACACAGGGAGGAGCCTACTCTGTTTCTTAATAAGATTTCAGTTAACCCTGGTCATGCCAACCTTCCAGAATATTTGAGACCACTGCAGCTTCCCATAGCTGGTCGAGCTCTGCATTCCTCAGTCAGCTCTGGGCACTCACTGTAGCAGCCCAGGAGCTGGTCACTATGGGCAGAGCATATACACTAATGGGGGACTGAGTGTTTGGAGTCTGGGCAAAGACCCAGTTTCTCTTATAACTAGTATAGTAGTTCTGTGCCTTTCCAGGTACCACAAAAATATGGAAAAGATGGAAAAGGAGGCTATGAAAAATTGATTTTTTTCAGCTCCTTCCCCAATGGCACCTAATTCCCTCAGCCCTAAACAGAGATTGCCCCACAGTTTGTTCATCTAAACTTCATGTTCTGAGATTTTAAAAAAATAAATAAACATTTAGACATTGGATGAGAGATGCAAGGTACAAAGAAGCAGAGTAAGCATGAGAACTTACTCACAGATGGATCTATTCCTGGAATTCATATTTCCCATTCAAAGAGTGGGCTGGCCTTTTATAAAGACTTTGGACTCTTAGCATGTCTCAGTGGAAATGCAGGGGGTGGCTATTCTGAATACTAGAACCAATTAATAAAATACACAGGGTTTTCAATTGGAAATCCCTAATTCCCTTGATCTGGTTCATTATAGTCATTTAATCTCCATAAAGTTAACTCTGTCGTTGCCAATCCATGACCCAGAATCTCTTTAGAACGGGTGGGATGGTGAGCCCTTGCATCCCTGGGCTGATAGACTAAGTGTATCAGCCCAGCATCCATTCAGAAAAGGTGGCTTCTATTTTACACAATTTACTTTTAACTCTAAGCTTCAAGTTATTAAATTTTGAGTATTTCCTTTCCCGCCCACTAGTTGTGGCTCTGCTGAGCCTGACTGCCTTTGTGGCCCAGGTTGAGGGTGACATCCAGACACTCACTGGCTCTCATATACTTCACACTCCTGTCATCTGTGTTGTCCAAATCTTCATTCATCTCAGATTTAGCTGATGCCAGGAAATTTGCTCAGTGTTTTTCTATATGTTTTTATTTAGTTTATCTAATTTATTTTTCATAGTAACTTTATTATCCAGGGGGATTTAATATAGAGCTTTATTTCACAAAGGATAAATGGGACTTAGGGGGTTAAATGTTTTGCCCAACTTCCTCTGATTACTGACAAAACCATGATGCAAGCTCAGATGTCTTGAATAAAAGTCCCTGCCTTTTCCATCCCATCTGACAGTGTACCTCCATCTTAAATTGGTGAGGGCATCTTACCTTCCTTTTCTTTCTGCTGCCTTATCAAACTTTGAGGGTTCACCCCTACAATAGCACATTTATCTAAACCTACAGCAACTCCAAATAGCTTGATCAGTGCATAAACCACTCATATTGAGATAGCCTAAGAACAGGGGCTTTGAGGAATCAGCTTACATCTGACATTTGGAAAAGAAACCCTTTCCCTGATTTCCAACAGTTTTCCCTGAAAAAAAAAAATGCCTCAAATATATACTATGAGAACTTACTTTTTAAGTGAATTGGTGTCCATCTGATTGTTCCCAGGAGGCTCTTTGGGCAGGGTCCATCCATGTTGTAGAGAAGGAGTCAGGGCATTGAGTGACACCATTATTTTTTGAAGCCCAAGGTGCTGAAAAGAAAGCAAACAGCAACACTTTGCATCTGAAGAACTGGGAGAGTCCTGGCTCTAACTTTGCTTCAGAAAGCTTGTGAAGATCTTGCTTTGCCTCATGCCAGCTCCCAAAACCAAAGCAATCTCTCCTGAGGTTAAAGGAGATTTCCTCCCTTGAGAACCAAGGGCCCAGCTAGACTCATGAGTTCATGCCCAGTCTCTTTATTGTACTCATTAATTTAGTCTTCTTACTCACTCAACATTCACCCAGCAAAGATCCCAGAGACTTGGCTAGTTCCTGTCCTTAAGAAATTCACAGTCTGGTTGAGGAGCTAAAGCCTATATATCCAGGGCTGAAAGGTAAGACTGAAAATGATGAGCAGGTCTACAGCTCTTTGAGCAGAAAGGAAGAGGTGAAGACATGGGGCACTGAGAGGTCTCTGCTTTCATTTATCTTTCGAAGGACTGCTAAGAATTCCTCATGGACAGGACAACCTGGGTTTGGGACCTGAATACAGAGTATTCCCTCTTCTTCCTCTCTTCTCCCTAAAAATAAGTGTGTATCAATATATTAGATCCCTTAATAGCAATTTTTTTTTTAGATTCCTCATGTAAGGTCACCAAGATCCCTTTTCAAAATCAATCCTGTCTTAGGAAAAGTGGCTTGACAAGAAAGGAGAGACAAAGAGAGGAGAAGATTGAGATGATTCCCCTTTCCTTGAGATAGATTGCTCTAGAAAGAAAGAGGGTGCTTCACCCATAATTATGTTAGCCTTGATCTGGATGGAGACTTGAAAGTGATGTATATCAGGGAAGTTAGGAATGCACTCTGCCGTAGTGCCACTGCTGTAACAAAACAACATGGACTGGTTGGCTTACACAACAAACATTTACTCCTCATGGTTCTAGGGGCTATAAAGGCCCAGATCAAGGTGCTAGCAGATCTGGTGTCTGGTGAGGGGTCTCTTTATGGTTTGCAGATGGCTGCTTTATGATTTATCCTCACATGGCAGAGAGAGCTCTGGTGGCTTCTGTCTTACAAGGGCACTAATCCCATCATGGGGGCTTTACCCTCATGACCTCATCTAAACCCAGTGATCTCTCTAGGGCCACACCTCCAAATTCCACTGCATTGAGAATTAGGGCTTTAATATATGGATTTAGGGGAACACAACCATTCCATCCATAGTAGACCCTATGGTCAGGACTTATGAAAGACCTGAAACTCAACACCCCTACACCATTCTAACTATTGCTCTTAGCCATCTTTTCTTTATATCCACAGAGCATATGCCTCCATCCTGAGTTCATGGACTTACAGAGTTTATGTTAAGAAATATGCTATAAACATGTACATGGATTACAGAGAACTCGAGAGAAGGCCATTTTCTTAAGAACAGCCAAGAGAGAAATGGGGCCAAATAGCATGACACAGATATTGTATCAGTCAACTAACCTGTACAGTTTTCCTTGTGAAACAAGAAGCCCTGGGTCATCCCCCAAAAACACTCCCATAATGCCCAATTAGGCCAACAGTGAATTATCTTTAATTTCTGTTAAGAATAATTCTTTGGCACTGCTCTATTCTCATGGTGAATTCTGATATGTCTTGAGGTGCATTGTCAAAAGAGTTTCTGAAGTTAAGACATATCACATCTATCACATTCATCATTCACCATGTGCCTATTTCCAAAATATTAAATATACAGTACATAATACATATATAATATATGTATTATCTTACCTTAAATTACATATATAATCTTAAAGTAGGTCCATTTTAAAGCTACAAGTTATATTCACTGGTAGTGATTTTTTTAAAAAAGTCCTCATTGTTTAACAGTGATGAGAAATAGTGTTATTTTTTTTAACCTTTAAGAAATAGCAATTCCTTAATCTCCTAGTTCAGTTCACCAAACCGGACCACAAGAAGTTCACCAGTCATTCACCCAGTGTTTTTCTCTAAGGGTGCCTGGGTGAGACTAGGTTGGAAGGACTCCTGTAAGAGAAAGATGGATTGTTTAGGAAGCTGTGCTGTTACATCACAGGTCCACAGAGAGCTGTCCTCCAGCCCCGCCTCCCCTCCAAGCTGGTCACACCTTCTTGCAATCCACTGCAGCAGCAGGAGCACCAGATTCACCACTATCCCATTGCACCAGCTCCCTCTTCTGCAACATGAAGATGACACTTCCTAAGCTCCCTTCTGACCCTAAAATCCTATTATAAATGCACACACTCATTCAACACGAGACAAATATCTGTCTCCAGACTATGAACTTCTAAGAAACCCAGAGAAAAAATTTAGCTCCTCCATTTTTAACCCAACCTAATTGTTATGAATATAAGAATCCAGGGAGATCATCCTTAAATCAAAGGTAAGCATCTCCTAAATCAACTATACTTTTCTCTTTGAAAGAAAAGATGAAGCCAACTTCTCACCATCTTAATAAATATTCTCAAAACATATATCTTAAAGGTAAAAAGAATTTTCTTCCTTCTAGCCCTTCTTTATTATTTGTGTCAAGTGATTTAAGTGGAGTGGGGTAAAGACAAGAGCATCCACTCCTCATGAGATGAGAATCAGCCATATTGGATGCACAGAGACTATTGACCAATCAAAACCAAAGCAAGCAAAGAACTCCCCCAAGCCCTACTGCCTTATGGAGCTCCACTTACAGCAGACTACCACCTTACTAAGAACATGCTTTAGACACAGAAAACTATCTCATTCGTTTCATGTGGAAGGTATGATTCTCTCATAGAGGTGGATGAGGCTATACCCCCACATCTGCATATGTCTGCAGAGTGCTTTCACACAGTGTCTCATGTGATCTTCTCAACAACCCTGAGTAAAGTAGCATCACATCCAACATGCAAAAGAGGAAACTAAGGTTCTGAGAGGTTAAGCTGTCCAAGATCATAAAGAAGTGAGGATCTGACCTGGGAATCTGATGCCCTAGTCAGTGATGTCCAATCCCCATCCTCCTGGGAAGTAGGAGAACAACATTGCACTTCCCACCAATGTCCCTGGACTAAATGTGCCTGCTCTCCAAAACACCATTCCTGGAGATTTCTTTCAGCCAGAGGCAGCTCCATAATTAATAGTAAATAGTACTAAATAGTCCCAGATACCAAAAGTGGGGGCATCACAGCCCAGTTACGGGGCATTTTCACTGGGCTTCACATTTGTCTGGGGACAGCAACAGGAACTTAGCATAGAGGAATCTTGGCATATTGCTTAAGCCTTTAAGGCACACTATGTATCACATCATTCCCTAACATCATTCTGTTGCTTCACTCATGTGAATACATCTGTGATCACATATCCTCAAATGCTATTTCAACCACCAACTGCCAGATCAGAAACACACCATCTAGAGAAAGCAGATCTATCTAGGCAGAGGTTTGGGGATTTATTTCAAGAAGAACATAGGTGTTTGTAGGGCCATTCAGGCAAACCAGCTTGCACATTTAAAAAAATCCTCCATTTGAGGGGAGACTCATGGTCAGTGATGCCTGTAGACCTCGGCTGACTTGGAGGGAAACAACCACTCCACTTAGTGGCACCCAGGGCAAAGAGCATAGGGTTTGTTTGAGGGTTTGTTTGGGGCCTACCACCTCTGTACCCCAGAGAACCAGGCCTTGGGCTGTATTTTGAGTCAGAGCTGGGTGGGGAGCACAAGAATGTTTCCAGGGAAACTACTTTGCTCTGATAGGTGCAGAATGGGTACTGAACTCTGGGAAAGCTAGGTAGGTAATGAGATTGGGAAGCCTGGTAAGGTGCAGGATCTCATATGGCTAAAGGGATGAGAAAATATAAGTACCTCATGCAAAAACAACAGACACACACATCCATATTCTGCCTGATTCCACAACACCCTGGGGCAGAACAAACCATGGGACACCTGCTGTAGGAAGCCACATTCTATGGCTGTCCACCTCCACCCATGAGAGCATGAACCAGAACTGTGTGGAAGTAATGTCTGCCAGAATTTTCTTTCCTCCTTGAGAAATGTAGCGAAATTTGTAGAGGAAGCCTGAATGTCCTCCAATGGCCAGATTGTGAAACAAATTATTGAGTGCTTTCTAGGCACACAGCACCTCACATTGTATCTCAAAGGCAGGGAAACTTTCAAACATGGTAGAGGAATTTGTGTTTCTTCCCTTTCTCAGGCTGTGGGTGTGAGTAAAACGTTTGCTCCTCTGTTCAGGTCACTAGTGTGAGGCAGGTGGATCCAAGCACATGATCACATCCCACAGATGAGAGGGTGTCTGCACACCTTACATAGGACTGGCAGATTCCAGGCCCTAAACAATAAGCCACTGGCTGCCTAAAATAGTCCCCTTTTAATTTCAACAAACCCAAAAATAGTTTGCCATATACCATTTGTAGGACCTCAGAGGGACCAAGTAAGGGGCCAGTCAAATAGATCAAACAGTAGTTCTCATGGGTATCTGCACCAGGATGAGGCTAAAGAGGGGCTGTATGAAGAATAGGCTTCTGGACCTATGGTTGTGCCCAACGTTGCCAAACATCTGCCTCTTTCTCTTGGACATGGAGAGAAGTGCTCCTTGAAGTTTTCCAGTGTGTCTTGCCTCTCCTAACCCATCCTGGACTGGTTGGCTCTACAAACCTCAGAAGAGGACAATTCCTCAGTCACCCTTGCTTCTTCTCATGTTCCATGACATGAACATGAAGACTGTCACCTGATCACTTCATTTAGCCACATTTTCTCTTTCAGTCATATGCCCACTCCCAAAGACAAGGCTCTGGGAAAATGGTGGCTCTTTTTCTTCCATGTAATTTGGGGGCTCTTGACTCTTTCCTCTTCTTCCTTTCCAGAACACAAGGCTCTGAGTGTCACAATGGTCTTGATGAGGGATACTCTCTTGCCAGATGAAGGTTCCTCTGTCCCTTTCCAAGCCTCTGAGCCCCCCCCAGCCCCTGTAACTGGTTTTTCTTTCCTGGGGGGTGATTCTTGATGGCACAATGAGGCGTGACTGTATTGTGGTTTCCTTTGATCCCACGAGGTGGTGAAACTCCCTTTCCCAACTGCCTGGGACAAGGAGGCAGAAGCACAAAGCAGCATTGCCCACTGAGGCTCATGCTAAAACAATTCTTTTTATTTTTAACTACAGTGGGAAAGCTCAGTGACGTGGGAAACTCCCTTCAGATGCTCCATCCTTCAGCCCCAGATTTCCAGTCCTTTTTCTGTTGGAATTTTAATATCATCTGTTTATCATTTTTATTTTTATTTTTAATGGAGGAAGAACCTCATGCTAATGAGTTGTGCAAATGACACCATTCCTTTGTTACTATTTGAAGGGGTAAAGACCGTAGTGAACTGTGTTTTTGTTAAGATATCCATTTCTTGTGCCGGGTTGATTTCAGACTGGTGCATTCCCACTTATCAGGGACCTCTGATTCTAGCAGAACAAAATCAGCTACTTACTCTAGTTACTGTAAGCAGACACATAACTTTTACTGTAATTTGAAAAACCTTGCACTGTAATGGTTAAAAAAAAAAGCAAATCTTATTGAAACTGATTTTGTATTTTTGATTACATCTGAATTTTCACATTTTTGTATCTAACCGTGACCACGGTAGTGCTTCCATAGCTTGTGTTCAAGGTCTTGTTTCTTTCCAGGTTGAATTCTTAGGATCGTGTTGACACCAAATGTTTAAGGGGCAGGACTGGGGCCTTGCTAGGAGAACCTGTCATGGGGGTGTGTCCTTCCTCCGCCAGATCACTGGCTGGCAACGGGAACCTTGCCTAGACTGGAGCAAGTTGACGTCGCATCTCATTGCGTGAATTTCCACAGACAGCTCATATCTCCAACTTATTTCAGGCCAACGGTTTTGGCCAAACCCTTGCCAAGGACTCTCAAAATTGAGCTGCCCCCACCCCTGCACTACCCAGCTTCCTGGGTAAGGGAGGACATTTTTGAAAACAAAACTTGTGAAATTAATTTGTGATTATGATTTTTTCTTCTTGCTGGAAACGTGCTGGGAACCAGACAGCATGATGTTACCGCTCTTTCTGCTTTTCCAAACCAATACACCTGTTGTGCTCTTTTGTTTCTTAGTGAAGAAAATTCTAGACACAGACCTAACTATGAACTCTTTTCCTCCTGTATTTCTGATTAGCAATTCTCCCTCTGTATTCCTGACTTGTTGAAGTGTTTTCCTTCTTAGCATTGCTTCTCATATTTTACTTTATTTCTTTACTGAACAACAACAACAAACCCACAAAGGAACAAATAATCTCTCTTTTTCTCTCTTTCTCTCTCTGATGTGTAATGTTGTGTTGTCCAGATTCTGTATAAAAATATGTATATGATGTATCTGATATTTGGCAGCCACTGGCTGTAACTTTAACCAATATAATTAACAAAAATGCATAATGTTGGTGTTTGATTTTTTTTACAAAAAAAAAAAACAACCTAGTTAAGATGTTTGTGTATTTTTGCATGGTTAAAATGTACTTAGTGCATTGAGAAACGTTGTGGAGGTACTCAGTGAAAAGGCCGGTTTACTTTTTAATTCTAATGGTGATTGGTTGTTGACCAGACTATTCCCTATGATGTCCGTCTTTAATTTAGCATAATTCTATTTATAACTTGTTTTATTACTCAAGATTCAACATATTATATCTATCTATCTCTATTGTATTTACTGTTCCTTAAAACCAGGTTGTGGAAGTTCACTTCGTCTGGCACAGATGTCTACATTGCTGATTTCCGTTGAGTTGTGTTCCATTTAATTTGCTGTACAGTCCAGATCTGAAGCACCTCTTGGCCCCTAGACAAAGCCTGTCATTTCTCCTTCCAGAAGTCTATTTCTTCGAGCAGTACTGTGGTTTTCCCTCATCATGGATCTTTGTTACCCCTCCCTCCCCCAAACCTAGTTATATAAAGGAGGAGAGGAGGATAGGAAGTTAAGTAGGAATCTGAGAATTATTTATATTTTATACATAATAGTACATATATTATAGATAGACAGGCAGACAGACTTTAACTGTGAATTAAGTAGAAAGACAGTGGAAGATGTTGAAGGATTCAGAGATGGAGGTCCTGGGATTTCCTCCCAGGTATGTCACTAGATCAATATGAGAGATGCAAGAACCCTCTGTCCTTCCTTGTGCCTCAGTTTCACCATATGTAAGATGAGGAAGTGCAGAGTTTTCAGGGAGGAGAGGCAGCTACACTTTCTTGAGTCTTCAATGCATTTAGAGCAAGAGTAGTCTTTAATAGTCCAAGAGATTTAATTGCTGTGTATTTGGAGACCATGCTTGCAACATCCCCTCTCCTCCTCAGGACATCTGGGCCTGCTTAGGGGGAAAGACAGATCTTTAAAGTCATGAGCTATTCTGGGTTGAGGTTACCCTGGCATCCAAAGTCTTCTCTTCAGCTAGGTGGCTCCTTCCTGCACATCTTGGAAGGAGATGGGATTCGTAGGAAGTATCCGTGGCAAATGAAATTGAGCTTCTGTTTCCTAGAGTCTTACCTTTTCTCTAATGCAATCAGAATCTGTGTGCTTGTTTTATCCAGGGCACACAAGGAGTTTGCCATCCTCTGTTTTCCTACCAAATACTTTGATAGACAACCCACACCCATTACTCGGAACCAGCATACATAGTTGTATTAGAAGCACCTGTATTTCCAGTATTTGTGGTTTTGCAGACACTGGTCTTTTGGCAGACAAATGCAATCTGTCTCCAACTGGGCCTTCCCTTCCTCCTCAAATCTGGAGACTTAGCCAGTACTTTGAGGTCTTCGGGTTTCTTGGCTCTGCAGTGAAATGTCAATCCTGATAGCCAACCAGGTAGAGACAAGTACTGCCTTTCTCACTCTTCAGAGGGAAGACCTCAGAGCCTCAAACACTTCATAAGCATTTTGTCATAGGCACTTAACCTTCTGCAGTGTCTGTGACCATGAGTATTGATCTCATTACTGACCATGGTAGTGGACAACTTCAAAATATATTGAAATTTTCATTAGGCTTGAACAGCACTTGCTACTTTTCTTCAGAGTCAAGGTTGATTGCAAAGGGGCAGGATTCCATGGAGATGTGGATGGTACTGCTCTTTTCCTCCCTGGCTCTTCCAAGGCCAGAATTTACTAGATGAAGCAGCATGAACATGCTGACCTTGTGCAGGGGGATGAGCTTCTCTCTCCCAATTACCTCCCCGCCCCACCCCCACCCCCCACACACAGTGACATTAGCCAGGAGTCCCAAGGAACCTGTTAGAAAATTTACTCACCAAACCTAGGAACAAGATTTGTTCTTTGATACAATGCTAATAGAGACCTTCTTGATCCTAGAATTCAGCCCCTACCTCATATCTATTCTAGGCCAATAATCAGTTCTCTAGATCCACAGATTATAAATGTCAGAGAGGTCAAATCTCCTCCCTGTACAGATGAGGAGTCTGAAGACCAGAGATGAAATAATTTTCCCAAAGAAATGCAGCTAGAAATCTGCAGACTCAGAATCAGATTCCACATCAAAATGCTCTTTCATCCTCTCCTGACTTATAACCAGTAGCTCAGAGTCCCTCTTTTAATTTGTGAAGTTCAGATATGTCCCATGCTGTCATGCTTTATATAAGTCTCTGGAAGAGAGAAGAGTTTATTTTTTCATGACTGCAGGCAATGTGAACATACACATGTACACACTCCCTCTCCAAGTCTACCTTTCTGTAAGCCAAGTTAAGATAGTTAGGATTTTGAACAAGAAATGAGCTGATACCTATATTTTTGAGGGGCAAGGAAGAACAATGAGAATAAGAAACAGCAGAATCTAACTCTATAATCTATAAACTGCCCTAAGTCTCTTGCTAGAACAGATTTTTCTAAATAATCAGAGTGGTCTGTCCATCCACCCTGCCACCCCATCTCTTCATTTAGCCATTCTTTTTGGATCTCTTCCATTCCCAGGGCATCTGATGTCTCCAGAAAAAACTTTCCACAGTTTGGCTGTTTCAGGAAGCCCACAACTTTTTAATCCAAGCAAGTCTTCATAATTTTTTTTTAATATGTACACCTCTCTCTGCTAACTTTCTATTTTATTTTTATTTTATTTTTTTAAGTAGACTCTACACCCAACATGAGGCTTGAACTCAGGCCCCCATGATCAAGTGTTGCATGCTCCACCAACTAAGCTAGTCAGGTGCCCGTCTCTGCTAACAACTTGAATCTCAACCAACCTACCAGAACCCAAAGGGTGTTTTCCTTGTGCAAAATGGTGGGCCCAGGGACTTCCTTGTGTGTCTGTCATTCTTTCAGAGGCTTTCTGACCTCACCTTTCCCCTACAGAATCTTAGAAGCACCTGGCTTCTCTGGTCTGTTTTCCTTTGGGAGGACTCTTTGAGGTTTGTCCTCAGAAGCTTATAAAAATATATCTAGAATGTTTATATTTTAATTATCAAAATAAAATTTATAGTTTTATACTGAACCCTGATTCCCTATAAGTGTCATCACTGAGAAGGGCCCAGTGGGTCCTCCCTTTCCCAAAGCAGCTAGTTCTTAAAAGTCTTGTTCTTATTCAATTGAGAAATGTCTTTGATTCCAATTAGATTATAGTGATATTTCTCTAAAGAGATTCAGTACCTTTAGTTGAAGATTTTTATAGAAATTTATTCCCTTAAATGGCTGCTATTCTTGCCCTTCACACCCTACCCTTGTCATAAATGTGATGCTCCCCTCCTTCCACCAGGCCTTCAATCAGGTTCTAGAAAAAACTGAATGCTGCCAGGGACCCAGGAACAACAAGTTTCCTTCTTGGTGGTGGTTCCCCTAAGAAGAAGTGGCTATAGTGACTGGTTTGTCCCTGGGGGTAGGGGTCTCCCTTTGAAGTGTTGGAGCTGAAGAGAGACTTCAAAGAAAGTGTCCCCCTGGGGCTTTATGAGAGAAGGGTAATTCTTAAGCTAATTGACAGGAATTTTGAAAACAACCACCTGCTTTTCAAGGTGAGAGCAGAGATCAAGAATATGACATTTATTTAAGAGTGCAATGCTAACCAAAATATCCTAATCCCTGCAGAAAGAGTGCTGGGTTCTAGTACTGGCTCTGCATGAACTCCTCATGTGACTTTGGGCACTAAACCACTGGGTTCTGTCTGTAAAATGAAGGAGTAAGATAGATAATCTCCAAGGGGCCTTGTTTTGTATTGTGGATAATTTCAGCCCATATATTTGAACATATAATAAAGTCAAACTGCACAGCCAAGTCCTGCAGACCTACCAATCGACATCAGTAATGATCAACTCATGGCCAATCTTGTTTCATCTGTACACCCACAGCTTAATGATCACATTTGCTTTATTAGAGATTTGTCATAATCCTTGGATTCCAGGACCAAAACAAGACAGCTCTACCAGAGAGAGAGGTCAGGCAGAGCACTGGTCCCCAGATGGCTGGACACTGCAACTGGCATTTCTCTTTCTGAACATCTTG
The DNA here is from genome assembly GCF_018350195.1 of Panthera tigris. Lineage (NCBI taxonomy): Eukaryota > Metazoa > Chordata > Mammalia > Carnivora > Felidae > Panthera > Panthera tigris. The sequence goes on along the minus strand of NC_056663.1, from coordinate 51,790,166 downwards.
TCCCCACAAATGCCCCCATTGGAGGTGGTCCTGAGTAATTAGAGCACAACCATTGTGTCCAGGGCATTGCATTCTTAGGCCCCAGGCATTTCATGCAGAGATCTTGTATCAGACTGCAATCTAATTTTACAGGATGAGGGATCTGTCTTGTTCACAGAGAGCACATGTGGTTCATTTGCTGGAGTAAGTAGTTATACCTTTTAGCAATTGCCTGAGAGCCAGTTCTTCCATTCCAGGGTCTCAGTGGTCGGATCACCCAGCATCTTGCCAGAAGCTGCTCAGAATGGCAGGCAACTCTCAAGGTTTATCCTTCCCATAGCATTTCAAGGTCCATCTCCTTTACTCCAGAACAAGAAGAAAAGACAAGATTCTTCCATCTGTTCTGTTCCGTCTTCTGTACATTTCTCTGTGAGCGGATTCAAGTCAAAGGAGTTTCTATTACTCCCCTAAGAATCCACCTATGGGCTCACAAAACTTCCAAGGATCTCACACTTCCATGGACTTTGTAGCTGTCATTCGATCTGATGCAAGGGAAATATTCCTGAAGCTTGAAAGGCTAGTCCTGTTCTCCAGGTGAGCATAGGTCTCACTGAAGCATGTGAGCATCAGGCCTGCCTTTCTAGGACAGATGGTGTTCAAGGCCATTGAATTGGACCAGATGGTCTATAGCAAAGGACTTATTCTAACTGCACAAACTTTGGTGCTTCCACTTTTCACTCAATAGCTGGGTGAGCATAGCCTGCCCTCCTGAAAGAACTTCGACAAAGAGAGTCTGAAGAATAAAATGCCCCAAGTCAGGGATAAGCCTTCTTTTCCATGGAGCCTTCCAAAGGGCACGCCCTCTGCTACTGCGTACTGTAAATTCAGCGCTTCAGGAGCCGAGGCCTCCTGTGCTTGGGGGGAAAGGTAGCTGAGGAGAAAGGGACTCCTTCTCACCTTTTGTTTACCTTCAATCTGGCTGAATTTAGCTGCCCTTAACTTCTAGTTTGCTAAAGTCCTTATTGCCTTAACAACCACCTAATAAGCAGTCAGAACCAGAAGAGAAAGCCCCTTTGTTGGCATTCATTGTTAACCCCTACACCTGTCCCTGTCTCCCCAGTGCTGCTGTGCCTGAAATGAGTCCCAACCCTATCTCCAAAGCACTGGGTTAGCCTCTGCTGAGGCAGAGACAAACCCAGGCCAAGGACAAACCCAGGACTGCTCAGACGGGGAGAGATCCCCACACCACATTTTCACTGCTGACAACCATTTCTGTCCTTCAGACTTGCTTTGCTTCAGATCTGGACTCCTCACGCTCCCTCTCCTCCATCTCTTGTTCCAGAGACCCTCCACACCCCATCATTCTCAGTGCCGTTCCTGAAGACCATCTAGACTTTTTGTTCTCCTGAACATTCTACTCACCTTCAGCTGCAGCGTATTTCTTCAGCCTCTCCACCAAGCTCTTTAAAACGAAAGGCAGTTGCTGTCTTCCCATGGACAATAATGAATGTATCTACTGTAAGTGCAGACCATGTAGAGAAGTGGCTGGGTTTATCAAAAAGAGGGTTTTTGTAAAGCCTGTTTATTTTTTTAAGTCAGTTTTGAGCATTTCTATTTTACCACCCTTCACATGGTTTTGGGGAACCCAAATTGTATCAAGGTCTCATGCCAAAACAAGCCAAAAGTTGTTTTCTTTACCTTTTTCCTCCATGCACCATGATTTAAATGATTGTTTCAGTGTCATTTTAAATGTTTTCTTGTGACATGTACTGACGATAAAAGTCATCTTGACAAAAAAAAAAAAAAGATTTATACATGAATCAGAAAGTATTTATTTCAATTTTGTACCTTTCCATTTTAATACATTATAATGTATTGACTCAACTGAGATAATATAAACAGTTCATTTTAATAACATGTGTGTGTGTGGCTTTTCATTTATTCATGGTCAGGGAGGGACAAATAATCACGGAGTGAAAAATTCTAGGGATTTATTGGCATCAGTGTGAGCAGAGCGCTGCCTCTGAGCCAACCAAAGGCTTCTTGGCAGCAGCTGGAGACCCCTGGGAGTGGCAGAGATTTTACAAGGGAAACAAGGAGGTAAGTGGGCAGGCTCTCCAGGCATCAACTGCCTGCTGATATACTGACACACCTCTGCACATAGGGAGCACCATAGAGACGCCTCTACTTACCCATGGAGCCTGAATGCAGGCTGGCAATCAAAGGTTGGCATAGGGGCCAGATATGGGAAAACCCAAAGCAGATAAAATGAGAAGAAGCTAGGGAGAAAATTCAGTGTTAAAAGTGCTGGAGGGTGAAGGGTAGGAAGAAACAGAAGACTTCTGTGTTATATTTTCTGGATACAACCCCCACCCCCAACCCCCAGAACCTTATGTTAGAAATGCTGCAAATGAATCCCTGGGGAAAGTTGCCTTCAAAAAGCCCACTGACAATCAACCAAATGGTTTCTATTGCTTCCTTAGTATAATTCCTTATGGCTATAGTAGTATAAACACAAAATTGAACACAACTGTACTCATTCCTGGCTCTTTACTGGAAGATAGGTGAGAAGGTGGGCAGGGGTGGTGACAAGTGGAAGCAGGTTTCCGGAAGCAGGCAACCAGAGAAAGAGGGAGGAGGTGTCAAATGCAATTGCATCCAAACATCCAAAGGGCTTTATTAAAAATTTTTACCAAGTATATTTGGCAAAGGGGGTGGTAATTTCATGAGCCTCATGACATTAATCTCTAGTCTTCTCTATATGTTTGAACATGTTCCATTTTTATTTAAAAGATGTCATCTGGGAGGAGAGAGAGAAATGCTACTTGAAAGGAATCTATCAGCCCTTTCTTCCTAGTAAAAGTTTGGCTCCACATGAGACTCCTCTGAGGAGAGAAAGAGACTGAGAGACAGAGATTTTATGTCTAGGACTCTGAGAGGTCTGTCTTGGGTATGTCTAGGACTCTGGGAGGAAAGATGGATGTTCTCAACAATCAGTCATTTGATCTTCTGCATCCCCATTCCCTCCCTTTTCCTGCTCCCAACTTTTAAGCCTACAACTTTCTACAACTGCCCTTCTTGGGCACCTCCCTCTCTGGCCCAGGTTCCTTGAGTGCAAGCTTATCTCAGCCAGCAAGAACACATCAGAAGACAACTCTGGCTAGTGAGCCAAGGGACCTCCCTTTGATTCCTTCATCACCCCCACACCATCTTCAGCCTATTCTTCTGGGAACATTTGTATGTTCCATACAGGAGATTCATTAATGGATTATTTTAAGTCCTAAACCAATACTTTAGAAATGATCAGTTGCCAATTACATAAAATAAGCAGCTCTTCAGCCCTACAAAGGCTCAGCTACCAGGAAAGACATAGAAATTCCCCTCCCATCCACTTCTTTCTAAATCTCTTTTCCAAAACTCCCATTAAACTTATGGTAATCTTTAGCTTGCAGGGGATTTAGCTGTTTAAAGAGAGCTTGGGTTCTAAGGGAAGGATGTGGGAGGCACTTATTATCTTAAACTGAAATCCTTTCTAAATTGAGTTGATCTGCTTTGGCAAACCATTTCATCACAGGCAACATAGAAGACCCTTTTCAGATATATGGGAAAATTGCTCTTTGGGAATAGTAGTCCAAAATTTCATATTCTTCCCCTGTGCCAATGTATATTTGCATTTGGGGATTTGTGATTCTGGACCCTCTTTTCTCCTTAACTTGTAAAGAGAAGTCTGGGTTACTTGGTCCCTGGTAGTTGGAGCTGGGTGATAGGCTATTGTAAACAATCCCCATAGCTAACTGCTGTCAAGTTCACATTTGCTGGTCATACACAGACACATACACACCCATGTTCATGATACCCCAATTCCAGGAGGTCCCAAAGCACCACCCATCAGCCCTTGGACCCAGGCATCCAGTCAAGGGCACTAAAGCCTGTTTGGATGCACTAAAGCCAAGAGAGGCAGACGTTGAGCCATCCTTCCTCTGTGCCCTGCACTGCCCTTCATCTTTCAACCTAGTTTTCTTCCTTCTGGCCCCTTCTTTTGCTTACTCTCTCTCAGACCTTACCTGATTTCCTCTGCTCCCAGATTTTAGCCCGTTGATTTGACTTATGATCCCTTTCCACAATTTCAGTGTCACAAGAAGGAAGAGATCATCCCTGGGACTGGGAGTGAAATTCCTCATCCTCCCTGTGCCAGACTTGGGCAGAGTAGAAAAGAAGTCCTCATCTGAAAACTCTTTGGCAAAAGACCTCTGAGAGTAGAATTCCAGTTATTTCCTTGCCTTGAGATATTCTCCATCCTTAGGAGAGGTTTTTTGTTGGGTGCAGGGTAGGTTTGCGGGCATATTCATTCAAATAAACTCATGGTCCTCTCCTAATGAGGAGACCCACACACCAGCCCCTCACTTAATATATATTAAGCCTAGGAAGCACATATGCTGCCATAGCACCTTCAGGAAAAGAACCTCCCTTCCCATCTCCCACCCATATACACAGGGATGGCAGAAATGTGAAGCTTGCAATGGGCACAGGAGAAATGTATGCAGAGGAAGGAGGTCCCTGGAATCTTCAGTAAACATCACCAGGCTACCTGGGACAGCCTCATCCTTCAAAGCTGCTTCTCAGGTCCCCTACATGCACCCCTCCTCAGATGCCAGAAAGGGAGCACCAATCTAACTCAGCGTTCAATTTTCAGACCAGACTGCAGCCTGTGCGGTTTCCGGCCAATGGGAGCTGGTCTGGTCTTCTGCACAAACAGAGGCAAAAGTTAAGGAGGCTCCTCCTTTTTTTTTTTTTTAAGTTTATTTATTTATTTTGAGAGAGAATGCAAGCTTGACCAGGGAAGGGGTAGAGAGAGGGGGAGAGAAAGAATCCCAAGCAGGCTCCACGTTGTTAGAGCAGAACCTGATGTGGAGCTTGAACTCATGAACTGTGAGATCATGACCTGAGCTGAAATCAAGAGACTTAACAGATTGAGACACCCAGGATCCCCTAGGAGGCTCCTTTTAAGGACACATGACACAACACTTAGGAAAAATATAGAACACAAAGTAATAGTTAACAATATTTACATTTCAATATGTACATTGAAAACCCCCAGCTCTATTTGAATTACACTCTGATCTTGTTATGTAACTCTCCCCACCTGTATCCTTCTGAAGAGGAAGGGCCTTGGGCATTTGGGGAGGAATGTTAAAAGCTGCACTAGGAATAGGGAAAATCTGCTGTGTCTTGCCCTCTGCCTAGCAATAACACATAAACATTAACAGAGAGAAGGAAAGAAAACATGGAGGAAAAATTCCATTTTCTGTTTTTTGGGAGTAGCTATTCCCTTATAGACTGTGAACCAAGAGCACAGAATCATAAAATGATGTTGGATGACTTCAAGAAAACATATATTTGCCTCTGGAAAATCAGCTCTGCTCAGAGCCTAGACTCCCAAGTGGTGTTTTCTTCCACTTGATTCTCCTGCTTGGTGAGGGACATTCCCAGATTTGCTTTCCAAATGTCCTTACTGAATATCAGGTAGGAATAAAAGGGAAACAAATAACTATCGGGCAGTAAAACACAAATAGCTGAGCCCCTGTGTCTCTCACCACTGAGACCACAGGTGATCTGAGCTATTTCAGCTCTGGTCCTAGTAGATTGGCATGGCCTCCAGACACCATACTAGAATCTCTCATTTCTAAGTTCCTGGCCTGGTTCCATGCAGAGGACGTCTTCTTACAAGCCACCACCTACAAGGTCCCTTATCAAAAGCTTGACAACTTTTTGAATAAGGCCAAGAGAGCTGAATCCCCCTGGGAAGTGTTCCTGGAGTTTCTCTGCCCCTTTTCTGTTTCCTTTGAGAGACACAATTCTTCTCTCTGGTGACTGATGCAGGGGATAATATCACCTTTTAGGTGAGACCCCAAATCCACAGAGGCAGCCCTATCCTTGTAATGCCAATAATTAATTATTAAAATATTGGATCTCAGCTGTGCTATCAGAATGCCTGGATTTAATTCTTGGCTCTTACTGTCCATGTAAACTTATTAATATCTCTCTGCACCTCAGTTTTCTCATCTGTAAAGTGGGGACAGTAACAACCCATCTCACAGGGATTTTGTGAACAATAAATGGGATAATACATGTAAAAAATATTGAACAATGCCTGCTCCTGACAAAGATTCTCTCCTTGACTAAATTGTAGCCAGGCTCCTCTGAGCCTTCTCATCTGCTGGGCTTCAACCTTGGTCTATAAAGATGTGAACAAAATGTTAACACAGTTTCTAACAGCTCAAGTTTACATCTCCTGGATGACCCTAGCCCACCTCTAAAAGTGCCTGCCTGAGAAAACTCAAGGCTGCCCAAAGAATTTACTGTGTGTTCCAGCCAACACCTGAAGATGGCCCTGTCTGCCAGCCTTTGTGGAAGGGGAGGAGCCTAACTTGGATACACTGCAGTTAGCAAACCCAGATGGGTTTCATATGGGCCAACCCCCTTCCTGATTTTTGTAATTTTTCACTTCCCTGACTCTATTGAGACCCACTAATCCTCCTCCCTATCCCCTCATCTTCCCTTTAAAATGCAAGTGCAAGTCAAAGTTGAGTTCAGTTCATGTAGACTCTTTGCCTTATTGCCCTCATGCATATATTACTGACTAAAATCTGTCCTGACCAACTTCAAATACTGTCCAGCTTTGTTTATTGTTGACGCTACACACTGGCACTCAGTAAATGTTATCCACTGTTATTATCATTTAGCACTATATAATATTCTCCTTTCTGACTGACTGTTACAAGCTCTAGGCCACTTTTGACCTTTAGCTCAAGTTTACAGTATGTATTTCTATACACTAACCTCACCCTTGAATTATCTTATTTTGCTTACTTATATTTTCTCCCTTTGACTGGACTTCTTCATATTTTTAAAATTTCTGTGACCCATGTATTTTTGCATGCCACCTCAGGTTTTCCTGATGAAGGAAGCAATATATTCTAAAAATAAAGTTAAAATATTAAAAATTAAATATAGAAAGCAGGAAGATCAATTGCTCAAAGCTGGGTTTTTGTGGGTTTGAATATTTGCTTATGCTTTCTACAAATATATTATGGAGGTTGAGACCTAGAAAGAAAACTTAATATTTGTCACCTCCCCATCTCACCATACAGTTAGAACCAACTAATAAAGATGAGAAGTCATGGGGCGCCTGGGTGGCTCAGTCCTTTAAGTGTATAACTCTGCATTTTGGCTCAGGTCATGATCTCACTGTTGTGAGATGGAGCCCCATGTCTGGCTCCTGGATGAGTGTGCAGACTGCTTGGGATTCTCTCTCTCCCTCTGCCTCTGCCCTTCTCCCCCCACCCCCTACTTGCACATGCTCTCTCTGTCTCTCAAAATAAATAAGTAAACATTAAAAAAAAAAAAAAAAGGATGAGAAGTCATGAGGTCTAAAAGCCAGAAACCATTTTCAGAGGCTATAGTTTCAGGAGCAATTTGTGTGTGTTTAGATTTGGTTCTGTCTGTGAAGTCACTAAGTCACACAGGGGAGTCACCACTTACCCTGTGCTTTACTTTTCCTACATAACAATGTGATTCAGAGACGGTCCCTTGCTGCTTTCCTTCTCCCTTGGAATTGACATTCTGCCTTTGCCAACTCCCTGGAGCTCACTGAGATAAAACTAAGCAAAAGCTGATGGATTTGGAGAAAGAAATCAAGAAAAAGGAAACCTACTTAGCTGCACAACTTGAGAGACATAAAGGATGCCACAGATACCAACCTCTAGTTTACTCTGAATAAAGAGAGTTAATACTCCTTGTCCAATGGAGCATCTACACAGCTAGTGTAGCTCACTTTTGTACCACGGAGATTTCTTCCCCAGTTTCCTTCCCTACCACTCAGTCCTCTTTTCTGCATTATTTGAATGTAAAAATATGCTGAGTTCAGCACTAGTTCAGCTGATACCCCAGCATTCCTCCCTTCCCACCCAATAGACTCCCTCCTTAGCCTTTATTCTTAAAAAAAAAAAAAAAAAAAAAAAAAAAAAAAAAAAGCTGCAGACAATGCTTGTAACTATGCCAAAGACAGTTCTTGTCCAAATGGAAAACTCCCACCTGCCCTCTTGTTTTGAACTCAATATTCACCCACATTTTGTTATATAGACAAGGGGTAAAACCATATAGGATCCCTTGGCCAAGGAGAAGAAAAGTTTAAGATGAAAAAGACTTGGGTTTTAGCTAAGGCATTCTGGGTGATGACTGGGTTAAACACAGTCATTATCACAACTATTATATCAGCTACTAGTACTTATTTACCATTTATAACTCACTTTCAAGCATACTGCCCCATTTGGCTAGGTATTCCTGTCTTCCATTTCATAGATATGGAAACTAAGCCACAGAGATGTCAGTTGACCTCCTGCCCTGTAAGTGGCAGAACCACACCTGATTTTGGGGACTATCAGCCCCCCAAACCTGTGTTCTTCCCACCACACCACTGTCACTGTACCACTTTATGTACACATTCAACCTTAACAGTCCTCCCCACCAAAGCAAAAAAGAATGCATTGACTGCAACAGGGGACTGAATAGAACTCTTTTGGGTCTAGTTAACTATGGATTTGCCAGTATTAGGAACAGAAAACCAGGAAAAAGAGCTCCTGGGACAGAAAAAGCATTGAAGGCATACTAATAGCAAGGCAAACAACTGCAGAGAACATGAAAGAAGCCACAAGTCCAGGAAGGAAGTCCTCTTGGTTGACATCTAAAAGGAGGGGTGGCTGAAATCATGAGAAAGAAGGAGCCCCAGAAGGGAGCGAGATGGGGAGAGGAGGAGAGATCAAACAAACGGCTTAGGCATAGCTAATGTTACACATCTGGAGGAAGATGGTAGCAAAGGGGGAGAAGATAAATGTGGAGAAAACAGAATAAGACAAAGAAAGTACTTAGCATGTGTCAGGCAGTGAGAGCTGGGGAAGGCCCTTGGGCTTCCCCATGTTGAGTGTGACTTTGAAGAATCATTAGCTCCATGAAAAAGGAAGTGGTCCTAGCAAGATCCTATTAGCATGGAATCAGGTTCTTCTCCTAACTGAGCTTCATTATTACCTGGGAATGTAGTGTTCACCCCAATGCACCATGTTTGGTAAATTAGATTGGAGCCCATGCCTCTAAGTGAGGCTTCTTCTCTGCCTTAAGTCTAACTCCTACCCCAGCTGGCTGAAGATCTACAAGGCTACATGGGCACATGCAGAGAGGAAGAGAGAGAAAGCAATATGGGCAAGCCCACCCCGGAGAGACAACCCTGACTCAGCTGGTTCCTTCCACTACCAGAGAGAAAGCCACATCGGTGTATGACACATGACCTTCACCACATACAGCAACCTTGACCACTAGGAAATGTGGTCTAATTGGTATCTTGAAACCTGGACCCATCAGTTCAGTATAACTTTAATTTTCTTGTGGAGGAAGAAGCTGGAGAGCAGGGCATAGTATGTATCTTCTTGGTCCCCTCTTTAACCTCCCACAAGCTGCCAACAAATGTAAAATGGTGCTTCCTATGGCTTTGTGATTCATATTGCTGGACTTTCTATGGAGTTAACTCAATTATTATTACTATTATTATTTAATGTTTAGTTTTGAGAGAGACCACAAGTGGGAGAGGGGCAGAGAGAAAGGGCTGGAGGATCTGGAGTCGGCTCCACGCTGATGGCAGCGAGCCTGATGCAGGGCTGAAACTCACAAACCATGAGATCATGACCTAAGCTGAAGTCCAATGCTCAACCAACTGAGCCACCTAGGCATCCCTCTATAGGGTTAACTTTTAAGAAGTGGTTAAATATGGGCAAAAGACCTGAACAGACATTTCCCCAAAGAGGATATACAGGTAGTAAATAAACATACAAAAAGATGTTCACATCATTAGCCATCAGAGAATTGCATGTTAAAGCCACGTGATATCACCACCCCACCAAAAAATAGTGACAACACCAAACGCTGGAGAAGATGCTGAGAAACTAGACCACTAATACATTCTGGATGGGAAAGTGAAATGGTGCAGCTATGCTGGAAAACATTTTGTGAGTTTCTTACATATCTAAACATGCGATTATGTCTTGACTCAGGAATTGCATTCTTGGGCATTTATATCAAGGTAATAAACATCCATGTTCACACAAAAACCTGTACAGGTATGTTTGTAGCAATGGTCCAAAAATAAAAACAGCCCAGATATCCTCTACCAGGTGAATGGTTAAACAGTAATACACCTACACCCTGGAATCCTAATTAGAAATAAAAAGTGGTACAGACTGTTGATACACACAACAGCTTGGATGAATCTAAAACCTAAGGCCATAAATGACTGGCCTGTCTGCAAATACTGCACTTGTCGTTTTCATCAGGAGGGACTTAGCCATATTAACTTCAGAGCTCCCCTCTAAGATATCTAGAAATTTCCCTAGAGTTGTGTCATATGCCAATGCTAGGCAGGGCTGCCCAAATGGACCTAGAAATGTGATCATGGTGTCTGAAAGCCTGAGACAGGAGAGGCAATCAAGAGATTAGACCAGAAAACAAAAAAGAAAGTCAAACCAGGATCAAGAAGTGGGAGCCTAGAGGCCAAAGATCCTTAAAAGGGACACATTCAGAAGTAGGAACTGGGAAGTCACAAGAATCAAAGCTGTGGGAACAGGAAGTAACATGGACTGGTGGCAGGGCAGAGTGGCTAGGAACAGGCAGTGTGTATTAGGAGCAAGGGCATCCATATGGGACCCCAGCTATAGTCAGCTGATGTCATTCCTGGTGGTTCCCAGTCACATGTTTCTGCCTCAGGAAAATGCTAAATGTGTCCAGTGGTTTCCAAAATGCGGACAGATTTCTGTCATCTGTGCCTAAAATGAGTTTCCAACATGCCTCGGATTGGGTGGATAAGGTGGAATTAAGTTTCCAGGCAAAATACTTATGTCCATTCCATATACAGACAGACAATAATTTTAAAGGGAGCATGCATGCCCCTTTCACATATTAATAAACAGAATATATACATTTAAATTGTTCTGGTATAACAGAGAAAAAATATGTCATTATAATTTAAAAGTCTTGGCAATATAGAAATATACATTGCAGAAAATAAAGTCTCCTGTAATTCCTTTCCTGTTCCACTGAAAATGCCAATACTGGGGCGCCTGGGTGGCGCAGTCGGTTGAGCGTCCGACTTCAGCCAGGTCACGATCTCGCGGTCCGTGAGTTCGAGCCCCGCGTCAGGCTCTGGGCTGAGTTCGAGCCCCGCGTCAGGCTCTGGGCTGATGGCTCGGAGCCTGGAGCCTGTTTCCGATTCTGTGTCTCCCTCTCTCTCTGCCCCTCCCCCGTTCATGCTCTGTCTCTCTCTGTCCCAAAAATAAATAAAAAACGTTGAAAAAAAAAAAAATTTTAAAAAAGAAAATGCCAATATTAGCAGTTTGGAATATAAGCTTCTCAGATATTTCCATGTATATGCTAACTGTGTATGTATGTATATGTACACTATTACATATACTTTTTTAAAATTTTTTTTAACATTTATTTATTTTTGAGACAGAGAGAGACAGAGCATGAACGGGGAAGGGGCAGAGAGAGAGGGAGACACAGAATCGGAAGCAGGCTCCGAGCCATCAGCCCAGAGCCCGACGCAGGGCTCAAACTCACGGAGTGCGAGATCATGATCTGAGTCGAAATTGGACGCTTAACAGACTGAGCCACCCAGGCGCCCCACTTTTTTTTTTTTAAGAGAGAGAGAGCATGGGGCTTGACCTCACGACTGTGAGATCATAACCTGAGCCAAAGTCAAGAGTCGGATGCTTAACTGATTGAGCTACTCAGACACCTCAACATATACTTTTTTATTTTTAAAAGTGGGGTTTTAAAAAATGGGGTGTCTATAACTGTGCAAATGGTATTACTTAATATCTCTCATAATCAAGTTTTTTAAAAGAACTAAATGTGAATTAACTCTGTATAAGTCAAAAACGTCTGAAAGGACTTCTAGAGATTTCCTAGGTAATATCCCCTGATGTAAGGATTTGTGCTTCATGATCATGGCCTCCTCTTCACCACCTCCTCAATCAGCAATGGCCTCGGCTAGTGGCTTAATAGGTCTCCAATTCTTTGGGACTCTAGGTCTAATGACAACCACCACCCAGGAATCTCTCTCATCTGTTACCCTGCTGAGATCACTACTGGACAGATCAAGATGGTGGCCTTGGTGTGCACTTAAAAAACAAAACTGTGCACACTCCAGTACAAACAGCCATTTCTTTAGTTCCTTCTTTATGTTCCTTCTCCTTGTGGTAAACTACTTGAGGATTTCATTTAGGACATTCATTAAATTGCTTTTTCAACCAGCATTGCAATCCTTTGAGGGAGGTACCAGTATCAACCTTAAATGAGGCACAGAATATTTAGTAACTTGCCCAGAGTCAGCAACTGGTAAATGGCAGAAAAAGATGAAAGAGGGACAGGAAGAATAAGGAAGGCGCAGATTCAGCCCCAAGAACTGCATATAATTCTCAGGGTAAACAGCAAAGGCCACTTGCAGTATTACAACACTATAGCTCACTAGCCGTTCCTGTGTGTCTTCCACTTAATTTTCACAGCAACCCCTGGGATAGCAGATGCACGATCAGAGAGAGGACATAAGTTGCAGTCGTCAGAGCTAGATTTGAACCCTCTAACTTTGGAACTCACTCTGTTAATTACTGCACCAAAGAAAATCATCATGGTGAGGACAGACTATACCAGCAGAGCTCCATGGGCTGGGGACTACTTACCTAGAGAGCAGCAGAAGCCAGAAAGATTCTAGAAGGGGCCAGGGAGAGGCAATAGTAAGGCTTGGGAAACTTCCTTAGGTGATTCCAGAATCTCCATTCAAAATTGCCACGGTCCCTGCCTGATGGGATGCTTTCCCTCTCTCAGGACTGGGGGCCTCAGCTAGCAGCTCAGGTCTGGAAACCCTCTCAAGCCACTAAGTTGGCCACCACACCATCCTTTTTCATCACCCCAACTCCCACCCTGTGGGTCTATTCATTCCCTTTGCAGGCATCTCCCTGACCTCATCCCTATCACCCTCCCCTCTACCACCTGCAGCCCTGAAAACACCTCAAGGTATAAGAAACTAAAGTGTCACCACCTCACTCAAAGGCTAGAGAAGGCTAATCTAAGACAATAAAAAAAAAAAAATGTAAGGCAGTGAGGAAATCGGATTTTTTTTTCTTTTGACATGATTTTGTGAATTTGATCTCTGGATGTGATTTTCCACCGTTGAGCTTTACAGATTTTGTGAAGTCTAAAGCTTGAAGTCCTAACATTTTGATAGGAAGTATAAACAGAGGAGGCATCTCATGCCGGAACCGCCGCCAGGAAGCCAGAAGGCATTTCTGGACCAGTATCAATAGAGAGCCTTCCCTTCACACTGCTCTTGGCTAGGTTTTGTCTTCCTATGCGAGCTTCTATAACATACAAATACTGCAAGAGAGGACAAGAAAATCGATTACAGGAGGCTTTGAAGATGAGGGCCCTGAGTTGGTATTAGCTGAGCATGTCAACTTAAGGAAAAAAGGATCACTCACACATTCTCCAGACTCAGAAGCACAGGCAACAGAAACCAGGTTGAGTTTCAAGTAGATTACAGGGGGAATAGCCTAGCAAAATAGGATACTTCCTCTCCCCCCTCCCTCCACACCGGCCAGGGAATGGGTAGATAAATCTCAGGAAGACATCATATCAAGCACCCATTTCTAGTGTATTGGATCTGAGAGCGGGAAGGTGCTTCTCAGCTTGCGGTCTGAGGCAGGCTTCAGCAGGCACTGCAGGAGAAACCCTTCAGGGAGGGATGCGCCCTCCATGCTTTGGGTAACAGCCACTAGATTGGCACATTTAGAGAGTTTATAATAGATACAGCTCCCCTGATAACTGACAAGAACAGACTCCGTGGGCTGTGTCATTCCTGCTTGGGCAAAATATCTCCCAAGGTTGGTGGGGGGAAGGGCGGAGCCGAGGCCAGCAGTGAACTTCCAAGGCAGAATTAGCTTTAAATAAGTGAGAAAACAAAGCTATTTCCCTCAGCCTGCTCCCAGGCTCCCCTGCTCCAACCACCACAATATGCAGCTCTATGGAAATTCAGAATGCTCTCTGAGATGTTTATAGTTTGTTTTGGTGACAGTGGTGGTGGTGGGTAGTTTTTTTTGTTTGTTTGTTTGTTCTTGTTTTGTTTTTAATAGAAGTCATTCAGAGCAAATGATATTTCATTTCTGCTTTATGCAATTTTAGGTTCATGTGTTTTCACTAGTGAAAAAATTATATGAAGATAAAATTGGGTTTGTTGGCTTAAACCTTCCATGGTTCTAACTTGCTTGTTACTGTATAGGACAATTTTACTTTTTAAAGACTTGTTTTGGGGTGTCTACATAGCTAGTATATAAACTATATAAAACTTGAAACATTCACAAAGTATAAGGAATCTCTGCTTCCAGCCACAAGAGAGTAACAGGGACTGGATTTATCATCCATCTTGAACAACACAAAACTGGATGAAAGATACAAAATACTGGTTTTCAGACATTAAGCAGTGGGCAGTCAAGAACTGTGCTCCCCAAGAGATAGAATGTAAAGGGTGTGAACCCTCTGATTGCCCTTATGTCCTGCCTGGAGAGAGTTTCCAGGCTGTACACGGGGATGGGGCCCCCAAACAGAACCCAGAGGGTCTCCCTGAGCCGAGGAGACACAGATCAAAGTAGCTAGAATCCACGGGGCTGTGTATTGGAGAGAAGAGAGCTATACCAAGTGATGGCTCCACATACCATCAAAGGGGTCCCCTCCAGTCTTCCAGTGAGCACTGAGCAAGGGACACATGTACAGAAACTACAGGGAAAGAACCGCCCAAGAGAAACAGGCAGAAAAAAATCCCCAGAGCTTATGCAGTGCCAAGAATAACTTCCTGAGCAGGAAGAACTCTGAACACATGGAGCATTAAATAGAATCCTCAGAAGATTGTCTTACCTCAGTTGTGGGACCAGATTACATCTAAACTAAAAGACTATTAGCCTCCCACCTAACAAAGCTTGAAAGAAAGTCTTGAAAAGATCAAATTATTCCCCCCAAAACCTAACTGTATCCCAGAATGAAATATTTAAAGGAATATAAATCCTCCCAAACCCAATAATATAACACAGAATTCTTGTCATGGCATAACAAGTTATCAGGTAGGTAAGTAAAGAAGCAGGAACATATGAACCATAATCAGGAGAAAACCTTAAAAAGCATTAAGAAGATCAAAAAATAACCATGACCTTACCAGTAATAAATGATCTTAATGATTCAGGTTATTATTACCTTTTAGGCTTTTATTTGGTACATATTTTTTAAGTTACTGAAATCACATTAACTATGGCTGATCAAATATAGGTACAACTTAACTTGGTTGAGAACTTTTCTGCCTTCCTGCCTTCTTTTCTTTCTTTCCTTTTCTTTTCTTTCTTTTTTGGTGATAAGAACCAACACTCATTTGGGTTACCTCAAATAGGAAGTGTATTATAAGGAGAACACTAGGTAATAAGGAAAGAGGGTTCTCAGCTAAATTGGCCAAGGGAGAACAAAAGACAAGTAATTGGACCTTGTAGGAAGTGAAGGCATGAGAATTGCTCAGAACCAGAACAGCTTCCACATGTCGGCAAGAGCCTTAAATATTCCCTCCGATGCCCCACCTTAACAAGCCTCACTCCCCATGAACTCAGTATTCCTTCTCTTTGTACATCACCTTGTCGCTTCTGTTGTACACAATGGTTTCTGGCCTGGATCATTCAAACCCATGAACATCCACCTGACTTTCAACCAAACTGAGAACACTTTACATTAAGGGATTGAGAACAGAGATGACAATGACATTTATTCTCTTGGTTGTGGTCCCAGGACAGGACCTGAGCACAGGTAGGACATTTCTCTCACTGCCTCCATTCAGGAAGCTATGGCTGAAAGCAGAGGCAATGTGGGTGAGCTTTCTTCAGTCAAAATTTGCCTACACATCCAAGAAAAAGTCAAATGTTGGGGTATATATTTGAGCATCAACTGCACAGAAAGGATACACAGATTACAGTAACTTCCTTCATGACCACAGGGCTCAACTTCCAGCTCTTAGCCATCAAAACGGGGCTATCCCCATCAAGCAAGTTTACTCTATTAGAAGCAGAGAATTATTTTTCATTGGTCATTTCTCCATAAAACCCTGTAAAAGGAGTGAGAGTCTGTTTACTATTGGATTTGTTGCTCTATCTTATTTAGAGGTTGGTACAATATTATCTTTGAGCCCTTGTATTTATGTAAATGAAAACATCCTCAAAATCCTATCTTAAACATTGTCAGTGTTGTTTTTATTCAATTATGAAAAATTTCAAGCATAAAGTAAAGCTGGGAGAATGTTATAGGGAACATCCATCGAGATTTTACTCTACTTGCTCTATCACACATTCACATAATTGTCCTCTCTCCATCCATTAATCCCACCTATGTTTGGTGCATTTCAGAGTAAGTTGTAGCTATCAGAATACATTCCCCTAAATAACTCAGCATGAATGTTGTTACCTAAATTTCAATGTTTGCTAATATTTTTTCCATGTCTACACAATAAAATGTGAAAATCCTAAGAGTGCACCCCTGAGCTCAAAAAAAAAAAAAAAAACACATTGAACTGGGTAACCCAAATAATTATCAAAATCTATGACACCATCATCATCCCAGAAAATTTCTTTGTGCCCCTTCCCAGTCAATTTGTGTCCCAGTCCCCAGAGACAACAGCTGTTCTGATTTTTTACACCTAGATTTCCTTTGCCTTTCCAGAATTTCATGTAAATGGAATCACAGAATATATACTTCTTTCACCGAGCATCATGTTTTTGAGATTAATTCAGGGCACAGCAAATTTTTTCTTAATATATTTTTAAAAGTTTACTTATTTTGAGAGAGAAAGAGAGTGTGCGCACACACACACACACACACATACACAAAGTGGGGGAAGGGGAAGAGAGAAGGAGAGACAGAATCCCAAGTAGGCTCTGCACCTTCAGTGCAGAGCCTGATGCAGGGCTCAAACTCACGAACCTTGAGATCAGGACCTGAACTGAGATCAAGAGTCTAATGCTTAACTGACTGAGCCACCCAAGCGTCCCCTTAATATTTCTAAGTTGAAATATTTTAGCCTTTGGGGCCATACAATCTCCCAAAACTACTCAATTATGCTGATGTGGCCAGAAAACAGCCCAACACTAGATAAACAAATGGGGTTGGTTGTTCCAATAAAACTTTGTTTACAAACACAGGTAGCCAGCCCATAGGCCATGGTTTGCCAACCCCATTAAATGTTGTGTGCTTCAGTAGTTTGTTTCTCCTCACTGCTGAGTAGGATGCCATGGTAGGAATGTGCCAGTTTATTTATCATTTGCCAGCTGATGATCACCAGGGATGCTTCTAGTTTCTAACTATCGTGAATAAAGCCTCTAAGAACACTCTTGTACAAGTGTTTTTGTAAAAATGTGTTTTTCATTTCTCTTGAGTAATACTTAGAAGTGGAATTGCTGGGTCATGGGGTAGGTTTATTTTTACTTTTATTCTAAATCTATAAAAAAATAAACAATAAAAAACAGGTGCCAGGCATCAGTGTTACTTTTACTTCCCTTTACCAGGGAGAGATAATTATAACCACGTTCTGTGGAATTGTCTTCTCTCACGGAAACTTCTCTCCCTCTCCTGCCCTTTCCTTACTTTCACAGTGAGATCATCACAAACAAAACCTTAAAAAACATACTTTACACAGCTATCTCTACTACCTGGCTGCTTCTTTCTACTTCCTGGTTCAAACTGCCAAGAGGAAGACTCATTTCAGCTGATCATCACCTCATGCCTGGCCAGCTTTTCAAGGTGGCCTCATGCCAGTGGGTGTTGGCCTTCCAGGGAGTGACCGCATGCCTCATCTAACAGGCATCTAATAGGCAAAGTGGTTCATAGGGTAGAGATGGGGCTTCTATAAAGGAAACCTGGAGGGCTGTGTCTCTTGGCTGAGCAGTTTCCCATAGCAAGGATGGTAGATGTGGCTGGAATTTTAATTGACATATAACTATAATGATTAATAATTCCCCTATTGTTGGATATTTAGGTTGTTTTCAATTTTTTGTCTCACAACTTAGGCTGCAAAAAACACTCTGAAACACAAATATTTGCATAAAATTGGCAATATTTCTTTCTAGACCCCCTAGAAGTCATATTACCAGGCATGAGTATCTGATATCAGTGTTTCCCCTACTTCAGCATGAACATTACGGGCAGGGCTTACTAAAACACACAGGGCTGGGACCCATCCTAGAGTTTCTGTTTCAGAAGGTCTAGGGTGGACGTGAGAATTCGCATTTCTAACAAATTCCCAAGTGATGCTGACCTGGGAAGAGGAATTTTTCTTTCCTTCTAATGCTTCCACAGCCACTTTCTGCTACTTTAAAATATTTAACACAATTTGCATTGTGTTACAATTAAATTTGCATATATCCATTTCCTCCCTAGAATAAGAGTTCCATAAGGTCAGGTTTTGCATTGTTTATCTTCATAGGCACTAAAGTGCTAAGCACGAATAGTGTGTTTCCAAAAAAGAAAAAAAAAAAAAAGGTTGTTATGTCAATAATCTGCCACCTACCTAATTTCCTTGTTATTCTCTGCTTTGCAGTATTAATGCTGTCCCCAATTCCCCCAATTTTATTGGCAGACACTTAAAACTAGTTGCCACCTAACTTTTGATTATTGCTTCAATTTTTGATAAGCAATAGCTGTAATTTTTCACGCCTGGATTTTATACCTCCTCTTGTCATTAAGTACCCTTGATCCAAATTTTCCTTGGGGTGGGTGATAGTGGAAGGAGGTTGTGAGGGAAGATCGGATGGCTTGGCTTAGCTCAAACAGTGTCACAAATGCATAAACAGAGATCTTAAAATTAAATTTTTCCATTAGCATCCTTGAAATCAAAATCAAAATGAGATGTTTGTGAAAGACTTTGAAAGTAGTAAAGCCCTCTCTAAATTATGGAATTATTAATATGACACCTAGGTTATATAATAAACAGAGGAGAGGAAAACATTTAGGAAGTAACCTACCCAACTTTACCCCTGTCACAGTTCAGACAAAAATCAGACATACTTAAAACATTTAGACCACAATGCAGAAACTAAAAGATGGATAAACAGCACATTCAGACCAAAGTTAGGAGAGTCTCCATGAGTTTGTATTACAGGAACCACAGAAGTTTTTTTGACTCAGATTTGTGGTATTTCCATACCATACAGTAAAAGTGTAAAATGTTTTGAATGAACTGGCCCTAATTGCCTCAGAACATCTTAAAGTGAGAAACTTTCCCTCTGGTTTATTTCACCTGATCCCACAACCTCTCTCTTCATCCAAGGTATGATCTAAAATAGGACTCACAGCCCATTTCCAAGATTTTCAGGTGATATAAGGTCAATGCACCAAGGAAAGTACCTGTTTGCAATTACATATATGTAATTGCATGTAAGTATTTACTATAGGTACATACAATTACTATGTCATTGAATATACGTACTTACTATCCTTTTTCTTTTTTCTTTTTTATTTAAAGTTAGTTAACACATAGTGTAATAATGATTTGAGGAATAGAATTTACTGATTCATCACTTACACATTACATCTAGTGTTACTATCCTTTTTCACGAAGTTTTCCCAGTCATCTCCTGGTAGGATGAAGCTTGTCCTTAATAGACTTCTCAAGAAAGGTTCATGAGTGTAGTATTCCCTCAGTTGTGGCAAGTTTAAAACTGGTTTTCTACAGATTTGACACTTGAAGGATACCTAGGCTGGATATACAATTCTTGATTCATATTTTCTTTACTTGAGTGTCTTAAAATAGCTGCTCCATGGTTGTCTTGCTTTCTACGTTGATATTGAGAGGTCTTATGTTGACTTAATCTTTTGCCTTTATTATTTTAAGCAATTAATTATGTTCATTAATTAACTTACTATTTACATGTTATTATTATTACCTTGCTTAGAGATTTTTCCTTTTTTTAAAATTTTTTTTATTAGTTTTATTTTTGAGAGGCAGAGAGAGACATAGTGTGTGTGGGGCAGGGGGGCAGAGAGAGAGAGGGAGACACAGAATCAGAAGCAGGCTCCAGGCTCTGAGCTGTCAGCACAGAGCCTGATGCAGGGCCTGAACTCATGAACCGTGAGATCATGACCTGAGCCGAAGTCAAACACTCAACCAACTGAGCCACCCAGGCGCCCCAAGATTTTTCTTTTTGAAAAAGTCTAATAGTTTTGCTAGGATATGTCTTGGAGTTGATTGTTGTGGCTTAGTTTTCCCAGGTATTTGATGGACATTTTATTGAAAAAAAAAATTTTTTTGATGGACTTTTTAAATATGTAGAATCAGATCCTCTTTTATTTCTGGAAAGTTTTATGGACTATAGTTGTAAATGTTAGTTCTGTTCCATTGTTTTCTTTTTCTTCTTCAGGAACTCCAATTTTATATATGTCTGTTGGATCTTCTTTGCCTCTCTTCCATTTCAACAGCTTTCTGACAGTTTTTTTAAATTCCTTTTTAAATTTTATTTTCATTCTCTTAGCTTTCTTCAATATCTCTTATTAACTTTTAATTGAATAGCTTCCTCTGGGCATCTTGTAATCTTGTCATCACTTCTGATACGGTTGTGCCTTTTTACTTCCATTTCTTTCCCGTGTACAATCAACTCTCATTTGATTTCTTTCTGTTTTTTGTTCCTATGAGTCTGAATTTCCAATTCAGAGTTGTTTTTTCTCCTCCACATCACCAAGTAATTAATTTGATATGGGGTATTATCTATACTTTTCTTCTGGTTTTGGTTGTTTTTACAGGGGTAGATTTTCATCCATTGAAATGTTTCAATTCCCACTTTCTGTTTTCTTCTCATAGAAGCCTTGTATAGATGAAGACTATTTTTGTTTATTAATTTCATGGACAGGCTCTTGGCTAAGGCGTAGTGCAAGAGTGCCACTTACTCTCAGTGTAGCAAAGTGCCCTTTCAAACAGTAGTTCTCTTTTTAGTGTGTGTGGAGGGGAAATTGGGGAAAAGAAATTTAGATTCCTTGATTGTTTAGGATTCTCTTTTGCTTGCAGAACTCTAAATCTCCTCTTCTTTTATCTTTTTAATCACCTAGTCCCCAAAGGAGACTTTCAGAAGCATTGAAATTGGTTCACTGCTACATAAAAATCATCAGTATTCATACTTGATCTCTTGCTGCTTTCAACATTGCTGATCACTTCATCGTTATCTTAAACATTTCCCCCCCCTGCTTTTCCTCTTACCTCTACAGCAGCTCCTTCTATCTCTCCTAGGAGTCTTGTTATTCTCTTCTGGCTATTAAATTTAGATTTCTTCAAAGCCTGGCCTTTTGCTATTCTCATTCCATGTGCCTTCTGGGTGCACACATTATGGTCCATGGCTTCCTTTAACATCTACATTTGCATGATTCCCAATTTTTATCTCTAGCCCAACCTGTTCCCTGAGCTCTGGACACCTATGTCTAACTGATGAGGTTCATACTCAAAGACACCTCAATCATCCCATATCTAAAACTGAGTTATTTTATTCCTCACTCCCAAATACCACCATTTCAGTTGTAGAAATTTTGAGATTATTCTTGACAACTTTCTCTCTCTCAACTCCCAAATCAGTCTTCCCATATATACCTTTCTCCCTTCAATGTGTTCAGCCCATACAACAGCCATAGGGAACTTTTAGAAGCTATAATGTGTGTTACTCCCCTACTTAAAAATTCTTCAGTGGCTTCCCATAGCTCTTGAGACAAAGACCCAGACCATTATTATGACCCACAATGCCTTGTAAGAACTGGCCCCTTATTCAGTTTTGTGGCCTTGTTTTCCCTTGCTCTGAATTCTAGCCACATCAAGTCCTGGAATAGTCCATGTTTTAATTCATTTGTCACTTCCTTGTGGAAGCTTTCTTTAATTTTCCTAAGTTAAATCCCCTCTTATATTCTGTCCTAGCCACATGCATTTCTCTTTCACAACATTTACCTTTAGGTCTAATTCTATATTTATGGTAATGCCTCTTTTCTTTGCAAACTCAATGAGGGTAGGGGTCATGACTGTTTTGTTCACTTTTGTAATTCCAGCACCAAGCACAATCTCTGAAACAATAAATATTTGTTGAAATAATCATCCTAACCTCTATTTCCTTTAAAATTATAATAGTGCCTTATTGAGTATTATATTGAGTGTTTCCTATGCATCAGGTGCTTTTCTAAGCACTTGACATGTATCATCTCATTATTTCTCTTAATAGAGGAATAGGGAGGTAAAGTAATCTGCCCAAGATACACAGCAGGTTACCAAAGCTAGTAAGTAAGTGACAGAGCTAAGATTTGAACCCAGAAAGTGTGGCTTCAGAATCCTAGCTCTCTGGGGCACCTGGGTGGCTCAGTCGGTTGAGCGTCTGACTTCGGCTCAGGTCATGATCTCACGGCTTGAGTTCAAGCCCCGCGTCAGGCTCTGTGCTGACAGCTCAGAGCCTGGAGCCTGCTTCCGATTCTGTGTCTCCCTCTCTCTCTGCCCCTAACCCACTCGCATTCTGTCTCTGTCTCTCTCAAAAATAAATAAACATCAAAAAAAAAAAAAAAAAGAATCCTAGATCTCAAATATTATGATATTATAGTCCCTTTAATGTTCATATCACTGACTTATGCTTTTCTGATTAAAGTAATTTTCTGAAAGTCTTTCAGATGGAAATAATCTCAGTGATAATTCTTTTTTCATAGATTGGATCAGTGTTATAAAAAGAGGTCATTTCAAGATGACTTTCTCAAGATCACACTCCAAGCTAGTAGCAGAATTTAGGCTCTGTAATATTTTCTGACTGCTTTTTTCTTCCTCCATTGTATCAGCCTGGTGCCTCTTAGGACTGGGCTAAGTTTAACTGGCAAGATTCAGTTCTATTTCTTTTACAGATAAAAATTTTAGTGATACATCTGATATATAAAGATGTAGTACAGCATATGAGAATTCCTTTTTGTGATTGTACAGAATGTGTAACTAGCTTTTGTAATTGTATGTATGTGGAGTGTGTGTGTGTGGGGGGGGGTGTTGACTGAGATTTGCCAGAGCTAAAGAAAAGAAGTAGCAATCATCTATCTCTGACATTGGTCTTTGCTTGCCTGAAGGTGGGGGACTATGTCAGATGATTTACCCAAGTAACTTCTAGGTTCAGTTCTTTCGTATATTGAGAGCATTTGTTACCTAAAGGTATTCTTTGCAATGTACTTTTCTTGAACAGAAAAAAAAAAAGGTATATTTTAACCCTGCGTTCATTCATACCTTTGGTTGTTTAATGGCCTGCTGCACAAAGGAAGGTCTGTGGATCATCGGCACCCACATCCTTGGAAGCTTGTTAGAAGTGCAGAATTTCTGGTCCTATCCCAGACCTGCTGAATGAGAAACTGCATTTTAATAAGATCCTCAGATGATTCACATGCACATTAAAGGTTGAGAAGCACTGCTCTGAGAGGGTCTGCCAAGAAAGAGACTGAAGAATAAGACTGAATGTCTTATACTGATGTGTCTTATTTTTGTTTATTTTTAAAATTTTTAATGTTTTTATTTATTTTTGAGAGAGAGTAGGCGCATGAGTGGGGCAGGGGCAGAGAGAGAGGGAGACACAGAATCCAAAGCAGGCTCTAGGCTCTGAGCTGTCAGCACAGAGCCTGACGTGGGCTCGAACTGTGAACTGCAAGATCATGATCTGAGCTGAAGTTGGGTGCTTAACCGAATGAGCCACCCAGGTGCCCCCAAATCACCTTGTTTTTAAAAGTACAGTATCCACTCCCAACTGACAATTTAAAAATACAAATAGGGTTCTATATACATTTTTTAAAGCCCAAACTTAACAATAGTTTTTTCCCATTATAACGTGCACTCTGGAACTTGGCCTTTATCATAATCATCTCTGTATGCACATAGACATCTAGCAGAATAGTTTGAGTATGGTAGGGCTGTTTTGTGAATTTTAACTGAAGTGTCTCAGTCTCCAGGGGAGTTCTAATGAAATTCTGGCAAGGGGACTGTCAGACAGAGAGGAGGGACATGTGACTCTCCACAAATTTCAGGTGACTATATAGATAGAAGGCTTTCTCCTCATGAGTAGAACATAAAGAGAGCATCCTAGGTGCCAAGAGAAGCTGTATGAAGGACTAGATTCCTGTTCTAGATGAAGTTTCCCTTTAACTAGGGGTCTAGACCATCAAGGTAAACTTACCTAGTTTCATAAACATTAGAAAAAAGAAATACAAACGAATAGTTGCTGCTAGCAGTGAATACCCAGGAACTGAGGGGAAAGAGGAGAGGCAAAATCAATGTAACTTTTATAACTAAGTCAGGGAGCACATAAGTTGTGACGCAGAAAACAGGAGTAAAGTAGGGAGTTGGACTTGCTCCAAATGAGAAAGGCAGGATCACCCAAGTCCTTGGATAATTAGCTGATCTGTTTGATAAGATAGGAGAAGATAGAAGGTAGTTACATGAGAGTGGACAATAGTGAATTGATCAGGAAGTCAGCATTTTCAAGCACCACATACGTTGGTATATGATTGCAGGAAGATAATTTTGTCTCTTTGATGGTCAGAAACATTGAGACAGAAGTTTGCATCACTGCTGGTGTGGTCTAGGTCAAAACTGAACTCGGATTGTTGAGTGTGGCAGTGAATAGTAAGGAATGGTTGTGCCTTGTGATTTGGTGAGCTGCCTTTCCTGGAGATGTTCAGTCAGAGACCGAAAAAGGAATCCTATAAAAGGGACTGCATTTGGACGAATGCAGGATAGACTAATGGTTTCCATGGTTTGTTTCAACTCCACCATTTCTTGCGTCTATGACATCTCTATGAGGATTATATATTGAAAAAAACTATTAGTCTTGTTGAAGACATCATGTTAAAGACAGACAACATTTTAGCCACATTTAGTTATCTTATTAACTTGGGATCCCACAGATAGATTCATAGTTGTGTGTCTACTTACCTATCTACCTCAGAGGGCAGAGGTGGGACACCATACTGCAAAGTCCTCCCCTCTAGGTGAGTTTGTCAAACTCCTCATACACACCGTTTTAATAATACTGGCGGCCCTAAGAACTATTGTTTACATGTTTCTTTTCCTCAGGAGATTCTGAGCGGAGGGCAGAGTTCATGTTTTACTTCCAGAAACCACCACTCTTGGCATTTAGTTATTAATATTGAGAGTGACACAGGTAACCCTATTGAGCGCTTGCTCTGTGGCAGACGCTTTTAGAAGCGTTTACACATAGGCAATCATTTAGTTCAGGAACTTGCTCATGCGAATAAACCCACACCCTCCCCTCCACCTGCTTTAGACCCGGAGACCTCTGACCTCTCCCCCTGGGTGTCCGCAAGCCCGCACCTTCCGGAATATACTCTCCCCGGCCCGCCCCTCCCCCATAAGGCCCGCGTCCCGCCCACTCGCCGCCACGTGGTTGAGGGCTGGTCGCGGCCCACTGACGTCACCAGCACGCGCCTCGGCCGCTGCAGTCCACCTGGTTTGCGAGTCTGGTGGTTGTAACTTCCCCGCGAGCCGGCTGCTTGGTCGCCGCCACCTCTCAGGTCCGAAGGCTCGTGGCGTCACAGGCTCTCGACATGTCAATGCTGGCTGAGCGTGAGTGGAGGGAGCGAGGGTGAAGTTTCCAGGTGACGGGCCCGGCCAGACCAAGTGGTGCGGGGTGCGGGTCTCCGGCGCGCAGCGGGGCGGGGGATGCCAGGGGACTGGGTAACCCCGGTTCGTCTCGCCCTGCCTGCCGCAGAGATTTCCCGGCGCAGCCTTCCCCAGGTTAGCTACTGGTCGGTTAGTGAAAGAGACTGCCAGTGTCCACGTGGGACTTTGTCCTCAAGCTCAGATCTGGGCACGCGCGCGGTGGGCTCGAATGGGAGCCAGAACGCCGATCGTAGGAACCCTGACTTGGTCTTTCACTTCCCGGCCCTCAGCTTCTTCTGGTTAAAAAGAGGCGGCTGGGCCAGCAGAATCTCTTCAGGCAGTGAAATCCCGTTCTCGAAGGTTTATTGAACCCAGAAAAAGAAAAGCAAAGGGGTTAAAAGCGTCAAACGCAGGAAGTTAGCCTTTTTTAGGGGATGCAGGGCTAATGAGTGATTCTAAGTAAGACTGGCTTAGTTGGGCTTAGTTGGAAATGTTAACATTCTTGTGTGACAGGAGTGTTGGCTGTAACGCCGCGTCCTGCTTCAGTTTGCTTCTGACACCACCACTTTGTGAAGTTCATCAATTCCCTCCCTCTGGAGAGGCTATTTGACTTCTGAGCGGTATCTGTAGCTAAGGTTTCCTGCCACCAGATGGCAGTCGTGCTTTGGCCATGAAAAGATGGCCCATAACTTTTTGGAAGTGTATAGTGAGCAATGAACAGAAACCGCTTGAACAGACCTACAGCAACCACATAGGATTCTGTGAAATAAATGTTATCAGCATCCTCTTATCTAAGAAGGTGGAAGAATGGGAGCACAAAACGCAAGGAGTAAACAGTTTTACAGGGAGTTCCAGTTTTACAGGGGATGAAATCGAGGTGCAGAGGAAAATAATTTGCCCCGAGTCACTGAGCTAGAAAGTGACAAATTTGATCTAGTTATCTCGTATCTTAACTTTTTTGTCACTAGGACCAGCAGTTTTCTATTGTTTTTAAATAGGGACTTACAGAAAAGAATATGTTCTAGACTGTGACTCTGTGGGCTGTTTGTTCATTTGTAAAACTAGGGCTGCTAAGATCTTTTCTGGTTTTAATATTTTCTGATGTATGCTTAATACAGCATGCACGTTGGCCCTGGCTCTGCTGTTCATTTATGTCTCTTTCCATGATCAGTTTCTGTGGGACTATTAAAAACTACTTTTATTATCTTCATTACTAGGTTGGCTTAAAAAAAAATCAATGAAGTGGTGAATGTGAAAATATTTCAAAGTATGAAATGCTTGCTGTAGATGCATGAAATGCTGTCTGTAGACATCAGTAATTCAAGTTGCATGATTACAAGGGAATATTTTGAGTTCTTGTCTCCCCACCATGACTCCAGATTTTCAAATCTTTTGGTTTTTTTTTTATGCTTATTTATTTTTGAGACAAGAGTTGTGAGTGGGGGAGGGCCAGAGAGAGAGGGAGACACAGAATCCCAGCAGGCTCAGGCTCTGAGCTGTCAGCACATACCCCCCAGTGCTCAAACCCAAGACCTGCGAGATCATGACCTGAGCTGAAGTGAGATGCTTAACTGATTGAGCCACCCAGGCACCCCAAATTTTCAAATCTTTGGCATAATATTATATTTTGTGTTATCTTTTAAAATAACTTGCTAAGTATAGTTTGTGGCATCTTTTGTGATTAGATATTTAGGACTGATGTTCTCATTTTATTTTATTTTTTTTGTTGTTGTTGTTTTTTTGTTTTTTTTTTTTGTTTTTTTGTTTTTATTTTTGAGACAGAGAGAGACAGAGCATGAACGGGGGAGGGTCAGAGAGAGGGAGACACAGAATCTGAAACAGGCTCCAGGCTCTGAGCTGTCAGCACAGAGCCCGACGCGGGGCTTGAACTCACGGACCGCGAGATCATGACCTGAGCCGAAGTCGGCCGCTTAACCGACTGAGCCACCCAGGCGCCCCTGTTCTCATTTTAGAAGTAAGAAAATAGAAGCAAAGAAAAACCCCATACTCATAATTTCACTGCCTAGCAATTCTATTTTCTGTTAGTTTATAAAATTGGGGTGATTCTTAATTCTGTAGGTACAGTTTTGGTTTTTCCCCCACTTAACATTAGTGAAGATTTTCAATTCATTAAGCACATGCTATTTCCTGTTTTCCCTTGCCATGTGTACTATATTTTGTTTTATTTTTGCTATAGGCACTTACCCTATTTTTAAAATCTAGTAGTTTTCTTTGTATTTCTCAAATATATTTTTTATTTATTATTTCTTTAATTATCAAGTGTTATTTTATTGGGTCTCCTTTGTGTAAGACAAAAAATCTAGCTTACCGAAACTTCCCCCATGTAAGACAAGAATTTAATTTATTGATCTCACTTCGTAGTCTTTATATCATTTGAAGTTTTAGACCTGGATTTTTATCAAGATATTACTCTTTTCTTAGATTCTTTCCTTTTCGAGACAATTTTTGACACTTCTAGTCATATTTATAGTCAAATCACACTATAGTTAATGGATTTTAGTGCTCATCACATTAAGATTTTTATACTGCAGTTTCTTTAACTTTGAATATGTCTTGAATAATTTTTTAATAGGAATACATGGTACATGGATGGTATATTTTGAGCTCTTGAATATCTAAAAGTGTCCTCTGAAAAAGAGAAAAAAGACAAAACTTCTGTCCCTGGCTTTTGGGACTCAACACACCTTTCAGAGTAAGCTGAATCCTGGCATAAGTCATGTGGTATTAGGCATGGAGTAATTGGAAAGTGAATAGAATTGAGAGTCTAGAAATAAACCGTTATATTTATACTCAATTGATTTTCAAGAGTGCCAAGACAATTCAATGGGGAAGGAATAGTTTTTTCAAAGAACGGTGCTCAAGCAACTGGATGTTCACAAGCAAAAGAATGAAGTTGTACTCTTATTTAAGCATGTATATAAAAATTAATTCAAAATTAATTGTATTTAATCATATTTAAATATAATTATTTTGGGGTGATGAAAATATTCTTTAAGTAGGTAATGGTGATGGTACTACTCCATGAATATACTAAAAACCAATGAATACTACACTTTAAATGGGTGAATTTTATGGTTTGTGAATTATATCTCAACAAAACTACTTAAGCATTAAATAGTTGGAAAATATAGTTGGATAGTTATATAATCTAGAGTTAAATAAGGCCTTTCTAATGTTACCTAGGTAAAAAATATAGCAAAAAATGATTTATATACTTGATTATAAATTATTTTTATAATTTCTCTATTAAAAATTGTATTAAACTTTGCTTCAACAGAAAAAAAAAGAAAAGGGTTATTTATTGGGGTTACCCCCAAAATGCCTTGATGGAACCATCTAAAGTTAGAACTCCAAATAGGAGGAGTCCGGCTAGCGGATGGCAGAACACATCATCCTAAATAGTGATTCTGCAGATTCAGGGTACTCAACCCTGAGGCCCAGTGCTCCAGACTCCCAGAAGGAAAGCCAAGTATTCAGTATAAACCATATTGTTTGTATTAACAATTAGGCATAGTGAGCCACTGACCAATTCTGAGAATGCTTGGAACCCTCCTGAAAGCTAGGTTCCCAGCCAAGGTGCCAACCTTGTAAGCAAGCCTTTCGAAGGTTAGTAGTGAGGCCTGCTATGTTCTCTTCTGCACACAGGGTTAACAAGTTGACATCTAAGCGCAGAATGATTGTGGAATAAGAATAACAAAGCACATGAAAAAGTTGATCCAATCTGAACAGACCAGTGACAGTCTTTTCCTTGCCACGATTTCCCAAACCTGGAAATTCTACAGCACTAGAGCCCAAAAAGCCTTCCAGTGAAGTAGGGTTCGGATCAAATAAATTTGAGAAACATAGCATGCCTGCTTTGCCCTTAGAGGATCTACACATCTGCATATGAAATGTTCTGGGAAAGTCTCTAATATGGAACACTATTAAATTTTGTTTCACACAATGTTGCTCTATTTTATTTTAATGGGAAGCTCCCCTGATTTAACATCCTCGCTGGGGAAACCCTGCCCTACCCCTTTATTTGAGGATACCTGACATTTCTGCAAGGAAGAGGAACTGACCTTGGTGACCTTTTGTATAAGCATTATTACAGTCTGCTGTGTATGTGTATGTAACATAAAGTGTTGGAGTTCTTATTGGATAAGGTGGGTTCATTCATTCTCAGAAATGTCTTTTTCATATAAGCCCCAGTTAGAATCCCTGGCAGGCACCGCTGTGGAGAGACATGAACGCTGACACATACCAGTAAGCAGCCTTACAAAGAGAACATGGCTAAGAAGGCTCATATCTGGTATGTTGTTCATTAGCAGAGGCAATGTTATTCTCTGTATTTACTAAGATAGGTAAACTGGTAACTTAGTCATGGTTAACATTTTGGGGTCACCTTTTTCTTGCAAAACTGTAGATTTGAGCCCAACTTGTTTTGCTTTTTCTGCATGCTTATAAAAAGTTTACTTTTGTTTGGATGTGTGTAGTTTTGGGTCCCTTTATTGATTTTATGTGTTATACTGTAAGCCTCTCACTGGAGGTTGTATTATTTTTAAATTATGTTGTGAAGATGTGAGGGCGATCTGGCTGTGACACCTGTCACCGCATTGATTGCCAGGGTCGATTTGGCTGACCTGGCTGGTTAGGTGGGTGTCCCCTTCCCCACTGCTCTATGTGTGTCCCTCCCAAAGCTGCACAATAGGTCGAAGAGGGCGACCTTCCCCTTTAGAAAAGGGATAGAGGAGGACTGTTCTTCTGTCAAGGGTATACTAGTAGCTGTGCTCCCCTTCTAGAACCTTCAACCCAAGGTCCGTTTGTAGAATGTAGGGTAATCAAGCTTCCAAGACTCTAGACACATCCAAATGAGGTGCAGCATGTGACACTCTGCCTTCCTTGAAGGAGGAGGGGACGCAGGGAGTTAAGAGACTGCCAAGCATAAGGCTGTTGTTGATAGTGAGATACTGTGCTTTGATTGCTGCAGTAGGTCAATAATAAGCACACTTGACCTCCAAATTTCTCAATTGGCCACAATTTACTTTAGGGCTTCGTGTTCTTGTTCTGTGAACTTTTTGAGGTTCTATATCTCTGCAGCAATTTTCCATAAAACTATACTGATAAATTTGAGTTCCCAACGGTCAATTATTTGTATGCATTAAAAAATACTTAATACAAAGAGATTCAAAGCAGTTCCCTTAATTATGTTCTTTCCTTCCTTCATTCCTTTCCTCTTTCTCCTTTTTTCTTCCTTCTTTCTTTTGAATTCACTCATACATTCATTCACATATTTCCTGAGTGCCTGCTGTGGACATAGCATTTTCTACTTCTTGCAATGAAGCATGAAAAAGAATAGCACACAAATGTAAGCTGTAAGGAGATGATGGTCTCATAGGAAACATAAGAGAAGGATATTAGTAGTCATAATACAGAAGAATGTGTATTCAATGCCAGAAAAGAAGCAGATAGTTTATTTTGGAAGTTCAGAGAAGGGGTCATGTGTCTCTAGGGCATTTCAGTAATAAGGGATGACATCATAACTATGTGTAGATCACATGTGTGGAGGGTACAGTTGACTCTCCCCAAGATCATAATGACTGTTGTATATTGTGGATTAAGAATATAAGCTTTGATGTCAGTAGGCCCTTGCTTTGTATAGAGGCTCTGATATTTGTTTGGGGGCATTAGGTACATTTCTTTCTCTAAGCCTCAGATTTCCTCATCTGAAAAATGGAGGTAAGAATTTCCATCCTCATTGGGTTACTGTGCAAATCGAATACAATATATGGATAACATTTGGTACATAACGTATGGCACCGGAAGCTGTAGTGGCTGATGCTGCTGGTGGTGATGATGACACTGGTGTTGACAAGTGCTTAAGTTGCTGCCTTTAGCTGAGTGTGGAAGGCCAACTGATGGTATATCATGTATGTCTATTTGTCACATTTGGAGGGAACACTGTTATTTTTATCTTAGGCCAGTTTGTATATTGAGAATATAGTAGTTACTGGGAAAACCAGGGTAAGTAATCCAATCTGATGATATTTCATTGAATGCTGAATGTGATATCTGTATCTAATAAAACATATTGTTTGTCATATTTTTGCAAATATGTGTGTACGCATTAGGTTTTGTGTGTATTTGTGTAGTGTTTTCCAGGTTTAAAAGATAAATTGCTGATGAGATACTTTGTCATTTGCAGGTCGGCGGAAGCAGAAGTGGGCCGTGGATCCGAGAAACACTGCCTGGAGCAATGATGATTCCAAGTTTGGCCAGAGGATGCTAGAGAAGATGGGGTGGTCTAAAGGAAAGGTATGTTGGAGAAGAGCAAAAGAAATTGGAGCCATGCATAAAGGCAAATCAGAAGAATGCATCTTTCTTAGGACACTGGGAGAAATTTGTGTTTTTGATCAGTAAGCGATTTTGGAGACATAACTAAATTGTAACAATAAAATTAGAATTGAACATAAAGGTCAGTTCTCTTCGTTTATCATTTAAATTGCTGTGATTAGCATCTTTTATAGATTGTGCCTTTTAATTAGCTGCACTTGGAATCATACTTAACCATCAGTGTTTTTATATTGCTAAGAGTAATATTTTGTTCCCCTTTATAGCTCAGAATATACATTTTCCCATTTTCCTCACACTATTTATTCCTGGTTGAAATGGGTTTCTGGTGATACTTTTGTATTTAAATGGTTCTTGTGATGGCCTTTAATGATCTTGTTCCCAATCCAGTGGATCCTTTTTTATTCTCACGTTACTTAATCCCTTAGCAGCATTGGACACACTGGACTATTCTTGGCAATACTTGTGTCTTGGCTTCCACAGTACTGCTCTCTCCCTGTTTTTCCTTCTACCGCATTGGCCACTCCTAAGTATGTTGCTGGCTCTTCCTCCTCCAGCCTTTTGAGCTCTGGAGCTCCTCAGCCCCAGGCCTTTTCTGTATTCTGAAAGGTGAGCTCTTTGATTCCATACCATACTTTGAATGGTCTAAATTCTGAGAATTATCTGGTCCAGATCTGTCCTCTGAGCTTCAGGTTTGTAAATTCACCAGACTGCTTGACATTTCCACTTGAGTGAGCATCTCAAACTTTATAATTTTTGTTATAAAATTCTTGATACCCACCTTCCAGTCTTTTCCGTCTCAAGTTTTCCCCATTTTTGTAAATGGTCTTGCTTGGTTCCCCTACCTCTCTCACTTCTCGCATCGCCAGTCATTATTCCTCTCTATCCGGGGCCCCATCCTGGTCCACACACCATCACTGCCTGCCCTCTCAGCTGCTTCCCTCCCTCCTTTTCTTCCTCGGGGCCGTTTGCCAAACAATAGCCAGAATATCTTTTGAAATACAGAAATTAGATCATGGCATTCCCTTGCTTAAAAGTTCAGTGGCTTCCCATCGTTTTAAAAAATTAAATCCAAATTTCTACTGTAATTTCTAGGGTCCTGTGAGGTCTAGCCCCTTTATTTTATCTTATTTTCTCTCTGTCCACTCACCTAGAGCCACCCTGGTTGCCTTTTAGTTTCTTCAGTACAGCAGCCTCTCTGAGACACCTTACAAATGAGTGTTGATTGATTTAGGGACTTGGGGTCTCCTTTCTCCACTCTGTCAGTGTTGTTTTGTAAAATTATGTAATGGAGAGAGCCATAGATTTGTAATATCTCCAATGGGATTCCATTAGTTTGGTAATAGTACTCTGATTTCGAGCATCACAAAAAGGCATGTTCTGCATAGTGTGTACATGGGCCGTGAAATAGGTCTCAGGTTGAAGAGTTAGCATTCATTATTGTAAGTGCATCCTTGGTATTACAGACGTACTTTGTAAGAATCCATTAGACTGTGTCCTCTCTGAGGATAAGGATAGTGCCTCACTCCTGGATATTTCGTAATTAGTCGAATAGTTGATGAAGGAAGAAAGATGTGATCTCTCTTTATACTTGATAAAAATACTAACTCTCTTTGTGCTTGACCTCCACAGGGTTTAGGGGCTCAGGAGCAAGGAGCCACAGATCATATTAAAGTTCAAGTTAAAAATAACCACCTGGGACTTGGAGCTACAATCAATAATGAAGTGAGCAACAGTGTGTTTGCTGGGGGTTTTCCTTGCATGATTGGCTTTTTTTGTAAATACACATATTTCATCAAATTGATGAGGTTTTAACTATGCAAGTGTGTATCTTCCATGCTGTGGTTGACTAAAGAGCCCATAACTAAGCAGGCTTTTCGCCACACACCATGCCTTCACCTTGCCTTGTTGTCCTTATGGGATTCTTTACTTGATTATGTCTAAGATCCGAATTAGTTTTGTTCCTAAACTTTGAAAAAAATATTCTTTTTATAGAAATATTCATTTCAGTATAGAAAGGAATTTTTATCTTTATCTTCTTTCTAATATTTGCTTATACTATTAAAAGTTAGTGGCATTTAACTTCGGAGAGAAATTAAGTTTTTTCTGCAAGAAAGTGGTGACCTTTTCCTGTCCTTTTGTCTATTTTTTAATTTCATTTTTTAACATTTATTTATTTTTGAGAGAGACCAAGTGTGGGCGGAAGAGGGGCAGAGAGAGAGGGAGAGACAGTGTCCGAAGCAGGCTACAGGCTGTGAGCTGTCAGCACAGAGCCCCATGCCGGACTCGAACCCACAAACTGTGAGATCATGACTTGAGCCCAAGTCGAACGTTTAACTGACTGAGCCAACCAGGCGCCTCCCTTTTGTCTGTTTCCGACTATTGGTATATAGCAGTTGAATTTATTCACGTTTCTCCTTAAATACTGGTGCTTTGAAAATATAACACTGTAATTAAAAATTAATGGCCTATTGTGCTTTTCATTTTCAGTATTACTATAGTGTCTATGTTTTAAGTGTATAAGTATATATAAGTGTATAAGTATTCAGTATTACTATAGTGTCTGAGCTGAAAACTTTGTTCTTAAATTTTTACAGCCAGCAGAATCTGATAGGAAATCTGGAGAACTACTTATTATTTTGGAGAACTACACCAAATTATTTATTTGATATACTGAGTAATGGACTAGAAATAGTAATTGCGCTGAGTGATAGACTAGAGCAGCTAAAATTTTTCGGACTAACAGCTAAAATTTTAAACCACTAAAGAGTTTATATGGGGTTAGTTTTGAAGGTAGTTGTTAAAAGATAGATGTATAGATACACTTAATTTTTAGGAGAAGCGTTGCCCAGTAAACCTATTTTTAACATGCCTTAACCTTCAGCATTCTTAAAAAAGTGTGTATAAGGCAAATTTCTGCATTGATACTTGCTTCCCACTGGTTAGATTGTTTCGGAGATGCCCATTCCCTTTTAAAGTCAGGTTATTTTTGTTACAATGAACATATTAGCACCACTTCATGAAGGTGCTGACAGAGGGAAATTGGAGTCTTTCTTACTCCTTCCTCAGTGTGGTTTTGTAAATTGGGGGTCAATGCAAGCATGTAGAATTGGGCAAAGTATTTTAAGTTCACATGAGCACAAAAGAGAGCCCTGAACTCTGTCACTGCTTTTTTCCTTTGACCCACATAATATTTCCATAATGAGGTAATGATTTTATTTTGCTTTATTTTAATATTTAGCATGCAGGTTGCCTGTTGATTATTTGATTATAAGTGGACTGTTGATAAGTTATCCACATTTGAAATCAGGACTCAGGCTTCAAATAAGCCCATTTTTAATACCGACACAGATAAATTACATTTTAAATTTATATTATTTCTTCATTCAAATTTATGTCATAATATTTTGATGAAACATTTAAAGTTTCACATTAACCACTAGATTTCCTTGATTCCAAAATAAATCTATCTCAACTGGTGCAAGTAAACTGTAAGCTTACCTTTATTTGATTTTTTGGATATTTTCAGGATAACTGGATTGCTCATCAGGATGATTTTAACCAGCTTCTGGCTGAGCTGAACACTTGCCATGGGCAAGAAACAGCAGGTAGGGGAAACCTTTGCTTTGTTGTCCATTGGCTCTATAGAAGACACGTCTCAGTTTAAATTTTTTTACCAACTCTTTTTACTATAAGCATTATATATCTGAAAGTTAATTGATTGAAGTTATTACAATAGGCATTTCTGTTTACATTTTAATGGTGCTCTCCCCATCAAAAGCAAACACTTTTTCCCAGTAATAGTTTGAGAATGGCAAGATAAATCTGTTCAGTTCACAATCTCAAACAGTAAAGTGACCTTTCTGGGGATCCTTGAGTGTGACTAAAAACATGTTTTTAAAATATAAAGCAAAAACAAATACATATACAAAGCAAGAAATATCGAGTAGGACCACAAACCAGCAGCCAGCAAAGGCTTAATAGAAAAGCCTTTTTTGTGTTGATACTACTTAGTGAAATTTGTTTTACCTTTGAATGTATATAAGAGATTCAAAATGCTCAGGTAAAGTAAAATTTGTTACAAGGAGCTCAGTACTAGAAATTGTATACCTAAGGTATAGGAACTGGAAATGAAACAGTTGAATATTGGGCATTCCATATTAACAGAAAAATAGTACTGTTAAGGGAACATGGATGGTATAGTCCTCAGACTTTTGGGCCTTTGGTCTAATTTTAGAGTTTAAAGGAAGTTTTTTTTGTCGCATGGCTATTTGGAAAGCAAGGGCATGATGTCACCTAATTCTTGAAGAAATCTAGACTGTTAGCTCTTTGGCAAACAGTTTTTTTAAAAGAATAGTGGTAAAATACACGTAACAAAATTAACCATTTAACCGTTTTTAAGTGTACAGATCAGGGACATTAGGTACATTCATACTGTTGTGCAACCATCACACCATCTATCCGTAAAACACTTCATCTCGTAAAACTGAAATGGTGTCCCCATTCAATACTTACTCCCCATTCTTCTCTCTCTCAAGCCCTTGGTAGCCACCATTCTACTTTCTGTCTCTGAATTTGACTACTCTAGGTACCTCATATAAGTGGGATGATAAGGTATCTGTCTTCTGCATCCAGATCATTTCACTGAACAGAATGTCCATGTTATACCATTTCCAGGCATTCGGTTTTGTATCATTCCTTCCTTTTAAGGCTCAGTAGTGTTTCATTGTATGTACATACCACATTTTGCTTATCATTCATTCATCCATCAGTGGACACTTGGGTCGTCTCATGGTAATTCTAAGTTTTTGAAGAACTGCCACAGTATTTTCCGTAATGGCTACACCATTTTACATTCACAACAGCGCACATGACTTCCAGTTTCTCCATATGCTTGCCAACACTGGTTATTTTCTAGGTTTTTGGTTTTTTTGATAGGAGACATCCTGATGGGTGTGAGGGGATATCTCATAGGCTTTTGATTTGCATTTCTCTAGTGATTAGTCATGTCCGACATCTTTTCATATACTTGGCTGTTTTTATGTCTTCTTTGGAAACAGGTCTTCAATTCTTCAATTCCTTTGCCCCTTCTGAATTGTTTTGTTGTTGTTGATGATGAGTTATATTCTGCAAACATTTTTGTAAGGAATTTCTTTCTGTTCCCTGTGATTATGTTTGGCATACACTGAACTGTCAAAAGATGTTTGTTAAATTGGAAGAGGAAAAACTTTGTGGAATTAAAAATCAACCAAGTTCAGCAAACATTTATTGAGCTGTGTACTGAGTTAGACTTGAGGATATGTAGATGTATGAGACAGTCCCTGCTTAAGAGTTAGCTAGAGGATATGCTGGTAATTGGTAAAATTATAGGGCAAATTCAACTCTGGGAAGATTTATTGCAGTACTGCTTATAGGACTGAGCCCAAAAGCATGAAGGGAAAGGTGCTGTGTTTGTGTTTTCCCTAATTCCTTGTTAGAATCTATAACTTGGACAGTTTTCTTATCCATGGGATAACTATCAGAACTATCCTAATAGTTCTGTATAAAAAGATATATGGTCCTAATAAAAAAGATGCCAGTTTGTTAGCCAGAGAAAAACATAAGGAAAATGTTTTGTGAAAACACCAACTGGACTGGTATTAGGAAATGCGGGATATATGCAGTAGTAAATCTCAAGGACATTTAACCCTTACTAATTATAAACAAAAACA
The DNA here is from genome assembly GCF_018350195.1 of Panthera tigris. NCBI lineage: Eukaryota > Metazoa > Chordata > Mammalia > Carnivora > Felidae > Panthera > Panthera tigris. The sequence goes on along the minus strand of NC_056663.1, from coordinate 51,752,351 downwards.
TCTTTACATTCAGGATTTTAGTTGAAATCAGTAGAACCACAGATATGAATGTAAACATCATCATCTAAGACTTGCAGGTTTTGACTGAAGAGTAATAGAGTGTCATGGTTTAGAGATGAACACCAGAGCCAGACTGCCCAGATTGACATCTCTACTTGTGTGACCTTGACCTTGAGTACATTACTGAACATCTCTGTACCTTGGTTTCCTTTTTGGTGAAATGCAGATAATAGTACCATCCTCAGAAGGTTGTTGTGAGAATTAGATACATTAATATAACTAAAGCACGTTGAACACTGCCTAACCTATAGTAAGTACTCAGTAAGTATTAGCTGCTATAATCTTTATGATTGTTGTTATTTGTAGAGATAGAACTCCATAGTAGAATATTTCCTCTTGATTACTTTTAGTAATTAGAATATAGTGCCACCAAGAAAGTGTGTTACTTTTCAGGTGGATAGATTTGGGCTCATTACTGAGACTGTTCCTAAGTGTCATTAATGAAATCAAAGGCAATAATGTGCTTTCTCCCCAGATTAAAAAAAAAAAAAAAAAAAGAATGCTCTTAAGATAATGAATATTATAAATAGCCTCACTTGTTGGCAGCTAGATATAAATAAAATTTGAAATCTTTGTATGACTAATGGATGATCTGCAATTATTATAAGGTAAAAAAAGATGAAAACCCGTATATATGGCATGAGTTTGTAGGAAAATATAGAGAGGAAATACATGTGTGTGTGCTTGGGTATGCATCAGTGGTTTTCAACTGAGGGCAGTGTCTGGAGACATTTTTGTTTGTCACAACTAGAGGTGCTTCCGGTGACCGGTAGATAGAGGCCAGGGATGCTGTTTAATATCCTACAGTGCACAGGATAGCCCCCGATAACAAAGGATTATCTGGCCCCAAATACTAGTGGTGCTGAGGTTGATATACATAGAGTAGCTCCAGAATATCTATTCTGTACATATTTTATATACATAAAATATCTATGGAAAAATACTGAAGAAACTGGTAAGAGTGATTGCATCTGGGAAGGGAGCTGAGTGGCTGGGAAACAGGGATGAGAGGAAATTAAGCTTGTGCTATAGTCCTTTTGTACCTTCATGACTTTGTACCATGTGTGTTTTGTCCTACTCAAAAAATTGTTTAAAAATTAAGTTCAGGGGCGCCTGGGTGGCTCAGTCGGTTAGGCGTCCGACTTCAGCTCAGGTCACGATCTCGCAGTCCGTGAGTTCGAGCCCTGCGTCAGGCTCTGGGCTGATGGCTCAGAGCCTGGAGCCTGCTTCTGGTTCTGTGTCTCCCTCTCTCTCTGCCCCTCCCCCGTTCATGCTCTGTCTCTCTCTGTCTCAAAAATAAACAAACGTTAAAAAAAAATTTTTTTTAAATAAATAAATAAATTTAAAAAAATTAAGTTTAAAACTGTTTCTTGAGTCCATTTCCCTCATTTACGGCCACTTCTGATGCTTCTGCTCTCCTTTGCCACAGAACTCGAATTTTCTATACAAATTGATTTCAGTTCTGTTCTCTCTTTTTAAAAACTTTTAACATGGATTGAGTCAGTCTCAGACAGTCTGTTTAGCTGCTCTGCCTCTCTTTCGCCTCTTCTAGACTTGGCAGACACTCACTGTGTGGGGCGGGGAACCCAAAACATCACACTCACTTCTCTGGATTTTCTTAGCCTTAACTGGGACTGTGTAATTCTCTGCTTTGCTCCACTATAATATCTTGGAGTCATTCCCCTCCTGCCCCCCAATATTTTGTTGCGGTTTTCTTAGTAAGAGAGACCATTGAAATGAGCCAGTTCACCATTACTGGAAGCAGGACTCTGGCTAGAATTTTTTTTTTTTAAATAAACCTTAGTGAGGTATAATTTACATATATACAGTGTACCCATTTTTGAGAGTACAGTTCCATGAGTTTTGACAAATGTATATACCTCTAATATATAATATCGTAACAACCATGATAAATTTTCATTATTATAAAAAATTATCTTGGGTCGCTTCCGAGTCAGCCCCCTGCCACTCTCCTCCCACCCCTCACTTCATTCTCTGGCCCCATACAACCACTGATCTCTCTATATAGACTGGTTTTGTATTTTCTTTTCTGCCTGGCTTGTTTTTCTCAGCACAAGTCATCCATGTTGTGTTTTATCCATGGAGATTTATCCATGTTGCGTTTATCAGTAACTCATTTCATTCCTGAATAGTATGCCATTGTATGCGTATGCCATAATTGTTTATCTGTTCACCTGCTGATGGACATTTGGGTTGTTTCCAGTTTTTGCCTACTATACCCAGAGCTGCTGTGAACATTTCTGTGCACATCTTCGTGTGGACATATGTTTTCATTTCAGCGAGAGCCCTGTGCTCCCTTCCTTGTGCTATGTCCAGAAATTGCCTCTTGACAGAAATCCAGGGCAGTCCTTGAGCTCACGTCCTTTGTTGCCCCTCTGTCAAGGATGACAGTCCTGTGCTGCCTGTCATCAGTATCTCATGAGTTGTTTCATATCTTTTGTTTTCCCATTGTTTATAGTAGAGGGGCGTGCCCCATGGCAGTTACCTTTTGTGGGCAGAAGACAGGGAGTCTTCCTGCCGTCTCTTTTAAACCCATGTCAGTCAGACTTTGCCTCACTGCTCCACAGAATCTGCCCTTGCCAAAGTCACCAGTGACTTCCATGTTAGCAAATCCAGTGGGTATTTTAAAAAAAATTTTTTTAGAGGGAGAGAGGGAGAAAGAATCTCAAGCAGGTTCCATGCCCAGCATGGAGCTTGACATGGGGCTCGATCTCAATGACTCTGAGATCATGACCTGAGCCAAAATCAGGAGTCGGACACCTTACCGACTGAGCCACCCAGGCATCCCTCCAGTGGGCATTTTTTAATCCTCATCTTACCTCGCCCGTGACATAGATGTTCACTGCTTCTTGAAGCACTCATTTTCCTTGGCTTCTCAGACCCCACCATCTCCTGGTTTTCTTCCTGCTTCACTGGCCACTCCTCCTTAATCTCTGTTGCATTTTTCTTATCCCAGGCTTATGTCTGGGGCCCAGCAGTTCAGTCCTAGGACTGCCTTCATCTGTTATCTACACCAATTGTTTATTACATCATGGCCGGATGTAACAACATGGCTGGGATGTTTAGTGACAACGGCCAGATTGCTTGCTATGGTGTCACCCTCTCTCCTAAATTCCAGACTTGTATTGAACCCCCAACTCAGTATTCTTAATTTGGGGTGTCATCAGCTGTCAACCTCTCACACTTAACATGTTCAAACTCCAGTTCTGACTACTTCCCCACACCTACCCTCAGACGGTTTTATCCAATGTCTTTCCTATTTCAGTTGATGTCAGTTCCATCCTTCTAGTTATTCAAGCTCAACACCTGTGTCCACTAGGAAATGTTGTTGGTTCTGCCTTCAGAATATATCCACACCCTGACTGCTTCCTGCCACCTGCACTATATCCAGTATGATCTGAGCAATCATTTTTTCTTGTCTAGGTTTATAACAGCTTCTAAAGCTGATTTTCTCGTCCATGGCACTACTGAAGTTTTAGCCTAGATAATTCTTTGCTGTGAGGCAGGTCCTGTGCAAATAGGATGATTAAGCAGCATCCCTGGCCTCTATCCACTAAATGCCACTGGCACCTCTCCCACCCGCCCAGTTGTGGCAACCACAGGTATCTGCACATATTGCCAGATGTCCTTTGAGCAAAATACCCCTGGTTGAGAACACTGTTCTCAGTTGATCTTTCTTCATCCGTCCGTGGTCTCCTTCTGCATAACAGAGTGATTCTTTCAGAGTTTAAGTCTGTGCTATTCTGCTTTCCTGCTCCCCCGCCCCCCACCCCTGCCACTGTTTCCTCCTTTTCATTCAGAACAAAAGCCAAAGCCCTTTCAGTGGACTTGCAGCCATATATAATATGGGCCTTTTCTCTTTCTGACCTCATCTCCTGCCACCCCTCTTCTTACTCATTCCATCCTAGCCACTGACCCCTGTGCCAGTTTGTGAATACATCAGGCATCCTCCTGCCTTAGGATTTTGCACTAGATTCTCTGTCTCTAGAGCACTCTTCCCCCAGTTAGCTTCTATGCATTTTTTTAGCAAGGTCCACACTTACTGCCAGTTTAAAATTGCTTCTGTTTTTGGAAGCCAATTGGAAATTGGTAAGAAATAGCAGTATAAGGATATTATTTAGAAATATGAAGGAAGTAAAACCCAGGAGAACCAACTAAGAATGGAGAGAGATGGGGCAGGGAATTTGCTGTGTTGTTTTTTTAGCTTTGTTGAGATACAATTCACATGGCATATAATTTACTTATTTATAATGTATAGTTCAATGGCTTTTAATATATTCACAGAGTTTTCACCAGAACCAATTTTAAAACATTTCATTACCCCTAAAAGAAACTCTACCTGGTGGCAGTCATCCCCCATGACCCCCCTACCCACCCTAGGTAACTGCTGATTTACTTTCTGTCTCTAAAGATTTGCCTATTCTGTACATCTCATGTAAATGGAATCTTACAACATGTGGTCTTTTGTCACTGGTTTCCTTCACTGAGCATAACGTTTTCAAGGTTCATCTTTGTTGTAACATGTATCAGTACTTTATTCCTTTTAGTTGCCCAGTAATACTCCATTGTAGAAATATACCATGGTGTATCCATTCATTAGTTAATAGGCATTTGTGTTTCTTCCACTTTTTGGTCTGTTATGAATAATGCAGCTGTGAACACTATCAGTTTTTCTGTGGCCTGTATTTTCATTTTTCTTGGGTATAGATGTAGAGTGAAATTGCTGGGTGGTATGGTTACTGTATGTTTAACTTGACTTGAGTAACCACCACCCTCTTTTCCAAAACAGCTACACTATTTGACATTCCCACCAGCAGTGTATGAGGATTTTAATTTCTCTTTATCTTTGCCAGCACTTGTTACTATCTGTCTTTTTTATTATAGCCATGCTAGTGGCTATAAAGTAACATCTACATGTGGTTTGATTTGCATGTCCATGTCGGCTAATGATGTTGACCATTTTTCATGTGATTATTGTCCATTTGTGTCTTCTTTGGAGAAATAGCTATTCAGGCCTTTGCCCAATGTTTAATTGGGTTGTGTGTCTTTATTCTTGTTTAGTAAACTTTTTAATATTTTCCAGTACCAGTCCCTTATCAGATACATGATTTGTGAATATTTTCTCCAATTCTGTGGGTTGTCTTTTCACTTTCCTGATAGTATTGTTTGAAGACTAAGGATACAGAAATAGGTTAAAAGACTCATCCCGTTGTCTGAAGAAACTTAAAATCTAGTGCAAAAGAAAGAAATGAAATAAATACCAAAATAATTTGATCCTCCCAACTTTTTCAGTTCCTGAATAGTTGAGAGAGAGTAGCAAAGCTTTGGATGGTGAGGGTCTTCTTTGAAAATTTATCCTTATCTCTTTGTTTTCTAAGCTTTTTATTTCCCATCAGGTATCGCTAAGTTTGCATTACTGATGACTGTGGCTGGTTTCTAGCACACCTAAGCTTAGATACTAAGTGTGCTATTGGGTTGTTGTTTTGTTTTGTTTTTTAATGTTTATCTATTTTGAGACAGAGCGTGCAAGCAGGGGACAGGCAGAGAAAGAGAGAGATTCCTAAGGAGACTGCACTGTCAGCATGGAGCCTGACACAGAGCCTGATCCACGAACTGTGAGATCCTGACCTGAGCCAAAATCACGAGATGGATGCTTAACCTACTGAGCCACCGAGGCGCCCCCTATTGGGTGTAATGACAAAGTGGACACAGCTGAAGAAAGTCTAGAAAATAGACTAGAAAACAGCGACCCAGAATGCAGCTGTGAAAGAGGAAAAGCTGGGAAATATGAAACAAGTTTAAAGTGAGAAGACCAGCAGCACAAAGAAGAGAGAAAATGGGACAGAGGCAGTGTTTAAGGGGATAAGGGCTGAAGATGGTCTAGAATTAGTGATAAATCCACAGATTCAAAAAATTTAATGAATCCGAGCAGATTACATTTAAAGAAATCTTCACTTACAAACATAATAGCAGATGTAACTGTGTAACAGTGTAGCAGAACGCCATACACACGCATAAACACACACACACACACACACACACACACACACACATACATACACATTCACAGAGAGGAGACTCTTAATGCAGCCAGAGAAGATACACTGATTATCTGCAAAGAAGCAATGGTTATAAATGAAAGCAGAGTTCTTAAAGTGGAACCCAAAAGACATTGGAGTAATAATATTGAGGGAAATATAACTGGCAACCTAGAATTTTACCCCCAGCAAATAAAGTTTTCATGAAAGTGGATGGAAGAAGTTTTCAGATAAAGCTTTACCACCAGTAGGCCTTTGATAAAGGAAATTTTAAAGGATGTATTTCAGTCAGGAGGAAAGAATACTTATCATCTGCAGTATCCCCAAACCGGCGGTAACCCAACTGTCCATCAGCAAAAGACTGGATAAGTAAACTGCTATATGTTTGTAAATGCAAAGAAATGAAGTATGGTTACATGCAAGAGTAGAGAGCAGGGGTTGGTAAGCTTTTTCTGTAGAGGGCCACATAGAAATAATTTGCAGAGCATAGGGTCTCTGTTACAACCACTCAACTTGACTATTGGACTGTAAAATCAGCAACAAACAATATATAAACAAATGGATGTGACTGTGTTCTCCTTAAATGTTATTTACAAAAACAGGTGGCAGATCAGAGTTGGCCTGCAGGCTATTATTTATTCCCTGGTGTGGAAGAATCTCAGTAACTTCATGTTGACAGAAATGAGACACAAAGATAACATCCGGTATGATTCCACTTGTATAAAAATTGAGAGGGCAGGTGAAAATCTGATATTTAGGTGCCATACTTGGGTGGTCAAGTTATTTTAAAATACAAAGAAGTGATTACTATGTTAAGACAATAGTGATTACTTTGGGGGAGAGGCAAGGAGTTGGCATTGAGAAGGGACTCACGGGGAACTTTTGGGGTGATATTAGTGTTCTGTTTTTTTTTCTTGGTTGGCAATTACATAGGTTATTTGTGAACATTATGTTATATGTATTTTCTGTGGCTGTTACTCTCCCACCCTCCCGAAAGTAAATGGTTCAAAACCAGAACCAAAAGCAAGAGGAAGAGTGATTATCACAAAACTGAGGATAATGATTACAATTAGGACAGTGGTTTTCAACTGGGCGTGATATTGCCCCTCGTGGGACATGTGGCAATGTCTGGAGAGAATTTTGGTTTTCACAGCTGGGGAGATGTTAATTCTATCTAGTGGGTAGAGGCCAGACTGCTAAACATCCTACAGTGCACAGCACAGCCATGCCCCTCTGTCCCCGAACAAATAATTACTCACCCCGAAATGTCAGTAGCTCAGAGGTTGACGAACTCTATTCTAGGAGGAGGGGCCACAGGGGTGCTGGATGCTTCTGGGTGCAAGCAGTGTTCTGTTTTCTAATCCAGGGAGTGGTGGTGTGGTGGAATTTCTTTATAACTAACTGTATGGACTTCAGATGTTCCTATATATGATGATATGTGTCACAATAAATCTAAAAATTACTTGGTCCTTTTCTAGTAGACTTAATTACTTGAGTAATTTATGTAATATTAAACCTGTAATGAAGGTTGACTGAGAGTAACGTGCAGCAGTTTCATTATCAGGGTATCAACTGTAAATGGCAGTCAGTTTTCCTACACACATTCAATGACGTGCTTAGGGTGTTAGATAGACTTGAGCTGACCTTGCATGACCATGGTCATGGAGGCAGAAGCTTTTGAGTCTGGGGCTTTTTTTCTTAGAAACATCCACACAATCTTGAAGAGGGAAAATGAGTTGACTTTGCACTTTGGTATCATAACTTCCTCCTTCATGTACTGAATTAGAGAAAACTTGGTAATGTCTTAGGTAATAGGGTTATCAAGAAATCATCAACTGCAAGATTCATAAAGAAAGGAGCTATGAGATTATTTTTGTAGGTACTAAGAAAAGAAAGCAGAGTTTTCAGTTGTTTTCTTTTGAGATTTGACAGTGCTAGCTAGAAAGTTACTTTTTTTCTTTGATGGTATCGTGATTACTCTTTTCTGAGAAATGCCGTTGTAGTTGCAAAAACCCTGGTTGGGGACAGATGTACTTTGTTCTATTGCTGATTGCTGAGGCTGGGCACAGTGTAGTTGGGCCTTTGTGATGTATTCCCAGAAGTGCAGTCAGTGAAATGTTTAAAGTGACCCAGGGGACCCTGTATTATTTGTCAGGAAGGTAGTGAGTGTGTAACAGCTTCCAAGTGGTAGTGCTTTGTCCTCATGCAGTCCGGCCCACAGGTTTATCTGTGCAGGCTGATTCTTTTGTGCATAAAGCAAGCAGAAGACAGCTGAAGAGTTCCTCATCTGTAGATTAAGTTCCACCTCAAGACCCGTAGAGGGTGCTGATAGCTCTGCAAATGGGACGGAGCAGCTCACTGCTTACTGTCCTGCCCAGTAGAAACCAGGCCTTGCTAACTGCCACTCCCAATACTGAAAAGCCTTTAGAATCTTCCTGTGAGGGAAGACCTATCCAAGGAATGGACCTGGACAACTAATAGGTTATTTTTCTGCCATGTCATCCTTGGTAAATACAGTATCTTCATCCAAGTGAATTTTTGATCATATTGCTTGTATTAAAGCTGAAAAGCAGATGACACAATAACCCAATAACATACTTTTCTACTGTTATAATATTTTTAGTTAGTTAAGCCTGTGTATCAATTCATACAGTATTGTTTTAACTAAGTAGAGATTCCATACTGTTTGCTTCATAGAATGTCTTGCAAAGATTCTAGAAATAACCCTTATTTTCTTGTGGGACATAAAACTCGGTGTATTCTTCAGAATTTCATTTTTTGGAATTATTTTATTAATTAGTTCTCTCTACCAGACTCAACTTAGCTTTTCAGTGGACTTCATGGTTTTACGAAATGTTTGTTACTTCCAGCAGGTATTTTGTCCCTTATGATTTTAAATATTTTTGAAAATAAACTGGGATGCCAAACACCTGTTTAGGACAGGGGTCTTCAAGTTTTTTTGCACTTTGAAAAACAGTATACCCTGTCTCACATTTTTTTTTTTTTAAGTTTATTTACTTCTTTTGAGAGAAAGTGAGTGAGCTGGAGATGGGCAAAGAGAGGGAGAGAGAGAATCCCAAGCAGGCTCCGTGCTGTCAACACAGAGCCCAGCACAGGGCTCGAACCCACGAACTGTGAGATCATGACCTGAGCCTAAATCAAGAGTTGGATGCTTAACCGACTGAGCCACACATGCACCCACCCACCTCCGCCTCACATTTTTGAGAACAACATTTGTAAGGTTTTTAATCATAGCTTTAAATCATTGCAAAAAATATAATTTCTGGCCTATTGGGAAATGCTAGCATTTTAAAATAATACCATTACATTGTTAAATGTATCCAGCGGATGCTATATACCAGTACAATTTGATATTCATTGCCACATATTTATAAATACACCAGCAAGTCTTTTAGTAGTCAGAAATGTTGTATTTTGTTGTTCCTTTTCCTCTGCAATAATGTTTCCATTGCACATACCCCATAGTATTTTATGCTTATATGTTTCTTTTTGTTTAAACTTTTAAAAATTCATCACCCTATTCTATTTCTCTGCTACAAAACAAATACATATAAATACACCATTCCTGGGAAAGACTGCTCCTGTGTAAATCAGCCCCCAAAAGTCTCTGTTCCTAGAATGGGATTTGCCACCATACCTCTCCAAAAAAGAGACAGAGAGAGAGAGAGAGAGAGAGGAAGGAATTTGAGCAATTCAAGGTTGCTTTATTTCTAGTAACCCCAAGATTTTAAGTGTAATATTTTTCTTTGGATGAAGTTGTCATTGCATCAGTAGATGGCAATGAATAAAACTGGGAAATATATTACAAATTTTGAAAATAATTATTATAATAGTGCAATCTTTCTGGAAGTGCGTCTCTTGATGAGATAGATAGATTGGTGCGGGGAGGGGGCTGCTTTTGCTGCTTTGATTAAAAGATGCTTCCCAGTCCTTTGGTTTGTGCCTTGCTTATATCCTTGTTGAGAGGAGAGTTGTGCCCCTCTTGTAAAGTGAGGGAAGGACCCATGGGAGAAGTGGAGAAGGAGAGCCACATTGCTGCATCCGCTCACAGAGCAGTGTGGGGAAAAAGCTAGGGACTGATTCCCCTGGGATCCGTCCGTGCTCCATGTACTGTGGGAAGCCTGTGTCCTCGGCAGGTGAGAAGCTCTCCCGGTGAGGCTTAGTGTCCTCTGAAGTGCAAGAGCAGCTCTGATGGGGACGTGGTGTAATGGGTAAGGATGTGGACTGTCACTCATCTCTGCCTAGGTTTGAATCCCTTCATAGCCACCTCCTAGATGTGCCTCGTTTAATCCCTCTGTGCCTCAGTGTCCTGTGAAGTACAGTTAGTCATCATGGCCCCTCCTTTGCAGGACATGCATAGAAAGCTCTGGAGTCCAGGGTCTCGTGCCTCATAAGCCTTCAGTTGATCATAACTACTTATCTAAGCTCGGAACTTACTAAGTGACTTGTGTTTGGAACATCAAAATTGAGAATATTACGTACCCTAAGAAGTGTTTGACCTCCGAAAGACAAGAAAAATTCACTCGTGGGATGTCTGAAAAAAACCCCAAGCTGTTTGTGAGAAGTGGCTGCAGGAGAAAATGTTTTGGGTTGCTGATATGATTAACCCATGCTAAGCATAGTCTGAAACCTTGAGATATCTATACATCCTTTGGAGCCTTACTATGTAATTCACACTTTGTTTTTAAAATTGCTGATTTCTAGGAGGGATTACAGCTAACTCCTATAACATAGTCAGTGGACATGTGCTGGTTTTGCTCCAGTACTAAGGCAAAATTTTCCTTTCCCCCACTTTTTCTAACCTCATATCTGTATTTCTTTATGGAAAATTCAGGCTCTTTTCTACCTGTGGTGTTCTGTTTCTGTTGTACTCCGCTGCCTGACCTTGACACATAAAGGTGAGGGAATACAGGCAGCTAGTTAACTAATTGACTATAATTGACTCTAACCCCAGTTGTACTTGCTCTGACATTTTAGGCAAGGTACTTTCTGGCTCACATTTTCCTTTTTTATCAAAAGAATAAACATGAATTTCTTCTTCAATTTGTTTTTGTTTTTGTTTTTGTTTTGTCCTTAAGGTAAGTCTCTAGTGAAATCTGGTATTTGAGGCTATGGCTCAGTGCTAGCTCTGCTCCTTCACACTCTGATTGTCATCTCTGATCTGGTTTTTGATTATCATTTAACCTCTTACCTTTATTCAATTTTTTTTTTTAATTTTTTTTTCAACATTTTTATTTATTTTTGAGACAGAGAGAGACAGAGCATGAATGGGGGAGGGTCAGAGAGAGGGAGACACAGAATCTGAAACAGGCTCCAGGCTCTGAGCTGTCAGCACAGAGCCCGACGCGGGGCTCGAACTCACGGACCGTGAGATCATGACCTGAGCCGAAGTCGGCCGCTTAACCGACTGAGCCACCCAGGCGCCCCTATTCAATTTTTAAAAGAATTTTTTATTTTGAAACAATTATAAACATATAGAAAATTGCAAAAATAGTACTACAAAGAGTCCTGAGTATCATTCACCCACTTTTTCCCAGGGGTGACATCTAATATAGCAACAGCGTAACATTGAAACCAGGAAATTGACACTTGTGTGGATTGTTAATCAGACCATAGACCTTATTAAGTTTTCATCATTTTTTTAGCCTTCATTTGTGCGCGCATGCGTGTGTGTGTGTGTGTGTGTATGTGTAAGTTGTGTAGAATTTTATCGTGTGTATAAATTCATGTAATCATCACCACAGTTAAGATACAGGATTGTCTCATTACCACAGAAGAGCTGCCTCATGCTGCCTTTTTGCATGCACACCCACCTTCCACCCCTCCATCCTCCAGCACTCCCCATTCATCCCTGACCCCTGGAGACCATGAATGTGTTCTCTGGCTCTATAGTTTTGTCATTTTGACAATGTTCTCTAAATGGAACATATAGTGTGTAGGTCCACCTTTTTCACAGGCACAATGAGGTTGTTGCATGTATCCATAGCTTGATGCCTTTTTATTGTCGAGTAGCATTTCAGCATAAAGATGTACCAGGATTTGCTTAGCCATTCGCCCATTGAAGGAATTTTGGGTTATTTCCAGTATTTTACTATCATAAATAAGACTGTTATAACATTCGTTTGTAAGCTTTTGTGTGAACACAAGTTTTCATTTCTCTTTCTTGAGGATTTTATAAATTTCATGTGAATAGCCTTGCCTGATTCACAGTACACAGTTTAAGGAGAGTGTTTCTAATCCTATGAGTAGAGCTCAGTATTAAATAATAGGGCTTCTAAAGGTTTTATTTAAAAAAGACCATGTCATGGTAAGAGAATGAATGAGGGGATGGGTTTCAGAGAGTTTAATGCTTTTCTTTCGTTCTTTTTTTTTTTTTTTTAAAGACTCCTCAGACAACAAAGAAAAGAAAACTTTCAGCCTTGAAGAAAAATCCAAGATCTCCAAAAACCGTGTTCATTATATGAAATTCACAAAAGGTAAAATTAAGCATTTCTTTATTTGTTGTTGAAATCCCCATGTTCATACCAGGTTTCTTAAAGCATTTTTAGCTCTCACCAAAATTACTTCTTGTTTTATGTGCAGAATGGACAAGTATGGGTGGCCTGCCTGGCTTGATGTACAGCAGTGCTAAAGTTTCAGCATTTATTGTGAGTCACCTGGAGATCTTGTTAAATTGCAGATCCGTTAGCTCTGAGGTAGGGCCCCACATTCGGTTTTAGATTACATGCAAGTCCTTTGGCAAAGCTGGAAGCAGAAGTCAACTTGCTATGTAAAAGAGAAAAGTGACTTTACGTCACTAAGTCAGAAAATAATTTTAATTCATTGCTCAGCATTTTTACTTACAATTTCTAGTTTTTGAAGTTTAATGTTGGTATTGAATAACTTAAATTATTCCAATTTACAGAACTGTGTTCTATCTTGAGATCTCCAGTATGAGAAATCTCCCTCCTAAACTGATTTATATTATTTCACACCATTTCTTCATTGAATGGAGTGTTAACTTAGGCATTCCATGGTCATGGCAAAGTAGCATTAGAAAACATATTTGAGAACTGGGTAGTGAATCCCATCTTCTTCCATCACCGCTTCCCTACTCCCTTCCCAATAAACGCCGCCAATTACAAGTGCAGTTGTCCTGTGTAACCACCAGGTGGCAGTCTTGTATTGGTAAGAAACAATTTAACTTGAACTCCTCAACTCCCCCAGATGTTTTCCCATAGAATAATATTATGCATTAAGTACACTTTCCAGGCACAAAATCTTATTTGTTACATACTGTACTTCAAGTATAAATGTGATGATAATCCTGTTGTGCTATCTAGTCACCATATGATGGCCTTTCTATGGGAGATGAGATGTACCTTTCTATCTTTATATGCCAGGAAGCACACATCTCTTTGGTTTAGTCTAGTTGGCATGATTGAGAATTCCCTAATTCCTAGAACTTGCCTCAATAGCAGTAGGAGCTGGAATTCCCATTCCTCTTGGCAATTAATTGTTCTCACTTGGGCCAAAACCCCAAAGGTTTGGGTTTGGTTTTGGTTTAAGTGAGAGCCCGTGGCAGAGTTTAATGGAGTCGGGAGCTGAATAGCTTCAGGAACATGTACAAAGAGAAACAGGCACTTCCCCTTTCCCTCTTCCAGCTGCTGTGGTTTGTATGGCTCTTCATGTCTTCCCCTCTTCTTTCAGTTTAGAACCTTCTTTGTTGTTGTCCTCTGTGGTTTCTGATTGGGGTTTCTCTCCACTCCACTTCTGTTCTGGAACAAGAACAGTCCCTGTTACCTCCTCAGTCTTTCTGAGAAGAGGCTAAATTGCCACTTTATAACCAGTCGTTAAATATCCCTCCTTTTTTCATTATAACCTATGGGAAAAAAGAGACATATCACAGAAAGATGCTGAGCAAATTCATGAAAAGTGGCCTGTAACTTTTTAGATGGCATGTCAGCCTTTGAAGCTTTCACTTTTGCAAATCTAGTTTTCCTTTAGTATCTAACTACATGCATGATTTCACCCGAAGTGTTTGCTGAAGCTGGGATAAACCTCTTTAATCTGCTTTAATCTAATGGATGCTGGGAGTATCTGCTTTCTATTTCTAGTTAAGCCACTTCCTTGCCAGGTGACCCTGTCGGCCTGCTTGGTGTGTTGTGCCTTCGTTTTCTCTGAATGAGGTTTGCTGATTTATTAGCCTTGCCTGGGGAGAAAGAGGGCATCGGTATACAGGGAAAAGATACATCCTTTCAAGATATATTGTCAGAAAGGAAGCAGAGGAGATTGAGTGGGAAGATACAGGAAATGCAGATTGAGAGTAAGTGGAAAAGGTGGGAAAAGGAGGCAGAAATCCAGGTGGTGAAGAAAATAATTATTTACTACCCATCTTAACAATCCACAGTGAAAGCAGGTTCTAAAGTTCTTTCATTTAATAAATCTTTTCTTGTAGAACAATTGTTGTCCCTGGTTATGAATGATAAACCCTCAGTTTTCTCTAAGGTGGATGTTCTTTTTTTTTTTTTCAATATATGAAATTTATTGTCAAATTGTTTCCATACAACACCCAGTGCTCATTCCAAAAGATGCCGTCCTCAATACCCATCACCCACCCCCCATCAACTCTCAGTTTGTTCTCAGTTTTTAAGAGTCTCTTATGCTTTGGCTCTCTCCCACTCTAACCTCTTTTTTTTTTTTCTTCCTTCCCCTCCCCCATGGGTTTCTGTTAAGTTTCTCAGGATCCACATAAGAGTGAAAACATATGGTATATGTCTTTCTCTGTATGGGTTTTTTCACTTAGCATAACACTCTAAGGTGGATGTTCTTAGATCAACAGGAAACTTGGGTTCTGCCATTAGTCTCTCACATCACTTAAGCACTTACCTTCTTTCAGACTCAGTTTCCTGTCTTAAAAATGAGGAAAGATTTCAGGGGTGCCTGAGTGGCTCAGTTGGTTAAGCGTCTGACTCTTGATCTCAGCTCAGGTCTTGATCTCAAGGTTGTGTGTTTGGGCCCCATATTGGGCTCCATGCTAGGCGTGAAGCCTATTGAAAAATAAGTAAGTAAAATGAGGAAAGATTTCTCAGTCATTATAAAGTTCTAAAGTAGGTTCCATTTTATGACTTTTCAGAAATGACCCATTTTATGGAACTTTTGATTGTTCAGCATATTAAATGATAATCATTTTAGCCTGCGGGTATGCCCCGCAGTAACTAATTTGCTTATTTGATGAGGGTGATTCATGTTGTAACTCCCATGTGTGGTCCAGAGACCAAATCATGGGAAAATGGCATTTTACATAGCTTGGTTTGAAGAGTGAAGATAAAAATTTGACTTCAGTGAGATTCCAGTAGTGAATAGCACTGTAAAATATACTGCTGCCTAAATACTGGCTATATCATTTTAGTTCTAATACATAATTATTCCTTTTTCTGGTCCCAAATTTCTGCTTTTATTTTGAAACAATTTATTATATAACTTAAAAGTTAATTTCATCTGTATTTGTTTAACAAGCCTAACTTCAGTGCAGTTTCTTTTAATTTGAAAAATGTTTGTTGAGGCCTCATCTACAGAGAGGAAAAGATAGGGAGAATGTGAAATTCTACAAAGCCATTTTTGAAGTGTTTAGTATATGCAGTGGGAAGTTATCAAGAGAACGCTGCTTCTACCCCCCCACCCCCCCCGACCACTGCCCCGCATCGTGCGGTGGCTAGAAGAAAGGTCGCACAAACTGAAGCTGTGCAGCTTCACCTTAGTAATATTACTCAGCCTTCTTACTCCTGTGACAGTTTGCAGTATTTGCTTCTTAAACAAGGAAACTGCGCGGACAGCACAGGTCCTGGTAGCTGGCTTGCTAGCCTGGATACACCAGACTGTAGGACTGCTGGCGTGGTGACCTCCTCCCCACGTCGGACTCTGCTGGTGACCGACATCCAGTTTCCTCTTCTGATTCTTTTGCCATTTAAATATAAAATAGCACCATGGCAGGCTTTTACAGAATCCTGACTGTCTTATTGGTTGTGAGGGTCTCACTTCTTTTCATTCCCTACTCTGATTCCTTCAGTTTTCCTGGTTTTCTGACATCACCCTTTCAGTGACGTTGCCATAATCTTTGGTCCTAGGCTTATTATCGGTCCCATGTATTTTCATTAAAAACAGAAATCAGAATGCAGTGTTTTATCCTTCTTTATTGGGGAATGCAAATGAAATTTCTAAGCAAATGAAGCTTCCTACATACACCTGCAGTGGGTTTTTTGTTTGTTTGTTTTTTTATTTTAACAAACGTATTTCTCAGACCTGCATTTCCTTGCCCTCGCCCCTTTACTCTGAGTAGAAAACTCAGGGTTTTTTTTAAGTCTTTGTTACAATACAGTGCTGTAATACATTTTTTTCCTTAGAACTTGTTGGGTTCTATATGACTTTTACCCTTAAAGTAAGAGCCTCCAAATCTCTGTGATTCTTCAATTCTTATGTTTGTTTTTTGTAGTTTCATTTGCTTCCCTTGTGGACTCCTTGGTGTTGTAAAGTGTATCTGACTATAGTGGTAACTTCTCTCCTTTCCAAATTGCCACTTGGATAGACTGGAAAACCTAATAATCATGATTACTAGAAAAACAGCTAAAAAGATCATAAAGTACTCTTTTCTGAAAGTACTTGTTTATCCTTTTATGGACTTAAGTTCTATCAGCTTGGCTACTGGAAGCTGTTTTTCCTGGTTCTCAAAATGTTATGGCCAATTGAAGATTAATAGATAGATGACCCAAATTCAGACAGAGAACACATATTTCCTTTTAGTTTTTGATTGTCATTTTCTCTAACATCTAAGTTTATCAACAGTATTTGTTGTGATTTAACCTTAATTCAGAACTGAGACCAGTAAACTTTCAAACTCAGTTTTAATATATATACCTGATTCCAAAATGGCCATAATTTTGTAACGTTGATAAACTTTTCACCCAGGACCATTGACTAATAACTATTTCAATATTGCTTCCATCTTCACATTTTGATCTATCTTTAAGTCCCTTTCCATTGGTCTCTGACTCTTAATTCTTCTCTGTGTTTTGTTTTCCAGATCAAATCCAGAGCAAGGCCTGTAACAATCCTGGTTTCTACATTTACTTAAGTGAACTTTCTAAAGGATAAAAATTTCTGATACAAGAACCCATCACCAAAACCTTAGAAACACTTGCACCTTCATTGGTACAGCTTACTGTCTCTCTCAGCTTGGCAGTTTTCCCTTTGATGTTTAGATTTGTTTTCAATCTCTGCGTGTTCATAGTTTGACATCCTGTTTTAGAATTGTGATCTTGCATGTACCCTGCCTTCTTTAATCCCTTCAGCATTCCTTTTAGTTGAATTGCTATAAAAGAGATCTTAATTTGCATTTCTTTTAGGGTTTCTGTTCCATTCCAGAAGATAGGTTGGGGATAGATGGCGAATACATATTTTGAACTAAGTATAACTCCTTTTTCTGAAATAGAAGCTGCCACCCTGAATGTGCTCTGCTGTGCAAAATGGGTTATGCTGATGACAAAGCTAAGAATAGATCTCTAGACCTCCTCCTGAGGGTTTGTCCAGTTATCCCCACCATGAGCAGTGTTATTCCCCACTTTTCTGGTTCATTTTCTGAGTTCTTGTCTGGGATATGCTTCATTTTGTTCTTAAGTAGGTTTCCTATGGGGTCTCTTGTATGGGTCTGCTTAATAATCAGAACCAGGAGGGCTTTGTTTCTAGCTCAGGAAGAAAGGAGAGAGTAACACAGAGCCACAAAGGAACATGTCCTTCCTGATAGAAACTGGTCGTATTGACTGGACCATTGAATCTGGTACTGCTGCCTATGAAACTGGTTATGGCGCCTGGCTTTGCATTAAATCCAAGAGTGTTTTGTTTTTTAATTTCATGGAGTCACTGAGCGATATCATATTTGAATGCCCCAGTGATTGTCAGTGAACTAGAACTTTCTGGGTCATGCCATTACTTTGCCAAGTCAGTTTGCTACAGGAAGCTAAGAAGACCAGTGGGTCCATGACATTGGAACTTAGTCTTCCTACTCAAAACAAAAATTCCTGTGTCTAACCTAGAGCCTAACTCCCCCAGAGCTTCAAGACTTTACATGTAGTAGTTACATTTTAAAGTGCATTTGCCATGTAGTTGACAAATGGGAACAGATTCAGTTGACTGCTCACAGAGTATTATTGGTAGAAGTGGAAATTCCAAAGAAGTGAATTTTAAATTAGTTGGTTTGTGGGTTTGAAATTAAGTTAAAGAGTTTAGTGTTTTTAATAAGAGGCATAGGTCCTTTGGACAGTGCTTTGCCAGAAGCCATTTCATTTCCTGCTCTTATTATGTATCCTTTTATTTAAAGATGATATAGTTGTAACAGTAAAGAACATTTTAAAGAGAAAAATCTGAAATCCTTTCACCCTAATGTAGTAATTTTTGTTTGCATTTATTCTTTTTAAATTTTTTCTCATTCATTCAATTAGTTATTGAGCTCCTATGTGTCAAATACAATATGCTCTCATTCGTGTGTGTTTAAAAGCTGTAAAGCTACCAGCATTTTTGTTCTGCATTTCATAATCCTGAGTAACTCATGTCTCCTTGAAGTAAAAAATATCTGTTTTATAAATGGGGAACCTAGAGACCCAGAAATCATAAGTGAAAGGTGTACCAGTAGTAGAGCTAGCTTTGAAATTCAGTTTTCCTCTCCTGCTACACGCTTTTGATTGTTTCTACCGTAAAGAAGAGAACATCACTGATTCTGGTTGTGAAACACTGTCTTGAGTTTTAAGTCATTTTAAAATTTATTTGATTTTACTTGTTAACTAAGGAGTTGTTGTGAAGGGAGACAGAAAGTAGTTTACAAAATTGTCTCTTTTCCAAAATCCATTTTGCTTTCAGGATTCTCATAGTTTATATTTGTGCCCCTTATTTTAGAAAGAATGGTATTACTGAAAGGCACCGTGTTGTTTTTCTAGGGAAGGATCTATCATCTCGGAGCAAAACAGATCTTGACTGCATTTTTGGGAAAAGACAGAGTAAGAAGACTCCTGAGGTATTAAGCCACATACAATTGATATGTTCTGTTTCAACACCGCTTGGTTTTCAGCTGTGCGTAGAACTATTTATATCTATTACTGATAGTACTCTTTAGATAAAGCTCCAAAAAAAAGATGTGAGAAGTCTCAAAGGCTAAATGTGACCTTCTTAATAATAGTAGTTGGAAGATACAAGGATTCTAAAGAAGAGTATGTGTCACCTGCTTTTTCCCTTGTGTGAGGACTAGAGTAAACTCTGGGAAGAATGCTTTTGCTGACATATTCAATGGGGAAAATGTCTCTCCCATCTGAGGATGCTTGCAGCGGTTTTGTTTGCTCAGACTGCATAACAGTCTGGGATATGGCTTGGGAGGGACAATGTCATCTGCATAGTCCTGTCCTGGTCTGCTTCCTTTTAAAAACATTTTGAAAGTGTAGGATCATCACCAAGAATCTGTAAGGGATTTAGATGTAGTATTTCCTCCATTGTACAATAGTGTTTGTCTTAAAACTAGGTGAGAGCAGGGTGACTACACCGTACCCTACATGAGATGAGTCCATAATTCATAAGCTTCGTTAGTAAATTGGGCTTTGTAATTTAGTATGGAGTTTTTTGTGCCATTTCCAAAGTAAGAGGCAGTCCTGAGTTTGGATGTCAAAATAGAATTTGTGAAATAGGGGTTTCTGGAGACATAGGAGTAAAAATTTAAAATTGGTGTTGCCTCCAAAAATCTGCAGTATGGTTGCTATAACTATTACTCAGTTAATCTGGTGTGTCCTACTTAGGTTTCTTTATTGGTTTCTAGCCAAGGCCCTGGTGCAATTTTTTCTGACATTTCTCTAGACTGACAGGAATTTTTCCAGGGTAGTAGCTTTTTGTTACTTCATATTATTTCCGAAGACTCTAGAATAAGCAGTTATTAGAAATTTTTGCTCGGTGATTTCCTTTGCAGGTTGGGACTAAATTCCATTTGTCAGGGCTTTTCTGCCCCTACACCTTTAGCAGTGAGGACTGAGGAAGCAGTGCTCCCTTGGCTCACTGAGGGGCGGTGTTTATAGGTCTCTGCTGAGTCATGTCAAAGGCAGGTGGGTCATTAGGGAGAAGGCGTTCTGCCATCAGGCCACACTGGATGTTTCACTCCCAGAGAGGCTGTTGGAAAGAGCAGAGGATCATCAGACAGCCCTGCTTCTGGTCACCCCTCTGCCCCTCAGTGGTGACTGTATGACCTGGATTGGCTCAGGCAGGGCCCCTGCCTTGTTCACTAAAGACTGCATTTGTCTTATCTGAGTCTTCCTCTTTAATCACTGTCCTTTGATCATGCTCCATATTTTGAGTATCCTCAAGGATGTTCTATCACCTCTGCACTGACCTAACCACACCCTCCCATGGCCACACCTGGCACCTTTGCCTCGGCCCCATAGTCCATCCTGGACTCCTGAAAATAACCTTTTTGTTCCAGCTCTGTCAATCCTGCATTCTTACTGTGCTGGCATTTCTGGATCTTTGCGTTCTTGGATTACTTGGCCCGCCTTTTTCTTCCTGCTGCCTGAAACCGTGGTCTTTTGTAGTACTCTGTTTGAAATTTTATGGTTGAACAGATCAGGGAAGGAAACTTTTGGTAGAACTTTAAAAGAACTTCTGTGGTAAGCACAGGAAAGCTTTTTGTTAAAGGCAATTAGAGGTTTCTAATCCTCTGGCAGACATCTGCCTGAGGACTACTGATGTTAGGTGCCTTGAGGTTTTCAACACTGTCTGGTATTACTTGGCCTTTTGACGGTGATGTCATTCATGACCACGTTGACATGAGCCTGTGTTTGAGGAGCTTCGGAACCAATTCTCTGGTACTAACCCAGGGAAAATCTATTTTGGTGCAGTTGGTGTGGAGAAGACCGGCCTTGTAGGATCCTGTGCTTTGTGCAAGATTTATATCCAGGCGTGTCTTCATCTCTCATTCCAGCTTACGGTCCTCCTCTTGTTGATGCATTGAACATCCTGATTGTTCGCTGAGGCAGTTTTATATCAGGACGCAGCACTTGGTCTGTAGCAGTGGTTCTCAGCATCTCTTGCACTCAGTCACCTAAGGAGCTTTTTAAAAAATGATAATGCCAGGGTGCCACCCCAGGCCAGTTAAATCCTAATTTGGGGTTAGGGTCCAGGAATAGGTATTAAAAAGAGAAGAAGAAAAATCGTTTTAATATCAAATAAAGCCTACCCAGATGACACAGGTGATTATTGGGAGTAAGGATTGAGAGCCACTAGTAGAAGCCCTGTCATATGTGACATCTGGGAGAGCTTCTGACTTTAGGATTACGAATGTTGCCTAGGACAGGGCTTCTGAAATCTTAATCTGGACACAGACCGTCTGGGAATTTTATTAAACTGCAGGTTCTGGTTCTTGAGGGTGGGGTGGGGCCCAAGAGTCTGCATTTCTGAGAAGCTCCCAGGTGATGCCGATGCTGCTGGTCACACTCTGCTGCATGCAGTACAAGGAGTAGATTGGGCCCTGGTGGTATTTGACATTTAATATACGTCTGTACGTATTTGCATACAACATGGAATGTATTTAAATCTAATCACATTTTAAGACGCCAACTAAGAAGTATTTCTGTAAAGCAGAGTCACTTTTACGTTTTTATTTAAATTCCAGTTAGCATTAAGTACAGTGTAGTATTAGTTTCAGGTGTACAATGTAGTGAGTCAGCACTTCCATACAGTACCCGGTGCTATCACAAGTGCCCTCCTTAATCTCCATCACCTCTTTCACCCGTGCCCCCACCTACCTCCCCTCTGGTAACCCTCAGTTTGTTCTCAATAGTTAAGAGTCTATTTCTTGGTTTGCCTTTCTCTCTAAAGCAGAATCACTTTTAAATTTAAGTTTTAGATATGTGTGGATTTTCATATATGGAGTTGGCTCTCATTGAGGCACACCTGTACCTTCCCTGAATAAATTGTTGCTATGAAACCTTACCGTGTTAGTTACAACGGTCCTTATAGCCAAGGGCAGGAGGCCTTTGATGAGATTTGTTTGAAAATACAACCTCTTTTGGTTCCTGTTTGCAGTTGGAAGTAGGATCACTTGTTTTTACTCCCTTGACCCCCTAACAGTATTGGCCTGAAATTATATTTGGCATTGCCAAGGTAAAGGTGCTGCTGGAGGTCAAATACCTAAAGAATCTTAGACACCATGGCAGTGTTGAATGTTGAAGTAGTAATCCTCCCTGGGTGCTCTGGTTAAGGTACTGATGATAATCTTGGCTTTGCATCTGGATTTAAAGAACCTTGGGCATTGACCACATCTGGCTTGGGCAACATCATCTCTCTCACAACTAAGCCTGACTTACTGATTTCTATAACCCCTGACTGTTGTAGTGATAGAAAAGAAACTACAACCTTATGAAGCATGTATTTGCTGGACACTGTGAGAGACATATGTGAAGTAGGCATTATTATCACCTTTTTAGCAGTAAGGAAACCAAGGCTCAGAAGGATTTGTTATGAAGGTCCAACACAGCACAAATGGGGTTTAAATCCAGGTCCCTCTGACTCCAAAGTCCTTGTCCTTTTCCCTCTGCCACAATGTTAATTAACTTTTGTGCATTAAAAAAAAAAAAAAAATCTATGTTTAAATGAGTCCAGTTATGCCTCAGAAATTTTCTTTGAGATTTTGTTAGAGACATAAGCAGTTAATACTTCATCATAATTTTGTGGGGAAATGGTTGGCTATTATTTTGCTGAAAATAATGGTTTAACTTCCAAAACCTCACTGCCTTGCCTTCAGTCAGAATTGAACTATGGTGGGTTCAGAAGCATATTACAAATGCCTGGGCCAGCTTTGGGAACAATTTACTGTGCTGGTGGGAGCTGAATTAAGAAAGAGCCAGCCAGGGGCGCCTGAGTGGCTCAGTCGGTTAAGCATTCGACTTTTGGTTTCAGCTCAGGTCATGATCTCACAGTTTCGTGAGTTTGAGCCCACGAGCTCTGTGCTGGCAATGAGGAGCCTGCTTGGAATTCTCTCTCTCTCCCTTGCTCTCTGCCCCTTCCCCGCTTGTGCTGTAAAGAAAAAAAAGAAAGAGCTAGCTTTAGTTTCTGGAGCACAGATGCTGTGTTACTTGTGCATTTTCTGATTTCTCATATGCATCAAATGATCTGAATACATTTATATTCAAGAAATATCTGCAACCCTTAATTAATAACAGATTTTTTTTGGCTTTTTGCTTTAAAGCTTCTTATTTGGAAATAATTACAGATGCATAGGAAGTTGCAAGGATAGTTCAGAGGGGTTTCTTGTACTCTTCACCCAGTTATCCCAGTGATTACATTTTGTACAACTATAGCATAAGATGAAAACCAGGAAAGTGACATTCATACAGTCTGTGTGTGTAGTTCTGTGTATGCCACTTTATCCCATTTGTGGATCCTGTAACCACTGTCTCAGTTAATTACAGAACTATTCCCTCACCATAAAGATCTCCCTCATACTACCTCCACTTGTAGTCAACTCCCTTCCCTGCACCTTCCCCAACCTCAGCAACTGCTGCTGTCAACACAATTGTCTGATTCAAGATTGAATGTTCTATGTATCAGCCATTTGATCTCTCACAGTTACATGCTGGGTCCACTTACATCTGTAATGATCAGTACCCAGATTTTAAGGGCTGATCGTAGTTTCCATGATCTACCTTGGACACTTAATGCTTGCTAGCTTTTATGTCTTTTGCTAGATTGTATGTCTTCTATCTTGTGGAACTTTAGAAAATGCCCTGTAGAAATCAGATTGTTTGATGTCTTTAAAATCCAAATGTATTGATGAAGTCCTTTACTTTAGTAATGTCAGAAGTACATGAAACTGTAAAGTGATGATAAATATAAAGTGGTATCATTATTATATGACAGGTTTGTTCTGTGCAACATGTCAGTGCAGGAGAGGTCCTTGGGCAGTATCTCTGGGTATACTCATTATAGTGGGTTGGTGAACTCCTCTAAGTTGCATGCAGAATTTGTTTGTGGGCTTCTGTACATGTAGGTATGGATATATAAAGTCCAGAGCTTTCATCAGATTTTCCTGGGAGTCCTTGATCCAAAAGGAATTTTTAAAATCCAGGACTGTGCATAAAAAATCTCTTCCTAGTTAAAAAAAAATTATATAAAATGAACATTTTCTTTGTGAGGGTAGTAGTAGCAGTGAGCCTTATATTATGTAGAGGAGCAAACTGTGCCAGACCAGGAATCTGATTCTTTAATTATTTTGAATATAATATGTAGGAAAAAAAACCACATCAAAATAACAATCTAAGCTAAACCTAAGATGTCTGGGACACATTGATGAAATTTCGATTATGCCTTTTATCCTCTCTCTGATCTTGACACATCAAATGAAGAAATCAATCTCCTGTATTTTTACACATGGAGTTTTTCATCCATCACACACACTGGACAGTAAACTACATAAAGAGAGAGGATTTGTGTTGTATTCATCTCTGGGCCTCTGGCATGGCCTTGAGTCAGTGCTTGGCACATGGTAGGAATTCAGTAAATTAAAATCTCCCTGCACTTCTGTTTTTTAAAAATGGACCTGTTTCTCATCTTAAAAATGGTTTGTATAGCTTCAAGGTTGATATTTGAAATATTTTTTTCCTTTTGGAATGTTTTAATTAATAAATAACTGTCTCTTCTCTGAGAGTAGGAAATATTCATCAGTTAACTTTCAGTCCTATGCCAAGCATAATCCACTGGTACATCTAGTAGTTTCTCAAGAAAGGATTATTGAATGAATGTTTGCTTATGCCATTTTGTGTTTTTAAAAATCAATCCCATTTGCCAGAAATTGGCCTTTAGACATTGCATTTCACTCTGGAATAGTTTTTCATGGGCTTAACTGTGTTGTATTGTTAAAGAAATTAAAACCTTCCTGTCTCTTTAGGAACTACCCTCTGACTTTCTCAGTGCTCAGTGTTTTCTCAAGCCGCAGAGACAGTCTAGCGGCACTGTTGCCCTATCTGAATCTGGCTATTCAGAACTACTTGCTTAAATAGTGAAAGATCCTCACACACTACCGAGTAGTCAGAAACTTTTTAGTAAACTGCTGTGTATGGGAATGGTTGGTTGTACATTTCTAATTTCCAAGTCCTTCCTTTTCCCATCATCTTTGTAATAGGGAGACAATGACTCTGGATTGGAGTGCATCTAAATTGGAGATGTATGCACTTTCTATGGAGACAAAGAAATGATCGAATATATTGAACTGAGATTGCTAGGGCCCCTTGAGACCTACAGCATGTACTTGTGCTGGCCAGTGCCTGCCAGGAGGTATAGATACGTGTGTGTGTGTGTGTGTGTGTGTGTGTGTGTGTGTGTGTGTGTGTGTATCTTTTCTCACTTGGTGTGCAAGTGGGAGCTGGAGACGCTAAAAAACAAATTCCATTAGTTCCTATCTTGTTGAACTTCCTGATACTCCTCTTTTTTTTTTTTTTTTTTGCTTCTCTCATTTTTTCCCTCCCCCCACCTTTCCAGTTTCCTTCCTCTATCCAGCTTGTTTCCTGATTCAGCCTTATCACTAGAGAAAATACTCCTAAACCATATCAAGGATTGAGAATGTGTTACCAGCATTCCTACTTTGTTTCTCTAAACAGCGTGTTTCTGGCATAGTCTCTTGACAAAATAATTGTGTATTTATTCACCTCTATAATCTGATTGAATTAGAAACTTTGTTATTTCTTACATGCTCCCAGGATACCCCAGTTAATGATCACTTTGCTTGAATAATCTGATGGCTTTTGCCTTTTGAACCAAAGCATGACTTTTGTGGTTTATGTCCCTTTCTTGTCAGTTATCATGAATTCCCTCTCTTTCCCATTTCTGACTGTCAAATCTAAAAACTCACTTCCAAGCAGACCCTTCTCTTTTAGCTAATTGAATTCACGGAGGTATTTTTGACTATTCCATTAGTTCTATAAATTGCCCTCAGTACCTCTTAAGGGAAGATCATTGGGAAAAGAAGAGTCTTTTTTTGTTTTTTGTTTTTTGTTTTTTTAATTTTTGTTTGAAATGTCCTTGAAGGCTATTACTCCTTAGTTCCAAATGTTCCTTTTAATTACCTATATTCATTAATTAAGTTGAGTTTTATAAATTGTTTCCAGAATACAAACTCTTAAATTTGAATGTTTCCCCCTTCTTGCAACCTCTGTCACTACCTCCCCCTCCTCACCCCTGATCTGGGCATTAGCATTCAAAAGCTGGGCAGTTTTCCTATACTAGTATTTGCTAAAGCCATCTTCTAATGAAGAACCTTTTAGTTAGAGGTAAATTTAAACCAAGCCCTCAAACAAGCCAAATAATACATTTAAGTCTATATTAAGTTTATTTTTTTGCTGGCGTTGATGACTTCAGTAATTCCCGTCACCATTTTGACTACTGATAACAGAGCCAAAATAATCTGTCTAAGCTGGAAAACACTTTATTTAACCAAAACTAAATAGATGAAAATTTGTGAAGATATGTAAAGCCTCATTTAATCCTGGAAAGATCCTATTTGGTAGCAGTTAGATGAGAATTAACTTAGAGGCCGGGACATGCAACCTGACCACAGTTTTACATAAGCCAAAGCATGTAGTATGGCAGCTATCTTGCATGGAGGCTTGTGCTGTGTCAGAATGATTGTGCCTCCATGCTGAAAGAAGCAGGCTTTTTGCTTATTTTCTGCACTGGTGACCATATTTGAACTAGTCTGTTCAGGCCTGCGTGCCATATTTTAAGAGTGTGTTCAGACATGAGCCCTAGGGACCAAAGTATCAGGAAAGCAGGTTATGCACAGAACTAGCAAATGAGGGGCGCCTGGGTGGCGCAGTCGGTTAAGCGTCCGACTTCAGCCAGGTCACGATCTCGCGGTCCGTGAGTTTGAGCCCCGCGTCAGGCTCTGGGCTGATGGCTCGGAGCCTGGAGCCTGTTTCCGATTCTGTGTCTCCCTCTCTCTCTGCCCCTCCCCCGTTCATGTTCTGTCTCTCTCTGTCCCAAAAATAAATAAAAAACGTTGAAAAAAAAAATTAAAAAAAAAAAAAAAAAAAGAACTAGCAAATGAGCAGTTAGGAAATTCTGCCTGAATTCTGAGAAACCCTGACTTGAACTTAAATAGTTTTACTGGTCCTCTAAAAAAGGAACAGATTTGTTTGTTATGCTTCATAAGGAAAAACTAGTACTGATGGATGAAATTGATAGATATCTACCTAGAGAAAAGAAACAACATGGGCTGATCAGCTGTAGGATGTACCTTGTGGTTTGTGTGAGGAATTCTTGAAATGAGGGAGTCTGAACTAAATGCTTTTGAGTACTTCCAAGTCTAAGGTTCCCTGATTCTGAAGTAAAGAGGACACATGAAATACATTTGAAATAAGTTTTATGTTGTCCTAGACTACAAAGGAAAAACATTACTTGGATTCCTCTTCTTGATTCTCCTGTACTTGGGACAACTTTGGCTTTATCTACTTCTGTTTCTTACCCAGGAGATGAATGTAAAAAGTCTTTTGTGTGTTTAAGCAAGAAATTGCATAATATTGAGCAAGTTGTCGTAACAATTCAAGCCTTACAGGAGTTATTAGAAATGTTGAGTGTCAAGGTGAAGTTAACTGTCTTGGATGTTTTTTAATGTGTAAACTCCATTTTCTTATTTAGTGAGAGCGTTGAATTGTATGTCCTTCCACTAGGTTCTGTTTTCCAGAGATTCTCCTCAGTGATATTTCCCATTCCACATACTCTTCTAGATTGACCCTTGCCACTGTCTCACCATGACAGTGGATGAGAAGTGGAGCCCAGTCCCCTCCCCTTCCATCTGGGCAGGACTGTGACTTGCTTATAGTGATAGAGTGTAGCAGGGGGGATGCTGCCTGACTTCAGAAGCCTTGCTGGCTAAAATACTTACTCTTGAAGGTTTCAGCCTTCATATAAGCAGTGCAGTAGCCCTGAACCCCCAAGCTGTAAGAAAGCCCAAAGCCCAGACTAGCCCACGTGGAGAGCATAGCACACAGAATTATGCAGGTGCCCAAAAAGTACGTGAAGAGAAAGAGGTTCTGGTCAACACCCTTTGATCGTTAGAGAGAACTGTAGCCAGACTCTTTGCCCAGCCAAACTCTTCCTTGAATTAGTGACCCACAGAAATAGCATGTGGTAATGAAAGGATTGTTGTTTTAAGCTGCTAAGTTTTGCAGTGATTTGTTACCCAGATAACTGAAGTGGTTCTCTTAGGATCTGTCATTCTGTGGTTCTGTGATTATACATTGATGGTGAACCTGGTAGATCTGTCTTAACCTGTGGAATGAGGAAATGATGTCATCAAATGAATTGTTCTGTTTCTCTGGTTTCTTCTAAAGGGAAGCTCAATCAGTGGAATATGGCATTGAGCAGGCACTTCAGAGTTTGATAAACCTGTGTTTGATCCATGAGTAGTGTGAAGACTGTGTGATTTGGAGCAAGTTACTTACCTCTCTGAGCCTCAGCTTTTCCATTCATAAAATTGGCATAGTAAATCATCTAGCAAGATTGAATAAGCCGTGTAAAGTTCTCAGCAAGTCTCTTGCATGCAATAAGTGCCAAGCGTATCTTTGTTGCTGCCTCTAAGATCGCTGTCATTGTAATTGTTAATACACTCAAATTTAAGGTGGTAAAAATAAACCTAATATAGAAATGAGAAAATTTTAATCCATTTGCACACAGTCACATGCTGAGCAATATTTAATATAAATGTACTGACTAAACTTACTCATTGCCAATAAGCCCTTCCTTAAAGTCCTCCAGCAGGGAGGCTTTTCTGTTGTCATTTTGCTATTATAGCAATTATAGAGGATTTCTTAGCATATCGATTTTGTTTTAATTAATATTTAAGATGAGTAATAACTAAGGCAGTGATCTTCCTTGTAATGTGATGTCCTGTACAATTCTGGTAGAGGTATTAGCATTTGTTTATCATGTAAAGAATTCATTGCTTTTAAAAAACATGAGAAAAAGAAAACTGAGGTAAAAGCTCTTTATCATCATCAACATTTATTACGTATTCATGGAGATGATGGTACTGAATTTAATAAGTTTCAAAATGTATTTGATGCTATCCCTATTCGCAAAAGATTTACAGTGGTTTAGTACTGTTAGAATCTGTTTGTTTATGGAAAGATAATAGGATCTCAGGACAGATAGACTCTTAAGATAATCTAGTTTATGCCCCTGTATCAAGCAGGACTATTTCTGTCATCATTGCGGAAATTAGTGTGATTCCATTATCAGAAGAAAGAGAAAACGATTTTTTAATGTGAGTTTCAGAGATTAAGTTAGATATAAAGAATGTTCTTTAAAGAGGAAGTGGACGGTACAAATTATTTAGAGAGGTCATAGAAAATTTAACTTCTGGAGATACTTGCAAGTGGAATTAAATGCCAACTAAGAGAATTGAGGGACAGTCCATTTAGGAAGCACCAGGAGACTATTACCCTCCCCTTTTCTTTCACTAAAGTTCATCTGAGCAACATGACATCCTGGAGATAGGAAAGGACAAAATAGTAAATAGTTTACCAAGGATATTAAACTTAAATCAAGATGATCCTTTGTACCTGAGTACATTCTTCACTTCTATTAATCCTTTTTTTTTTAATGTTTATTTATATATTTTGGGAGAGAGCATGTACACACACATGTGTACGCGGGGGAGGGGCAGAGAGAGGGGGAGAGAATCACAAGCAGGTTCCACACTGTCAGCACAGAGCCCAACACAGGGCTTGATCTCACAAACCGTGAGATCATGACCTGAGCCGAGATCAAGAGTCAGATAGATACTTAACCGACTGAGCCACCCAGGCACCCCTGTATTAATACTCTCGAAACCAGACACAAAAGATATCCTCTTACAGGATATGTTCAGTTGTTTTCTTCTCTTCCATAATAAGCATAGTTTGTTGGCACTTACTTAATAATTGGAAAGCTGGGAAAACTTCAACGGTTATAAAAATTTACCTAGTGTATCCCAAGTATTACTGTAATTGCTGAAGCTGCGAAGATGATAGGATTTGGTCCCCTTCATGGAATTCACGGTCCTCTGCTAGAGGAGATAGATGTCGAAATATCTTGAATATAATGTAATAAATTCTATAAGAGAGTGTAAAGAGTCTTTTCTGCAGTGTATTTTTTCTATAGCAGCTTGAGTGATCTTTTGAAAATGTAATTGAGAGCATGTCACTACTGTGTTTAAAACCCTCCCACATTTTCTTGTCACACTCAGTGCAAAAGGCAAATCTTTACAGTTGCCTAAAGTCCTATATGTTGTGCTCCCCCACCCCCACCCCCACCCCGGCCCTCTCTCTTATACAGACAGGCACACACATACACTACCGCCCTGCCTCATCTTCTGGGTTTTTGGTACCCACTCTGCCCTCATCACACTGTCTGCTTTGCTGTTTCTCTATAGGAAAGCTTCCACCTCAAGTTTAAGTACTTGGTGGCTCCTCTGTGTGGAGTGGCTTGCCCCTGCCTCCTCTGCGTTTTTGTCCAAATGTGTCCTCTCAGTTGGTCTTCCTTGATTATCCTATATATAATTGAAAACACAAACAATAACAACAAAAAACTGTGACACTCTTATACCTTCTCCTTTGCTGTGTTTTTCACCACAGCAGTCACTGCCATCTGATGTACTAAATTGTTTACTTACCATCTTTCTTCAGTAGATTGGAACCCCCGTGAGGGCAGGAATTTTTGTACTGTCTAGCATTTAGAAACATGCCTGGCATGGAGTAGGTTCTCAGTGAAGGTTTTGTTGAATTGAACTCAGTTACTGAAGTATGTTTTAAACATTGTGGAAACACAGACCAGAGAACCATTAACTTTTACCATGATGTCAGAAAAACCTACAGAGAAGAACTGGTGATTGATCTCAGCCCAAAGGGCAGGAGTGTCTGAATGGACAAGGCATAGAAAAAAAGGTGTAACATGAACACCTTATCCTGGGTCTCAAACTCAAATGTCAATAGGATCTAGGCATCTGACTGTAACTGTGTGAATAGTCTAACTGTAAGATTATAGGGAATCAGGGAAATTGATATCCTGTCTGGAAGTCTCCAAGATTCATAAAATAATAACCATGATGTTGATGATGGTAGTGGTAGTAGATCTTGTTCAGGACAAGTGAAACATGTTTGTGATCTCATGTAACACAGACTGCTGGTTTGGAATCTTTGGCTTAGCTGGAGGTGAGAAAGCCAGGGAGTTTTATGTATGTAAGTAAGTGTGCAAGTGTGGAATTGCATGGCAAAGACCAGCTGCTCAGGACCGCCGTGCAGAGGCTAGGCAGCATACGACACATATGTAAGAGGTGCTTCCTATCTCCTACATTTATGAAGATTCACATCAATCTTCTGTGGAACTTGTATTCCTCTGATATTTGAACTTGTACTTCTTCATGCTTTGTGGTGCCTGTCAGAGGCATGAGGATGCTAAGAAACTGCAAGAGCCTGCAGCACCATGGGCGGCTGCTTGACTGGAGTGAGAGCTGAGTGTAAATAATGCCTGAGATGAGGTTGCTCGTGGCCTCGTCTAACTCAGCGTGCAGGTGAAATCATTCCAAGTGAGTAAGAAGCATTGCAGAGCTAGATTTTCTATTGAGCACAGCTTTTGATAAAAAGAACAAGAGCTAGATATTGACTTTTTGGTGCCTGTTCTATCAGTGGTCTGTTAATCAACAGAGGATAAATTATTGCTCCTCAGAAACAGGAAAGGATCCCCTTGGCTTGAAGGCATTTCCGCCTTTCTTTTCTTTGTTTTTTCTTTTTATTGGTAGAGGATCTTTCCTCCAGCCATTTGCTCCTTGGGGGTTTTGTTAAGGACTGAAGGGAAACTGAAAGGAGCTCTTTTGATTTATCTTCTATCCTTTCCTTTTGGTCACTCCACAAGGCTAAAATAGCCGAGTTGGCTTTAATATGTCGCCATTAGAGACCAAACATTAGCTGGAATAAACCATCATGCCTCACAATGAAAAATGTCCCCTGATTGGCTAATTAATCAGTCAAAGGGGAATGACATGGCTCTCGGCTTGAGGGACTCTGCTAGAGAGAAACAGGCTGTTGATAAATGGTTTTCCAACAAATTCATATATCAAGGAAACTTAGTCATTTTTTAACTATAGTTTGTGTGACTGTAATTTTTTCTAACTTTTTCTTTTCTGCTGCTCTTGCTGTTTGGGCTGCGTTTTTTATTGTTGATAAAAAAAAAATATGGGATTTTAGATATGAGAAAATAAATGCTTTCTACTTATTCATGTCTCTTAGTCTGATTGGTTGTGCCTGTCTAGGTTTATCAATAGGTGGAAATCCACTTTCTCCAAAATAATTTATGAAATTAAAGTTTCCTGGCTTTCTTCAAAGTTAAGATCTCCAGATTGTGGTCCACGCTGCCTAAGTTTGAACCCTGGCTTCATCAGTTGCTGGCAAGTGAGCTCCTAGGCCAATTACCTAACCTCTCTGTGCTTTAATTTCCTCACCTTTAAAATGGGGTAATAATGGTATTACCTAAAAGGATTCTTAGTTTGGAGATTAAATGAGATCATCTGAAAAGCAGTTCAAATAGTCCCAGGCACGTAGTGATAGTGAGCATTCATTTTGTTCCTTGTTATTTTTCAAAGTGATACCTGCACATTGATTTTAAAAATTAAGCTGCACTGAACAGCTTATAATGAAAAGCAGCATTCTGCATTCACATCCTGTGCTGCTCCATCTCCCAAGTGTTCCCTCCAGAACCTCAAAGTCTTTTAAAATTATAGGGTATTTATTTTCATATTTAAAGATGTCTGTTACAGTGACATTCTTTTTTTTTTTTTTTATTTTTTTATTTTTTAATATATGAAATTTACTGTCAAATTGGTTTCCATACAACACCCAGTGCTCATCCCAAAAGGTGCCCTCCTCAATACCCATCACCCACCCTGCCCTCCCTTCACTCTTATGTGGATCCTGAGAAACATAACAGAAACCCATGGGGGAGGGAAAAAAAAAAAAAAAAAAAAGAGGTTAGAGTGGGAGAGAGCCAAAGCATAAGAGACTGTTTTTTTTTTTTTTTTTTTAACGTTTATTTATTTTTGAGACAGAGAGAGACAGAGCATGAACGGGGGAGGGTCAGAGAGAGGGAGACACAGAATCTGAAACAGGCTCCAGGCTCTGAGCTGTCAGCACAGAGCCCGACATGGGTCTCGAACTCACGGACCGCGAGATCATTACCTGAGCTGAAGTCGGCCGCTTAACCGACTGAGCCACCCAGGCGCCCCTACAGTGACATTCTTGATGCGTTAATTTTTTTAACATCATCTGGACTTCTCTTTCAGTAGGTTACTGAAGAGAACTGTACTGACATAATTATTAGTTAATTTAAAATTTGGTATTTATATTTTTATGACTATGTAAATATTGTTCCTTGCTAAGCCAAGTAGTGTACTATTATTTCTTTTATAAGTGTACATGTCCTTTTATAATTTTGCATTTTCTGGGACAAAGGGTGTATCCATGTAACTTTTTCTATTTCCTGAATAGAATAGAATACTTTTAATAGAATACTTTTCTGCAGTGTCGAACATAGTGGGTAATCATTCAGCTCAGTTTTTTCCCCAGGGATTGCCTTCATTCTGCTTACTTTGGCCATTGGGTTTGCTCTAGCCCTGTCATCCCAAATTTTCCTTCCACCCTGCTCCTTTTCTCTCTTTTGTCCTTTGTCTCCTCGCTTCTCTTCCTCCAGCTTTCTGAGAAGCTTTCTTTTCAGACTTTTGAAGGTATTACTCTAGTCTCTTCTGATTTCCATTGCTGCTGTTCTTATTGTGTTCCTCTACATGTATTTGTTTTGTCTTCAAGAGTTTTTAGGATTTTTTTATCCTTGGATTTCTAAATTCTCATGGAAATGTGAGTTGGTTGGGAGTTTTTATTCATGAGATACTTGATAAGCCTTCCACTGTGAAGATTCATGTCTTTCTGTCAGTTCTGGAAATACCTTTTATTCATTCTTTGATAATTTCTTCCTTTCCTTTTTCTCTGGAAGTCACTAGTTACATGGTGCGCATCTTCAATTATTCTTCAGATTTTCTTCATCTTTTGTCTCCTATTTTTCTGTATCTGAATTCACTTTTGGATTTTCTTTGATATTTTTTCTTTCAATCTTTCTATTAAATTTTAAGTTTTGTTTTCATATTTTTAATTTCCAAGAGCTGCTTCTCATCATTTGATTGTTTTATTTTATTTATTTATTTATTTATTTATTTATTTATTTATTTATAAGTAGCATCCTGTTCTCGTTTCATGGGTGCAGAGTGCCCCTGTATCTCTCAGTGCATTATTTTATGAAAGCTACAGGTTGTTTTTCTCTTCTTCCTCTGAGCTCCTTTTTTTCTGTTGGATTTTGGGTGTGGTTTCTTTCATGTTGGAGACCTTCTCCGTAGTCAGATGTTCCTTTGCTCTCCAGCCCTCATTTGAGTCAATCAGTGAACAGCTGATCGAGAGCTCTGTTTGCATAGGCACCACTGCTTTCTTTTAGTGAGGTTCAGTTTCTCTAGAAAGGCACT
This sequence comes from Panthera tigris, assembly GCF_018350195.1. NCBI lineage: Eukaryota > Metazoa > Chordata > Mammalia > Carnivora > Felidae > Panthera > Panthera tigris. The sequence goes on along the minus strand of NC_056663.1, from coordinate 51,717,620 downwards.
GTTGCTTTCTAGAGAACGTGGCCTGGGTTCTGGTAAGGGATGGGGTGGGGAGGTCATTGCTGTATACTCAGGCCTCCTTGTCAGTGGAGCATCCACCCTGCCCTCCAGCTGCACGTTAGGTTGTACCAGCAGAACCTCTCAAGGTCAGTCTTTCCAGAGATGAAAGCTCTTGTCTTCTCACACATTTTTATTTTAGAGGGAAAAATGTCCCATTTTTACAGAAGTTACCCATTCTGTAAGTGGATAGGGCCTAATGTACAGGATATTCAGCAAATCACTAAATGAAAGAAGGTTGGAAACATTAAGATGAAACCCTTTCACCTCAAAAGAAATATTTTTATGGAAATTTAGCAACCCTTTTTCTCATCCATTAATTCCAAATGTAAACTATTTTATCTCAAAAGACTTGGGCCTGGTGAGGGTGGGGATTGCTTTCAAATCATGGGCCTAGCATTATTCCTGCTTTAAAACAAAACACAAAACACTCACTACTCAGATTTACTTTCTTATAAGATGCACTAAAACAAGATTGGCCTGGACATCAACTAAATTTTACATTATCCCTGGTCTCTCATGTGGACGTCTCCTCCACTTCCTCATTCTCCTCCTCCTCCTCATGACTGTCTCCTACTTCAGCCTTTGGAATGTATGTCTGAGGAAGACTGAAGATGCCCCCACTTTGAAGTGAAGGAGGGGGCATATTTGTCTTTACCTCTCTCCCTCAGCTCTAGTGTTGGTTCTTCATGTAGGTTAAGTGCAAGTAATTTGTTGAGTGTCTCTGTTGTCTAAAGTATATCATAGAAATATATTATTCCTAATTTATTATATACCAATGTGTGAGTGGGTTGCAGAAAGTACCCCGAGCTTCCAGAAATACATTGTTAACACCTTGACATGGAAGTCTTTGGGTGTGATTTCTGTAGTCAGCAAGCTGCATCTATTATATCATTTCTCCAAACACGCATTGAAGGAGGCCGTAGGTCAGACATCTTGCCCCTGGCTCCCATTTTCTTCTCCCACCGAAAGAATGCAAGGTGTTCTACCAGGAGAGACAGGCCTCACCTACTGACAGGTTTGCCTTTCTTAGAAATTATAATTGCACTCTTGAGAAAGATTAATGGAAACTAGTTATGTTGTCGAAGTGGAAAGAGTAATGAACTGAGAGACAGGAGATTTCCATTTCAGTGTTAGATCTGTTGGTAACTACCCTTGTGACTTTGAGCCAAGCCTTAACTTCTCTGGTCCTGAGTTTAGATGGAAGCATTTGTGGGGTGGCTTCATGTGAGAATGACAGCGAGTGGATTAAATGTACCCAGAGTTGTGGAGAAAAAAGTAAAACCGCAGACTACCTTTTCCATCAATGTGTGTTGTATTTGCCCAACATAAGTTGGATAATGAACTTGAGTATGATCTTTGATTTCGTTCTCTCCTTTGACCTTCATATGCAATCAGACCATCACCAACTCTTGTTGACTTGGTATTTTTAATACCTGTGGCATTCATCCTGCTTTTCCATTTTTACCAATATTACCATGGCTGTTATTACTTCTGATTGTTATTACCACTGAACTACTCTCCTGACTGGTCTGCCTGACAGCAGTTTTTCTTATTTTCAGGGCATCCTCTTATCTGTTTTCATGAAATCTCCTTGTAGTTCCAGTAGTCCCCCATGTCTAACGAATGCACTACCCCTTAGCCTAGCGTACCTCCACCAACCCTCCTGGCTCTGTATTCCAAGGGCTAATGCCCACTGATCTAAAATAAAGATCACCAGGACCGTGTCAGTCAGCTCCAGACATCTTTTGTCCTCTCACAGCTTTGTTTCCCCACACCGTTGCCTCTGCTTTCACTGCCCTTGCCTTGTCCACTCCGCCTGCCCACTTCTTCCACTGCAGCTCAAGTCCAGCCTCCCGCCATTGAAGGAAGAGAAGGAATGCACACTTGTTCAGTCGAATAAGCATTGGTATTTAAATCCTGTTTCATTCATGTATTCAGATTTTTATTAAATGCCTCTGGGCCAAGCACTAGTCTAGATATTAATGATGCAGCAGTCAGCAAAACAGATAAGGATTTCACTGCCCTCTAGGAGTAAGTTTCATGAAAGGGTTCCCCATGGTGGTCTTGCCTTCACTGAACTCTGCATTTGTCTGAGTTTGCTGTCACTGTGTGTTACCTTCACTTGTTACCTCTTTTATTATCCTTTTAACAGTGTATGTCTTACTGTTCTACGGCCATGACTTTGTGTCCCTTCATAGACCCTAGCTCAGTGTCTTTAATAGTTGCTCACTAGGAAACTAGGTAACTCTGAATTAGCTGGTATAATTAAATGGATAGATAGATTGAACTTTTGTAATATTCATGGGAATCAAGTGTATGGTTTTAATTGCAGGTTAATGTTCCTGCTTCTTAATTGATAACTAAATATAAGGACTGTTAAGTTTTGGTTACTGCTAACAACCTTACGTTATCTGCTTTATTAAGAGTTACTTAAAAATTACTTCCATAGTAATCTATGGAAATCTATTTCAGTAGCAAAAAATATTTTTCAGTGCTGATAAAGAATCTGTCACTGATCAATCTTAGTAATGTTAAAATCAATCTTAGATTAGACCTTGCATGCACCTCACATATGCAATATCAACCTATAAAGTATTCTTGCTATAAAAAGTAGAATCAAAATCCGTTCAAATCTCTAAAAGTAACTTTCACTCTCAAAAAATAGTGTATGGTGGTACAAGCTTAATGACTTTCTAAGGAAACAAAATTCCATAATGTGGAAAATTGTTAAGACAACTAATCCTATTTCTACAGTAAGTCATGGCATTGAAAGACATGGCATTTTCAGGGGGAAGGAGACTCTAGAAAGACCCTAAGAGATATGTCACTAGATATAATATGAAGGCCTAGTGTGGGACCTGATTTGAACCTTGAGAAGGTACACGTGAGACAGTTGAGAAATCTACTTGTGGATTTGTGTTAGATAATACCAAAGAATTCTTGTCAGTTTTGTTCGGTGTGCTAATGGCATTGTGATTGTGTAAGAAAATTTCCTTATTTTTTAAGAGATCTATACTGAAAGGAGTAGGGCTAAAGTGACTTGGTATCTGAAATTTGCTTAGAAATACGTAAAGAAATACATAAATGAAGAACAAAGAAATGCTGTAACAATGTGGTAAAACCTTGTTAATTATCGATAAGAATATTGGGGGCTCACTAATTATGTATATACTTGAAAGCTTTCATAATCTAAAATTTGGTAAAGAATCTACTAATTATAATATTCTTTAACATTTATTTAGCTCTGTTCAAAGAATGGTATGATTATTTTGTGTGGTAGGTTCAAAATATCATGGTCATCCTTCAAGTGCAAAGTTGTTAGTGCCCAGTTTATTTTTGTCCTCATATGTCCTAGTTTACTCCTTCCTTAGATCCTTTCAATAAGTCTTCTTGTCATTTATATTAATATTAATAGAAATCAGGGATGGAAGCCAACAGAGAGAGAATAAAGGTGGATGAAAGAGAATTGCCGTTAGAGAATGGCTAGCTTGATTCTTTCAGAGAGCATAATTCCTTGTTCTTTGAACACCTCATCCTCTCATACCTATAGGTCTGCCATATTCCTTGCTTATGGTTCATCATCCTGATTGCACGGAACAGAGAATGAGGCGTGGAGACAGTAGAGTGCCTGATTCCTCCTGGGTCCATTATCATTTGTCTACTCATGAGTGCTTGGGAAATCTAGATCTGGGAGTAGCAAGCAGGAGGGAAGATTAAGGAATATAGGATAACTAATAGGTTTTGGTCATCATCTGGGTTCTGGCAGAGACAGCAGTCCCCGAATGAGATCAGGTTCAAAAAGTGGTTGTTTTATGTTGAGATGGAGTATGGTTATGTATGTATGTATATAGTGGAGTGGTTATGTGGAGCAGATTTACTCCTTTATGAAGGAGTGTAATGCATGGGGCGCCTGGGTGGCTCAGTTGGTTAAGCGTCCGACTTCAGCTCAGGTCACGATCTCGCAGTCCGTGAGTTTGAGCCCCGCGTCAGGCTCTGGGCTGATGGCTCAGAGCCTGGAGCCTGCTTCCGATTCTGTGTCTCCCTCTCTCTGTGCCCTTCCCCCGTTCATGCTCTTTCTCTCTCTGTCTCAAAAATAAATAAAACGTTTAAAAAAAATTAAAAAAAAAAAAAAAAAAGGAGTGTAATGCAAAACTATTCCAGATCTGGAATATCCAAATTTAGTTGGTGTTCCAAGGTTGAGAGTTATTTTCATAAGTGAGGTTTACCCTTGTATGTGGAGTGAGGAATTCTGAGAAAGTTGTTTTTAGTGTATGAGTAACTCACTGTGTATAAGTCACAGAGGTTTGTCTCACTAGCCAAGGTGACCCTGGTGTTGTCAGCTTTATGAGCTTATTCCGGAAGCTATTCTGTATGTTCTGGAGAAGCAAGATGCCCAGAGATGTATGTTATGGGATTTATGACTTGTTCCAAGAAGTTTCTTGATTATTCTAAATCTTATTCCTCCCCTCCTCAATGCCCCAACCTGCCGTTTTGTTTGTTCATGTCCTTGAAGTCTGTGGGTTCTTTTCTTTGTTTTCATTGTACATTTTTCAGTTTATTGGTAGGACACAGTTGTGACTCATAAGGCATACAGAATGTCTTTTACTTCCCTTCCACTTTGGAGGAATAGTACTATAGGTTGGCCATATTTCAGTGGCTCTTATATAAGACATGATGTTTTCTTTACCACTTTCAGTCTGTGACCAGCAGAGTCTCTCATGGGACTATGATGATACCCATACTCAAAGGCAGGTATACTTATTGGTCTAGCAGTTAGGATTCTTGAGCTACTGATCATAGGGACAAAGAGTCAGGTTACAGTGATAACAGAAGTTTTATTTTATTAGAAGTGGTTTAGCGTAGTTCAGTGAGTATTGATTGTTTTAAAAGCCAGAGTACTTAGATGAAAGTCCCAGTTCTGTCAGTTAACTAGCCCTCACTGTGACTTTGGGCAAGGGGTAAAGTTTAGAACTGAAAGAGATGATCTGGGTTTTTCTTTGACTTTTAAAAAAGGAAATTGAGGACCATAGAGGTTGAGCTTGACCACCTAAGTGCTGGGCTAAGAGAATTCCAGTTTTAACTTTTGGGTAAAGGTATCGTACCACTTATCTGGTGACTAACCTGCTCTGGGCTTCTGCCTCTCCATCTGGAAAATGTGGATAAAATAACTTGTGTGAAAGCACTGCGAGACTCATTAAGTCATGAAGCGAACATAAAAAGTCTAATTATCTTTGAAAGGATGGGAAGGAAGTACAAGCAAATACCTGGAGTGATACTTGTTTTCTCTTACTTTAAGTGTGTGAGAAATAGAGTTTAAGGTGCAATTCTTCAAGCTGCCAATGGAAGTCCATTCCATTCCTGTATTTCCTCCTGCCTTCCTGTCTGCAGGATGAGGCATGATTAATCTGTGATACTAGGAAGAATTCACTTAAGTTTTCGTATGTTCTAGGATTCCATTTTTTAGTAGCAGTATATACATAACATATATTTATATCTATCTTGCTGAGCTTGTGATGATAAAATATAGAGCTAAAGAGATCTATGCCAAGGATCCAGCAAGAAAGGTGACTATCTTAGATATACTTAGGGTTTGCCGGTGCAGAAAGAGAGCGGGGCCAGATTTGTTGTCCGCTTACTTAGATAGATGGGTCCCACTAAGTCAGTGCTTTGGTCAAGTGCTGTGGTTGGAGGCTGTGGGAAAGCACAGAAAAGAGAATAGTGTCTTTTTCTTTTGAGACTAGTGTCACACTAGGAATTTGTACTGTATCCTCAACCAGATCATATAGATAAACTCCATTTTATTGTTTTAGTTAACCATGACCAAGAGAAATCCAATTTACTCATAACAACACGTTCAATAAAAGAACCACAAGGTAATTATCATTGACATTGTGTAAAACTCTTCAGTAACATCTGATCGCATCAGTGCAATGTAGCAACAGGGCCACCCTTAAATTGGACAGGTAGGTTTATAAGTGCGCAGTGTTAAAATATTCATTAAACCTGAAGATCTGTACCAAATTCTGTATGTCAAGCTCTTAATAGGTAATGTTCCCAAATCTAGGGTGTCACTTTGTGCAAGTGACAATGTAGATATAGAAAAATGTAATTTAAACCAAAACTAGAAAGGGCAAAAATCTGAAAGAACAGAAGTGATAAATGCAAAAAATGGTGTAAGATAGTGGGAAGAGTACAGGCTCTATGCGTGCCTGGGACTCAGTCTTGACTAGGCTCTCATGACTCACGCAGTCGTGGGCAGGAATTTAATCTTTCTGAGCCTCGGGAGTCAGGTAGTGACAAATAGCCCAGCAACGACTAACCTTGACCCTAATTCAGAATGAGTTCCCTGTTCAGGTTGTCAGAAGTCACCCTAACTTGGAGAAAACCTGCTTTGCCCAGTAAAATTCCTAAGATCCATGTTCAAATCCATAGTCCTTAAAAATTGCTGTCTGATCTCCTGCCAGTCAACTCTTCTTATCTCATGACCCATGACTGCTTACTCAACTGCCGCGCACCCTCATTCAGATGTTTGCAGACGTCATGTTTTTCATCCACTGCACCCCAGCTGAGAGAGAGGCGGCGAGCAGTATTAGACAGCTGTGGTGTTGCCCACTCGGCTTTAGCCCGAGTGGCTGTATTGTTCCCTGCATGCTTGCTTCAGGTTAGGCCCGTCACCTGTGCATTTCAGACCTTATCAAAGATGGACTTTTATAAGCCAGGCAGATTTGGTTGGGAAAAAACTGGAGTCTTTTTTGGCAGCTATTTAAGGCAGAATAAGGTGAATGGCAGAGCCAGGCTGGAGAAAAATGAAACAGGAGCAGACATGTCTGTTCATCATCTCCCCAGCAACTGTCAGGCCTCTGGGGCCTGAAGGGGACTATTTGTCTAGTAATGTAAAAGCAACAACATCAGAACACATCCGGAATGAACATACCTTTTTAAAGTCTTGTCAGTTTTATTAATACTATCTTACATCAATACCGTATTCAAATCCATTAATAGTAGAAAATGTAAGTGCAGGTTTATCATCCATTTAACTGAAGATTAACCTATTGTTTCTCTGTAGTTTCTTCTTCTGTCCAAATATAATAGAATTTTTAAAAATTAGACAAAAACAGAAGACCTTTCTCTAAATGTTGTATTTTATTGAAAAGAATTTTAAATATCCTGGTGCACATACCAGGTTTCTAAAAAAGTCGGAAGGGTCTTCATCTCTGATTTCTTTTTTGTGAAAGTGTGTATAAACTCACTTTCTCACAATTCATGTGATGAGAGGGACAGCTTTTCTTGCAGAGAGAGCAGAAAATGATGTACAGGCAAAACCTATAACTCAAACATCATAAATATTCCCTAACCACATAGCTAAGAAGAGGGGAAGGTATTTTTCCCCATTAGTGCAAACAGATACCCTTTTCTGTGACCACTGGTAACTGAAGGGGTGTTGATTGTTGTTCTGACATCAAATACGGTAGTTCCCCTTTATCTGTGGCTTCGCTTTCCATGGTTTCAGTTATACGTGGTCAACTGCAGCTCCAGAGCAGATGGTCCTCTTTCTGATCATCTTCAGAAGGTCAGGAATTAGCCTATGCTACATCACAATGCTTTTGTCACACATCCACCTCACTTCATCTCATCACATAGGCATTTTGTCATCTCATACCCTCACAAGAAGAAAAGAAGGGTGAGTACGGTACAGTGTGGTCTTTTGAGAGAAAAAGGGAGAGGAACCACATTTATGTAACTTTTATTATAGTATATTATTATAATTGTATTTTATTACTAATTTTTGTCGTTAATCTCTTACTATACCTAATTTATAAATAAAACTTTGTCACAAGTGTATGAAAAAACACCTATATGTGGGGTTTGGTTCTGTCTGCGGTTTCAGTCATCCACTGGGGGTCTTGGAAGTAGCCCCCCACAGATGAGGGGGCACTACTGTCATTGCTTCTTGTGCCCAATTTGGGAAAACTTGAGTATTTTCTGAAAAGCTGACACTAGGAGGAGCTACTGAGCAGTAATTTATTCACTGCCTCCAGTAAGAACTTAACTCCAGTTCTTAGGCAGAAGGATCACCTGATGAGCTTGTCAAAAATGCCTATTTTAGGCTCTGGGTGGACTCTAGAAATAGGCATTTGTAACAAGCCTCAGGTAACTGTGATGTGCAACTTCAAAAACACTTGACTAGGCCTTTAGACTCAAAAGAATTTACTTCTAAGAAGTTAGAAAGGGTGGCTTTCCCTTTTTGAAAGAGGTACAAAAGCATTTGATGGGGTTGTGGAAGGATTTTAGTTTTAACCAGCTTAATGCCAAAGGATTTTTCCTAAATACCCACGAATACAGCTTTTGAATTGCCTGGTTGGCTTTTATTAATCAGGAGTACCAGCTGCAAGCTTGATTGATAACAAGAAATTGCATATTTTTCTCTTCTTCACTAATTTCATTTCATATTTTCTTTTATATATACCAAGTGAAAGTATGCCTTCATATTGGCATTTTAACCAGTGCTACTTAAAAATTGGTAAAAGTAATATGTAGCCACAAGAACTCATTCTGAGTTGTTTCCAGTGGTGTTGAAGGCAAATAGATTTGGGAAGGCATGGAAGTCAACTTTAAGTGGTAACTCCTTGAAGCAGAGGATTATGCTTCTCTTCGTAATTCAGCGGTACACACACACACACACACACACACACACACAGAAACACACATACATTTTCATTGGCACTTAAGTGCAACCCAAGTCAGATGTACTCTGGGAGAAGTTAAGTTTTCCAAGATTTTGGCTGACTAGTTTATTCAAAGAAGGCCTACCTGTGTCTGCAGTGATCTCAGAAGCACATCTGTTGATAGGACAGATCCAGAATGGATTGTTTCACCTAATCTCTTCTTCACTTCTAGTTTAGCTTTTATACCTGAAAAATCAAGGTAGATTCATTTTTCTCTCCTTAAAAGCCAAAAATACTTGGCTTTTATTTCTTATTAAATAAAATAGCAGTTGTTGTTTTGACTTAATTCATCATTTAGTAGAATTGTATACTTCATTGCATTATTAAGATGACTGACATTTCTCTGACATGGATATGTTATTGCATATTTCTTCTCTCCATCAGAAACTGAAAGGACATTAATTGCTGTTGTACCATTTCCTAATGACCAAATGTTTAAAGAAGTTATTATGAATTTCTTTCAATGACTATTCTATGTGCTATTAGGGTTTTTTTTTTAAATGCAAATTATTAGAAGATACGAAAAGGTGGTTTGGGGAGCTTTTTGTCATGATGATGCAACATTACAAATAAAAGTGATTTTCATATGTCCCTTTTCCTAGATATCTGTGCTAAGAAGATTTTTTTCCTCAATCTCTGATTCAGAGGTTCTCTTTATTGTGAATAAAATAATAGCTTCTTAATACTCTCCAAACTGCAATGATCTACATGACTTAGACCCTGTTTGCCTTTAGAAAATCGTTTAACAACTATGTTGTTATAATCTCCTGTTGCCATGTGTTCAGATTTTAATTGAGATTGGTAGGGCACCGCTATAGGCTACTTCACACTCTGCCTGGTAAGTTTGAGCTAAATGCAGAAGGTTCATATTGTTAAACTGGAGGTTTTTTATTAGACAGGAAGTGGCTTAACAGTATAATAATTTTGGTTTAGAGAGGACAGTCTCAACATGGTTTCATTCTAGACTATTAGACAATCCTTGAGAGGTAGACAAGACAGGTATTAAATATGAGGAAGATTCAGAGAGTTTAAATGAAGTACCTTGTGTCATGACTGTTCAAAAACCAGATGTTTTTCACTGTAGCTCAGTAGCATTCTTGCTCCTGTCTTGCTTTACTGTGCTGCAGATTGATATAGGTGGGCCACAGTGGGGTCAGGGAGACAGGGATTGGATCAACTTCAGTTCAAGTTGTGCTGTGGTTTCTTCTGATTGGTCTGTCAGCATTGGTCTGTCAACCCTGCTGTAGGGCAGGGTTTTCCAAAGATTTTCAATGGGACAAGAGATAGTATTAATAGACATTGTGGGGAAAAGGGAGGGGAGGAGGCTGATGGTTGTCATGTCACATGTTCAGATACGTTTGGGAAACACTGGATTAAACATAATTATATAACAAGTTTGTTGCTGCTGTTGTTGTTGTTGTTGTTTAAACTGCATCCTTAAGAGCCCTTTATGTGGTAATGAACATGGTGCATCTCCAAAGCTTCTGTTACTCATTGGACTGTGGATCCCTCTTTTGAAAAACTACCTCTGTACATCTCTTAGAACAAGTTGAGGAAAGCTCTCTAGGTCACTAAGAAGAAATTTAAAAATTTAGGCAGAATAATGAGTTTTTACAACCTATCAGAAGTCAAGTTGGTTTTCTTGGACTCCTTATGTTCTAAACATTTTATGGTTTTAAGGATAATATGTTACCAGGACAACACTAAACAGATAGAACAGCAGTGTAGAAGGCATGCTTGGCTAGCTGAGTCATCAATATATTAGAGAATTACTGTCATTGTCTTTCTCCTACTACTCTCTGAAACTTGATAGAATGGCCCAAGTGATACTATGATGGAGGCTGGAATACAAGATAGGAAAGATATAATGCACCAGATTCTTACAGATCATCTCCACTGTGGTTAAAGTTAACCAAATCAAAATTCCTTTAAGCTCTATTTGGCTCAGAGGATGCCTGTGCCTTTCACCTGCCTGCGGCCTTTGACTTCAAGTGGGAGCACTCTTCGGCTTGATACCTGGTTTTTACTGGCAGTTCCTCAGAAGCCTTATGTGAAAGGACAAGCTACTTCCATGCATTCAGCACTTAATGGATGTGCTTTTTCTCACCATCATTATCTGTAACCCTAGAAATCTTCTGTCTCACTCTCATTTGAACCCATGAATTCTCTGAATTTCAGAACTCTTTCACCACTTGGTGTCCAAAGGCATCAGTCAGTTCCCTGAAATACCTTTCTTTACCTTTCTTCTGTGAGGGGTATGAGTTTTTAAACTCCCCTCAGGCAGTTAAAGCAGTGGCTCTGTTTTATTCACCCATACAAATTCTTTGTTCAGTTGAAAGGGAATGACTGCTTAGGCAATATGGAAAAGATTCAAATTATATTTATGAATAAATAAAGGTCCTCTTGTTGGGTTTTGGTGACTGTCATAATATCTGGAACTCCCTACCATAGAGTAGATTAAAAAAAAAGTGAGATCATGTTCATTTTAACTTTGCCTATTTAGGTAATAAAATATGCTTTAAGAGTCTTGAGTTTGTTGTTGTTGTTGAAAGCAGTGACTATAAAATAAGTCATGAAGTTACAAGGTAAAGACCTTGTTTTTTATTTGAGGTGACATTGATTATTGAAAATTTTTGTTGTCACTTTTAAAAAGGACCGTTTCTGCCTCGTTGATTATAGCAGCTAAGAAAGCATGGGAGTAAGCCAAGTCCTTGGTGGCTGCATCAGAGAAATGCTGTGAACTTCATTGGCTAAGGTGGAGGTTTGATAGCCCTTATCCATGCATGTCTGGTGAATTTACTTACTTTGATATTAGCACTTTCACCCAACCCATGTGATTTGTGGTGTTGTTGAGTGAATTGATCTTAGAATTTTGCACTTGTAAAATCAAGATACTTCAGTTTTATTTTCTGATTCTCTAAGTGAATATCCACTTTCTAGATGAGCATAACATTTGCCATGTTTAAATATTTGGGAACATGTGATGTGTTCATTTCTGACTTTTTTTTTTTTTTTTTAACATTTATTTTTTGAGACAGAGAGAGACAGAGCATGAACAGGGGAAGGGCAGAGAGAGAGGGAGACACAGAATCGGAAGCAGGCTCCAGGCTCTGAGCCATCAGCCCAGAGCCCTACGCGGGCTCAAACTCACGGACCGCGAGATCGTGACCTGAGCTGAAGTCGGACGCTTAACCGACTGAGCCACCCAGGCGCCCCTCTAACTTCTTTATCAAGCCATGTCTCTTTAGTAATGTTAAATTTCCCATTCTTTCCCAAGAAAACTTGCCCTGAATAAATACAATAGATAAATGGTCTTTCTGTTCCTGGGAAGAATTCAGAGCACTTTTTGTAGTTGATGTCGCTAAAAACAAAATTCCTTAAAAATGTTTAGGCACTCAGATTTTAGTTTTAAATTCTAAAAGTCTAATTAGAAGGCATCCATTATCTTTTCACTCATTTAAAAGTAATGACAAGCAAAAAGTCAGATCCTTTTTCTTTGCACAGGCATACCTTGGAGATTTGGTTTGGTTACAGAAAACTGTAGTAAATATCACTATAAAGCCAGTCAAATGAAGTTTTTGGTTTTCTAGTACATATAAAAGTTATGTTTACACTAGACTGTGGTCTATTACGTGTGCAAAAGCATTACATCTAAGAAAAATTTGCATACCTTATTTAAAAAATATTGCTTAAAAATGCTAACAACCATCTGAGTTTTTCAGTGAGTCGTAATCACTGATCCCTGATCACCATAACAAATACAATAATGAAAAAGTTTGAAATATTGCAGGAATTACCAACACATGACACAGAGACACAAAGTGAACAAATGCTACTGGGAAAATGGCGCCCATCGGCTTACTTCATGCAGGGTTGCCACAAACCTTTAATTTGTAAAAAAATACAATATCTGTGAAGTGCAGCAAAGTGAAATATAGTGAAACAAAATGTGCCTGTAATATTGTTTCAGCCTTAAGCAAATAGGTAATAAAGCTACTTTTTGTGAGAAAACAAAAGTTGCTTTCCTCATAGGTTAATGGAGGTGTGTCGATGTTTTATATGATCTGTGTGTTTTAAAATATATTTGTAAATACAGATTTTAGTTGATGTTAATTACGCAGTGAGTTGGCATTAATATTTCGCTCCTTATGAGCTTATTCCTAGAAATACCCCTTCATTGCCTTTCCATAATATTCCCATTTTTGAAGAGAAAAATCAGTAGTTATTATGTTGAAAAACAACTGCTAAGCAATTCGCAAATCCATTTTTTAACAGCTCACACTTGTTCAAATTTCAGAGCATTTCTAAAGCTTTGGATGTCATTGTGCTTTTATATGAAGCTGTTCTAGGCAGCGTAGCTTTCACACACACCTCCAGCTGAATTATCTTTGCCTCTTGTTTGAATCTGTTAATAGATACTCGTTGCAATAATATTTGTTTTACGTTTATCTTAAGTTAAATCTCTGCAGGTATTGAGGAATACACTTAAAATGCTCATATGTGAGTGACTCACGTTATTATGATTGGTTATAACAGTATTCACTGTATTCATGTTGCTTTGGCGGATATCCCTGAGGCCAAATGAGTTATAAACACACCCTACTTTTATTTTTGAAAGTAGAGCTCTTTTTGTTTGATTATTGAAATTAGTAATAAAAGGTAAAACAAGTGCCTACATTCTACTGGACACATGTATTCTTCCTTTAGCATTAGCCCATATGGAGCTTTTTGTTGGAGACATAATTGTCTAGGTCAAAACATTTGAACAAACCAAGCTCAGGAGCACCACTCTTTGTTCAGAAAAGTCTTGTACCATAAATAATAATTTGGTTTGAAGTTTTTCAGTATATTTTTAATATTTATTTTTGAGAGAGAGAGAGAGACAGGGTGTGAGTGGGGGAGACAGAGAGAGGGAGACACAGAATCAGAAGCAGGCTCCAGGCTCTGAGCTGTCAGCACAGAGCCCGATGAGGGGCTCGAACTCACGAACCATGAGATCATGACCTGAGCCAAAGTCAGACGCTTAACTGACTGAGCCACCCAGGTGCCCTTAAAGTTTTTTTGTCAATCAACAAATAGAGGATTATATAGATAATAATACCCATTAAAATAGTTGAAGGAATGCAGACACTCAGATATTGGAGGGCAGGAACTACTCAATCTTAACGCTTCTAGAAGCTCCTCAAGGCTAAGATCTCCATCCCTAGCAAAGTACTGGCACATAGTATGCACTCGAGAGATGTCAACAAGGGTTGGAGTAGTCCACTGAGATACACTTGTAGATAGCATGATTTGGCAGATACATGTTAAGGAGGAAAAAGACGGTGTGCAATAGAGCTAGGAGTATGAATGGAAAGTCAGCTTTCATGTGGCAGCGAGACATCCCTAATTGGGGAAAAGGTTGAGCAGTACCCTGAATGAGCTGAGCTGTGAGAGTCTCATTGAGATGGGAGTCTCAAATAAAAAACTGGTTTATTTTGTTTAATCATGCATATTATATGTTACAACTATGCGTAAAACACATTACAATATAAGTAATTAATACAGGTTGTAGCTATATCATGTATAAGTATGCATATGTATGTGTATATGGTATACGCATATATACACAGATATATATATATAGATAGATAGATAGATAGATAGATAGATAGTTTTGAGTGCCATTTGTTTCTAATTCAGAGTTGTGTGTACTGTGGGTCACAAATCACAACATTGAAGTAATCCTGTCCTTTAACTGATTCCTTTTTTTCTAATGCATTCACCCGTCGATACTACCATTAACCTGAAGATCCTAAAAATATCATTAAACCTTACATGAGTCCCTGTGGTCTGCATATGGCACACCATTTGCAAATCTCTCATGAATTCAATCACTAAGATTATTTCTTTTTACTGTAAACCTGCTTTACTTCAGTCATTAATCCCATAAACAGTTCTTGAATATCTGCTGTGTGGCAAGCACTCTTAAAAGCTGTACGCTGGGAAGATAAGACATAGTCCATCCTCCCAAGATGCTGACAGTGGCATGGAAGAGAGAAGTGGTCCATCATTTCAGTGCAGTTTGGTAACTTGTGCTAGAGGTGCACATATGGCTCCTACCTTCTTGGAGGTGGTAGTGTCTCAGCTTATCTGTAAAGGACAAATAGATTAGTAAGAGAAGAGGCAGGGAAGGTTTTTCAAGCAGAAGTTGCAATTTGTGCAAACATGAAGTCGAAAGAGAGCATGGAGAGCTGCAGAGTGCCGGGAGAGGGCATTAGGAGGTGAGGTACAAGCCAGATTGTACGGGGAATGCACTAGTCTGATTAGAGACTGGTTGTCGGGGGTGCCTGGGTGGATCAGTTGGTTAAGTGGCCAACTTCAGCTCAGGTCATGATCTCACAGTTTGTGGGTTCGAGCCTTGCGTCGGGCTCTGTGCTGACAGCTCAGAGCCTGGAGCCTGCTTCAGATTCTCTGTCTCCCTCTCTGTCTGCCCCTTCCCCACTCATGCTCTGTATTTCTCTCAAAATTAAATAAACATTTTAAAAAAGTTAAAAAAAAGAAACTGGTTGTCTAAGTCCCCTATATAAGTGGACCTTTATCCAGAGACTCAGACTCTCAGTTTGATACAAATATAAACCAGCTTCAGTGCTACCTCTTGTTCATCCTGAGTGATAGAAGGGAAGAAAGGGGGCGCCTGGGTGGCTCAGTCGGTTAAGCGTCCGACTTCACCTCAGGTCACGATCTCGCGGTCTGTGAGTTCGAGCCCCGCGTCGGGCTCTGGGCTGATGGCTCAGAGCCTGGAGCCTGCTTCCGGTTCTGTGTCTCCCTCTCTCTGTGCCCCTCCCCCGTTCATGCTCTGTCTCTCTCTGTCTCAAAAATAAATAAACGTTAAAAAAAAAATTAAAAAAAAAAAGGGAAGAAAGGAGAAGCCCTGGCCAGAACAGGGAGCTTCCCCTCACACCAGGCAAGTTATAAAGGGCACCTCTGTATAGAGATTGAGATTGGAAGACGTTGTCCGGAGAGCCACAGGTCTTCAAAAGCTAGCTTCTTTCTGGTCAGGCTAGAAGAGGACTTCCACCAGGGGGCCCAGGCAGGTACTACAGCTGTAGCACAGGCCAGTACAAGTCCTTTTGCCCTGGTCAGTGCTGGAGAGAAGCCATGACCAATGTTGCCTTTCTTTTAGCTGCTAAGTCAGACTCTTACTGGAAACTCATATTGGGCCAACGATTTCCTAAGCACAGCAGAGGTAGCCACAAAGACAAGAGCTGGGGCTCCCCAAACAGAAATACTCTACCGCTTCTTTTTTAAAAGAGTATAGTATGTTTCCAACTTTGTACTGAACCCTAATTTCTAACTGTAGTTTGACAAGCAGTTTCACCAGCCTGCTTTATTTCTAAGGCTGAGTTTAGCAGCCAGTGTGCCATACATGAATGCATTGCATGTGTGCTGAGTTACTGATCCCCTGAACCCTTGGAGCAGCCCAGTGGGGCCTGGAGTAGCTGATGTCCCTGGGTTGGTCACCTTCAGCTAGCCCCCCAGCAAGCTACTGCATGCATTTACCCATGGATGCCAGAGATGTATTATTGCCAATATGCGCTCTACTAAAAAGAGTTGGAAGCCACTATTAAGGTGTTGGTATCACAGAAAAGAAAGCCTCGCTATAAATTAGTTTTGACTTTTGGACTGGGTGTTGGAAGAGGGTTCCTAGGGAACCCTATTAAGATACATGCTAGGAGCTTAAATGGTATTCTCTGCATGCATTTGGGAGTAACTGAGGGATTTGAAGCATAGGAGGGGTGTGATTATTTTTGCAATTTAGAAAGATACAAGGGAGGAGTAAGTCTGTGGCTACTGATCAACAATGAAACAGTAGTTAACAGAATGTGTCTGCCACCTGGGCCTTCCATGCAGTCACGCTTTTACTTTATTCTCACTCACTATACATTCACTTGCTTATCATTTCCTTGCTATTACTGTTAACTAGTTGTGTTTTCCCCACACACACACTTTATTTGATGTTGTGAGTGCTTTTCTCGTGGATCCATCCACATCTGCCAAACCCATTCTCCCCTCGAACCTTGTCTTCCTGGTCAGCTTCCTTATTTTCATTTGGCTACTTTCTGTTATCGCTACATGTGACAGAGGCTTTTTCATTTGGCCTCATTAGAATCCCTATACATTCAAGCTGATGTGGTATGATGGGGGGAAGGACCTTGAGAGAGGCATTAGGACCATCTGGAAGTGAAAGAGATGAGGGAAAGAGCATGGAGCTGGTAGCATAGGTAGCTCCAAGATGCCGCCTGCTCTGATTAGTTCGCCTGCCACTTGGGCATGACTGTAGTCTGACCCAAACATGATCCTCTTGGAGGGAAGAGCAATCTGCCCTAAGCTTGTAGGTTTTTTCCTGTGTGTGTTGGGGGCAGGGGATGAATTTCAAATGATTAAAAAAAAATTTTTTTTATAATGTCTGTTTTTGAAAGAGAAAGAACATGAGTGGGGGAGGGGCAGAAAGACTGGGGGAGAGAGAATGCCAAGCAGGCTCTCTGCACTGTCAGCACAAAGCCTGACGCAGGGCTCAAACCCATGAACCGTGAGATCATGACCTGAGCCAAAGTCGAACACTAAACCCACTGAGCCACCCAGGTGCCCCTCAAATGATTTTTTGTATTATAAAAGCAGAAAACAGGGGTGCCTGGGTGGCTTAGTCGGTTGGATGTCTGACTCTTGATTTCGGCTCAGGTCTCTTTAGGAACTTGCCTTTTTAGCTCTGCCACTAAGCCTGTGAAGTGTGTTGCTTGCTTGCGGGCTGTGTGCTGGTTGGCTCCATTCCTAAAATGCTCCTTGCTTTTAGGAATGACCGCCGCTCTCTCTGCAGTGAGAGGGCACATGCCCAGCATGTCCCCCCTCTCGTTGGCCCATTGTTCTTCCCTTTACCTAGCGTCTCCTTAATTCTGCTCATTCTTTGTGGAGAAGATTCCCTTGTCATGTTCTGATGGCCTAGAAGTTACCTGGTAATCGAGGGAAAGAAGAAACTGGCTGAAAGGGGTGAGGCTGCAGGAAGTTGTCCTGGGCTGGATCCCTTTAAGGGCTGCTGAGAGCCTTTTCCATTCCCGCCTCCACCTTCATCCTGTCACTCTTCTCTACCCCTCATCCTGCTTTTCCCCCAGTGTCCTCAGTTCCCTGGTATTACATAATATTCCTGTTAGGATCAGTTCCTGTTTTGCTAGCAAGAGGAATTGTGACTCTTTCAGGGAAAAACCCTGTTCTAACATTAGTAGTGGCTGCTGGTGGCCAATCCATGATCTCATATGGGAAACGCATCGTTTTGCTGGCTTCTCTTTTCCCGTCTGAGTCAGCGCACAGATGGGATTACCTTGCTGCCTTGTTTGGGTTCCACTCTGCCTGGTCTCTTCTGTAGGAGTCCACGATGGTTTTTCTCTTATGATAATGGACCTGCCAGTGTCAGGCCAGTTAGTGATCACTTTCACTTATGCACAGATGCCCTAGGTTACTTACTGCACTCCAGGAAAAATTGTCCTTATACACTAGCAGACGTACATTCACTTTTAAAAACATTTCATAGTGGTAAACTTAAAATGTAATAAAAGCCAAGTAACAAGAGTTCCTACATACTCATTCCCAGCTTAACAACGATCAGTCCATGGCCAGTCTTGTGTCAGCTGTACTCCATTCTCTCCCCAGTTACTAAAGCAATTCCCAGACATCTTATCATTTTATCTTAGTTTCTTATTTTAGCATTTCATTATATACCTCTTAAAGATAAAGACTCTTTTCTTAAAGATAAGGACTCCCAAACACACAACCACAGTACCATTATTATACCTTAAAAAAATTAACCGCAATCACTTATCAAATCCAGTCAGTGTTCACATTTCCCCAGCTGTCTCATAATCTTTTAGTATGCATGTGTGTGTCTGAATTAGGATTCTAACAAGATCTGTATATTGTGATTGGTAATTTTTTTTATTATAAACTGCCATTTGATATTGAAATTTTTATTCATTGTAAATATTTATGTGATACTATATCTGATGTGCCAAAACTCTGGCTTTGAGAAAATAATTGGGGATATTAATAATGACTAATAGTTATTCATTTATTTAGTCATTTGGCCTTTTCAGTTTTTCTTATTCAACCAACAAATATTTACTGAATATCTAGCACACGTCACACATGATCCTAGGACAATGTGGATACAGATATGAAACACAAAGAGATTGATAATGTTTTTTACTCTTAACCTATAGGTTTTCATTTCTTCTTTTTTCCTTGCAGTTTATTTTTGAAGATACTTTGGGTCCTTGTCTTACAGAATTTTCCATATTCTGGATGTTGTTTTTATCTTTAGAGTGTCCTTTAATACATTCACTTTGTAAAGAAATGCTACACTGAATCGTTTTATAACGTAAATTACCATCCCTGCTGGCCCCCCTTTTATCATTAATTTTATTTGCATGGCTCTTTACCAGGTATATGGTTCCTGCCTTCATGTAATTTACAATGTAATCTGAGAGACAATAGATAGTACTGTAAGCTCTTCCAAGATAATGTCAA
Organism: Panthera tigris; assembly: GCF_018350195.1. NCBI lineage: Eukaryota > Metazoa > Chordata > Mammalia > Carnivora > Felidae > Panthera > Panthera tigris. The sequence continues at coordinate 51,698,280 of NC_056663.1, read as the reverse complement.
ATATAAATATAATACAAAAAATATCAAGTAGAGGCATTTCTGCTATAACACAAGATATGTGTTCATGAAAAATGTTACATTTTGCAAATTCCACATTATAAAGAATAGAGCTTATGTGAAAAGACAGGTAAGAGGCAGATTAATAAATCGATGCAGTTTTGTAACTAAGAACACACATGTTGTTCCCCCACCATCTCTTTTCCTCTCTTATACACACACACACACACACATGCACACACACACACACACACAGTAGCTGTTGGCTCATGGTAATTCACTCAGACCAGGGAGACTACTTAGGAGATCTTAAAAATGCTCAGAAACAAATAGAGTGAACACATTGGCTTGTTGGTGCTCAGTTACTAAGGATGGAAGCGGAGCTCTGAGTTGTGAGCCACCATTTAGGTGAACACAGGGGCCTGAAATCTGCTACCAGCTGAGAGCTCTTTGGGGCAAGAGCCCTGGATGCCAGTGTGGTTGCAGATCTGGGTGAAGCAGACTCTAAAAATGGATGCGAGTTTAGCATTGTAGGAAGCGTATTGGGAGGTGTTTTCAGGATTACTAGCTGGGGGTGGGCGTGTGCAAAGACAGAGGAAGCAGGATTGGGCAAAGAGAGAAGTTGGCCTGCTATTATATAGTCACATGTCCTCAACTGACTCCACAGGGCCCTCTTCAAAGCTGCCCTAGAGGCTGGGTCTTTGTGGCCCTGCATTGGCCAGTCACTGGGTTCAGCTTCCCTCTCCAGGAATGGGGGCGTGACCTTAGGTCAGGTGGCTATTCGCAGAGAGGACTGACAGCTGAGAGTTGTCAGCCCTTGGGGAGCAGACCCTTTAGTCTGAAGGGTGGGTTTGGGGGTACAGCACAACATTCATTACCTGTGCTCATTTTAATTTTCTGAAAATAGAACTAAAGGGATCCTGCCTGCACAGCAGCCAAACTGAGAGATTTTGGGGTTTTTCTTGCCTTCTGGGGGTGTGATTCTGTCCACACGGTCCTGGTTCCTCTGGTCTAGGAAAAATACACGGCTTCCACATTTTACCATTACTAGTCCCCTGTTTACCAGCGATGGATGAGCTACTTGGTGTGAAAAACAGATATCACAGAACGGACTAGTTGAGAAGAGTAAGCAGTGGCATCAGGGCCTCTTCACATTTTCACTGACTGCAGAAAGTGTCCACACCATTCACACTTGCCTTTGGCAGCTAATTACCAGGTACAATTGCCTTGAGAAATTCACCTGCAGTTTAAGACACTTCCCTTGGTGGCACGTGATAAATTATACCTAACTTATTCATCCCTTCCATCAGACTGTCACAAATTTACACAGTTAGTTACTACAAAGCAACAGAGAAACTGAGAAAATGTTAGATTTCTCTGGCCATCAGAAACTTCAGCTGGCCAATTACTTTCAATGACTCTTTAGATATATTGACAAAGAAACAAAGGACAGAGGATTATTGTATAGCATTACAGGGCATTTTGGGTTAATGAAAATGTGGAAAAAATCACTAGGATCATGAACTCCAAATAGCATTTTAACAAATGCTTAAACTTATGTTTTGACTTCAGTAATCTAAACTTGGTGGAGTTTCTATTTCTATAAATAGAAATGCTGACCTGGGGAAGCTACTTTACCTAAGTACAATCTGAACATTTCATGTCACAGAGAATCTGTGCATCTTCAGCAATAAAATGGACAGCCTTATCTTTCTACTTACTATGTTCTAGTTCTGCCGAGTTAACCAGGTAAAATCCTTTAATCTAGTGATAGACAGAGTCTTTTTAGGTAACTAATTCTGCCATCTGGAATTTGGTGTGCCTAGCAACAAATTTCAGTACTTGTCTGAGGAGGAAAGAAGTAGTCACAGTGCATTGTTTATGTTCCTTTATAACAAGGCATTACTCTAACCTTACATAGGGGGTGTGTGTGTATAGATGTAGATGTACATAGACAAGCAACATACATTCCAAATTGGGTACCTAAAAATTGACCTTTCAACACTAGTTTCTTCAGTGTTGTGAAAAGTATTTACAGTCAAGATTTTCTTTAATTTCTTATTGAAGTTTGGAGTTTAAGAGCCTGTGTTCCACAGGAAAAAAAACCACTTACTTGATGAGAACTAATTGTAATTAGTACAGCAAATTGTTTGTATAAATGAGATCATTAAATTGCTTGAAGCTACCTGAAAGAATTTCTTTTAGGTAATTGAAGTATTTCCCTTGGCCATAGGAATTCTTTGTAATTCAGCCTATTTTGTAATCATGTCATTTAGAGAATTTGTCATTGAAACACTGTTGGATCAAGCTTAATAATCTTGTCTTTTTTTAGACTTTGGTTCTAAGGTAAACTTTTAAGGAGGATTCTTATTGTTAATTTACTAGGGCCAGTCCTTTTTTTTTTCCATTCATTTTAATTTTTAATTTTTTTAAACATTTATTTATCCTTGAGAGACAGAGCATGAGTGGGGGAGGGGCAGAGAGGGAGACACAGAATCCGAAGCAGGCTCCAGGCTCTGAGCTGTCAGCACAGAGTCCACAGAGTCCAATGCGGGGCTTGAACTTGTCAAATGCAAGATCATGACCCAAGCCGAAGTCGGATGCTCCACCGACTGAGCCACCCAGGTGCCCCAATTTCATTCATTTTTAGAGCAAAGTTGTATCCCATTGCATATACCACATCTTCTTATCAGTTAATCCATCAGTGAATACTTAGGTTGTTTCCGTATCTTGGCTATTGAAAATAATGCTGCAATAAACATTGGAGTACATACGTCTTTCCTTATTCAGATAAATACCCAGAAGTGTAATTAGTTGCTCATATGGTAGTTCTATTTTTAATTTTTTGAGGATGCTCCATATTTTTCATAGTGGCCACACATAGGGCCAGTTCTTCCATAGAAAGAATGTGAGAAACTTAAACCCAGCCCTAAATTAGTAGTATCTCACTAACAGCTCTAAGTGTAGTTTAGCATATTTCTTGATGCTTATCAGTCATTAAATTGTAATCTTATGTAATTCCATTGGAACTGCTTTATAACAACCAAAAAATTCTGTTTAAAACTCAGTCCTTAACCTAAAACTTTATGGGAATTTTCCAAATAATTATTTTTTTCTTCCATAAGATTTAAATTAGAAGTTCTGTGTGTGTGTCATAAATCACAGTACTGGTAGGTCTTTCTGATTGCCAAGGTTCTGTTCATTCTTATCTGAGCCTCAAGGAAGTTCACCCAGAGGTTTATTTCTTCCAATGGCACTCAGACTTTGCAAACAGCATAAGGTTACAATGGTTGGGTTTTTATTTATCTTTTCTTCATCAGAGAGAGTTGTTTCAAACAGAGGAGTAGCAGTAATGACAGCCAGCCTCCAGTCACTACTGTCCCCTGACATCTAGGACCCCTTCTGTAATTCTCATTCCAACTCTTAAAATCATGTGGAGGCTCTAAGTTTTACTTGACTGATACTGAAACATTGTGTTAGCCTGAACTCCAAGTCACTTACTTTTTCACAAGTGCCTAAACTTATTTTATGTCTTGATTTCAATAACTTAAATTTGGTGGGGTTTCTGTTTCTACAAACAGGAAAGGTGACCTGGGGGAGATACTTAATACTTAAGTAAAATCTGAACATTCGTATCAACACCCTTTCTAAAAGGAAGGTGGCTTTATATTATAGGAAATTGTTGATAGACTCTGGAAATCAGTAAAGTTAGTTTTATTTCTGTATATCAGTGAAACTTGTAAATAGAGTGTTAGCTTTAGATATTTTTCTAATTCTTATTCCATAATTGTTCAAGTTCCAGATTGGAAATTGTGTGCCTGTTTACTTTGTGATCCTAAGAAAATCTTTTTAAAAACTTATGATATACTTTTTAAAGTTAAATATTGACCCTATTAATTTAGTTAAATCCAATCATTTAATTTTAGATTATTATCCTTAATGCTCAACCCATCCTTTCCTCCCTTTTAAGATGATAAATATATTATTAGGGAAGCAAAAGCATGGCATTCATATTACTTTGTTTTTAATGGATCCTGGTTACTTGGAATTCTATTATGCATGATGCATGACACATTATCATCATTGGTCACATTTTATTTCAGACTCCTTTTTCCTTATAAGGATCTAGAAATGACACCTTGGCACTTTCTTAAAATTAATAGATAAAATTATAGGTCAGTTAGTTGAAGTAATGAGTGAGCCATAAACAGAGCCTGCTTTCCATTTATCTGTACTTTGAAGCTACAGGATCAAGCTGAGGCCTACTCGGTGTCTTTACATGAGGCTAGAGTCTTGGTCCTGACTCCTGCAGTGTAATAATCTCTCATTATTTCATCATTCTTCTAAGAAATATTATCATAATTGTTTTCTTCCTATGTACTTCCCCTGCTTGAGACTTTTCCAGTTCCTTCTTCTATTTTGGATGTTTGTCCTTGTCACCCAGTAGCACTATTGCATGACAAATGATTAAATGAGTAAGACACAGTCCCTACTCACCGTCTAGTTGGGAAGTCAAGATGTATACAGTCAACTGGAGAAGAGGTGAGCCAGAGGACTGGGGACGTCGTCTGCCAGAGGACTGGGGAGGTAGTGATGAATTCAGCGTGCACAGATTAAAGAAGGTAGTAGTTGGCCAGCCTGAAAGGTCTCACAAGGAGGAAAGAAGAGCATCTCCACAAAGACACACATCCTTGAAAAAGCAAAGGGCCTTTTTGGGGGACAACTGGCATACTGATATGGCTACATTGTGAAGGTGGATAGAGAGGGGTACATACCCCAGACACCTCTGCCTGCTGTGGTACTTTGAAATAAATCCCTGAACTCATAACATTTCATCATAAATATTTCAGTACTTCAGCATACATGTCTAAAAGTTAAAGGACTTTTTTACATAACTCCACGACTATTATACTCTACAAAAATTGATAATAATTGTGTGCTATCATCGATAATAAGTGTTCAGTTGCAGTTTTTGTAAATGTTACAAATTTTGTCTTTCTTTAAATCTCTTTGTTTGACTCAGGATCCAAATAAGAGTCACATCTAACAATTGGTTGATATAGGTTTTGTTTCTTTCATTTTGTGGATTCTCTCCAAATCTCGTTCTTTTTTTTTTTCTTTTTTCAATTTTAGAATGAAATTTAGAATAGAAATTCTCACATACCCACTACTGTTTACCCTGAGGTAATAAATAAATGATAGATATTTTATTTGTTTTCTTTATTTACCAGTTTCCAAATGGGGGAGGTTCTCTAGCATTCTCTGAATGTGGACCAATGAGTTTTCCTTTGTGCATCACTCATGGAGTGAAATATATCTGTTATGTTTCAGTACATTGCATTTATTATTTTTATTGATGATCACGTTTTCCATCTTTGCCTAGTGGAAGCCTCTTCAAGTTGGTTCCTGAATTCTTTTGACATGACCCTTTAATGATATTTGATCATTCCTTCCTACTTGGTGAAAGATTTTCTGGACTTAACTTTGTACATTTGCTGCCCCAGACTTGGAGTCATCCATTTCTCCCTGGTTCCTTTTGATGGTAATTGATATTTAGAGACCACAATCTGGGCAGTAGGGTTGCTAATTGATATTAGGTTTGTCTTTATTCTAGTTCTTGTTACATGGATAGAACTATAATTTTTTTTTAATGATAAAATATATTGAGTTTCTACTCATATTACTGATTCAAAATTCAGGACCACAGGACTTAACATTATTAAGTTAGAATTATTATTAAGTAGAATTATTATTAAGTTAGAATTAATAATTCCTGGAATCTATGGAATCTAGAAATAAAAGCATTAAACTGTTATTTTACTCATTTGCTTATTTCTCATTACATACATGATAGTCCCAAAATAACACCAATAACTTGATTATCAAAAAAAAAAAAGTAGATTTGAGGAGTTGTTTTGTTTTGTTTTACCAGTTCTTTTTGTCTTTAGGGTATATCCCATTAGGGTATGTACAATCAAATTACAGTGTTTTAAAGTTATTTGGAATTCTGTTCTGCATAGGTATCCAACAACTGGTGCAACAACTGGTGCAAAGTCAACGTGTTTTTGTTTCATTTTACTTTTAGGATTTTCTTAAATTTTAATTTTGTTATATGTTTATTGATTCTTGATTACGTTCTCCATTTTTATCCTCTTGATCATATTAGAAATTATTTACAATTCTGTAGTTTGAACTTTACGCAGACTTTTAAATGGAACCTCGTCCTAAGATCTTTCTTCACTCTGGTTATCCCACTGGTCAGAATATATAGCTCTTACATAATCCTGAAAACAAAATGTGATTAGATTACATGCCATTTTAAAATTTGACCCACACATACTTGTGTGATTTAGGACATGTTATTTCTCTGCCATCTCCCATTCCAAGATGAAAGAATTATATTTCTAACTAAGCCTGGGAATGGATATTCCCATTTTAATAATGGGATATCTAGGGAAGAGCTAGCCTCTTCTGCCAAGGCCACCTGGCAAGCTGGTTGTTCATAATGGAATATTTGTCTGGTCGTCTTTTCACTTCCCTAATAGGTGTCTGCCAGTTTTGCATAAAATGTGTGGTTCATTGGTAGAAAGCCCACCCCCTTAGACAGAACAAGGTAAATGAAAGATTAAGCTATAGGATTTAATCAGGAGAACTCGTCTTATCCAGATCATAGGGTGTCTATGCGAATAAACCTTAAAGCAGGTTCAGCAGAACACTAATTCCGCGGGTTGTTGATGGATTTTATACCAAAAACGGTTCCAGTGTGAAATAGTTTGGGAAGTTCTGAAGTTTAACAGCTACTGGGTATATCAGATGATAGAGTGCTTTATGAATCAAAGGGAAGAATAGCATAAGTTTGCTTCACAAGTTCACTTAACCATGAATCCATCCCAGTTTTTCATAAAGGAGCATGCCATATTGGAGAAGTGCTACGTTAGAAAATAAAGCTGTCTCTAGATTTAACTCTACAGGACATGCATTAGACAGAGGAATGTGCTAACCCATACCATACCACAGGGATCAATTCAGCAAAATTCAGATTCTGGGAGAACTTTATAGCACAGATACCTTGGTGTCATCAATAAGAAGTTGCAAAAACAAATGAGGGAATGAGAACCAATAGCCTAAAAGACGAGACATATCAGCTAATCACAGTATATGGACCTTATTTGGAAGCTGATTCAAATGAACTGTAGTAAGAAATAACTTAAAAGACAATAAAAACATTGTGAACACAGACTAAATATTTAGTGATATTAAAGAATTTTCTATTAATCTTTTTATGTGATCATATTAAAGTTAGGGATTTTTTTTAGAGCTGTTATCTTTTAGAGAGACACACTAAAACATTTATAGATGAAAGTATATGATATCTTTGATTTGCTTTGAATTAATGGGAGTAGAGTTGGTAATGGTTATGTGTTGATAATTGTTAAAGCTGGGTAATGGGTATTGGGTTCGTTTTACTATTTTCTCTGCTTTTCTGTGTTTGACAATTTTCGTGGTAAAAGGTTTAAAAAGAAGACTGCTAAATTTTTAAATTAGAAATAACGAGGCCATAACTAATTTTAAATTTTCCTACTTGGTCTAGATTCTGCTCCAGCAGCTATCTTTGTTTCCCAGCCCAAAAAAGACCAGGATTTCTGAAGAAGCATAGAATCCTTGGATTCAGAGGTGTCATTTTTTGCAGAATGAAAGAGGTCACCAATGACATCCTTGTATATTTGGAGGACTGTCTCATAGCCTTGCTTGTTCCTTTGCAATATGGAAATGGAATTGGCCCCAGAAAACACTGGTTGTCTAAATGAGGCATGTGTGCCCATAGAAAGCCTTCTGTCTACAGCCTATGGTTTACAGGCCCCTGTCAGAGCATAGACAGCAGATGGGTCCCGTGCTACGTGCCCAGGAGCCAGTAGCACAAGGCAGTTAGGGGCAGGGCCCAAAGCAAGGAAAGTGGTGGTGCATTCCGACCAGAAAGGAAGTTCTTACAAAAACTTTTATTCCTGTTACTGCAGTTTTAGCAAAAAAAGATGTAAAACGTGTGTGTTTAGTAAAAGCAGGGGGGCAGTTTTATTTGGGCCACACCATTTTAAGATATATTAAAAACCTCATCTCTTCGTTCTGTACCCCTTCCTACCTCACTCCTTCCAATCTCAAGCTACTCACACACCCAGCCCCCCTTAGACTAGTTTAGTTTATTGCCAGTCATGATGCTGTCTGCTCTGGAAAGTAGCAGGAAAAGCTGATAAGGTGCTGAGGACAGAAATCTCTGGCCTTATCTCTCCCTAGCACACAGTGCTGAGAGTGCATCCTTTTCCTGTCCTAGGACAAGAGACATAAACCGACCATCTCCTGGCAGCAAGGACTTCAAACAGGGCTTGGGGGCCTGCCTCTACTTTCTATAAGAGCCAGAAAGGAGAAAGTGGGTCATTGCTTTTTTGAAAGTTGTTTTAGTACCAGTAAAAATGTATATCAGTTAATAGTTAACAAACTAATTTATAAGAAGACATTCATTGAAGAAGAAGAAGTAGGCGAGTGAAGGGAAGGACTACCAAAACAACCCAAGAGTTGTAAGTCATTGGACTGTTTTGTTTGGTTAGACTTTTGCCAGGGCGTAGGTTTGTACTGAGTGGATTAGATTTGGCTTTTTGTTTGTTGACAGATCAAGCGCAAGGTTTTGAGAGCCTTTGTGATAATAAGAAATTGACACACAGATGGCCCAGTGTTGGAAGAGAAGAGTGAAATATTGGCTCATTTTTCCTTCTATCCTTCTGTCCTGCCAGGAAAACAGAAATAACATTCTCTCCCAGATTTTCATGCTGTGATGTTATGAAAATAGGATGAAGAGCAACTTTCCTTTGGGTTAGAGTGCGGCCTTGACTGGTGAGCAAGCTATGCTTTGCTTCTCTTGCTATAGTCTGAAGGGACACCGGTGATGGGATTCTGAGCATTACCATCCCCTCTGGGCCTTCTTTGGAGCTAAACCACATAAAGTCAGAAGAGTCAGCCAACCTTGACAACATTCTGAATCATCGGGTCCTCAGAGAGGAGAGGACCTGCTTTGCAATGTAAGACTTTACAGTATTGAGGAGACCAGGCTTGATACCTTGTTACCATTTTTGAAAGAAATTGGTCACTGGACAGTTCTGATAGACAGCTAATTGTTGAAATTTTAAAAGCGAATGACCACTTTAAGAATTGTGCATATTATATAATAGCAGAAGCCTGATTTTATTCCTTTTTTTAATGTTTGTTTGTTTATTTATTTATTTATTTTTGAGAGACAAAGAATCTCAAGCAGGCCTCATGCTATCAGCGCAGAGCCCCACGCAGGTCTTGATCCCACAAACTGTGAGATCATCACCAGAGCCGAAATCAAGAGTCGGACGCTTATCCAACTAAGCCATCCAGACAACGTCCCCCCTGCCCCTTTTTTTAATGTTTATTTATTTTTGAGAGAGAGACACAGAGAGAGAGAGAAGCCTGATTTTATTCTTGAAAGCTTCTTCGTCTCCTGACTCTGAGTGCTGTGAAATTATCAAGACTACACATTACAATGTTAGAATTGTAATGGACCTTAAAAAACATAGCTGCCATTTTTGCACCTTTATTCATAGAGCTCTAGGAGTTCCTCAGAAACGCCTCAGGGGCCTTACAAGGGCAGAGTAGGTTTAGGACATGAGCTTTGGGTCCACCTAACCCCACCTCCACCACAGTTCTGATGCGTTACATATTGGCCCCTGTTTAAGATTGCATTTAAAGAGTGCCACACAGAGCAAAACCGTGTTTGAGAAAAGTCATTGAGTAGCCCTACTTCCTTGCTTTGCACAAAGTTCACTTTGAGGCCCAGAAAGGCCAATAACTTGTCCAAGATCACATATTCTGTCAGATGTGAGTCAGGTTTTTTTGACACTCAGGTGATTGCCACTTGTACTACATTGAATTCAGCACCTTTATTTTTGTTCCTTTGGTAGCTAATACTGTATACAACCACCACTCAAAGGATGGTCCACAGACCAGCCCAGGACAAGGACAGAAATTAGAGTAAACATTTAGGAACTTTTATATTCCTTGATATTAACTTCTATAAATTGGAATTTGGGTTTTTTATGTCTTTTTAGAATGTCACTTTCCTAGTATTTCATACTATTTTATTTTATTTTACTTAGTATGTTGCAAAAATCTTGGTCCACAATGGATTGGAGATTTTAAAAAGAAAAATAAATGGCCCTTCACGAACCCCGATAGTCTGAGAAGCATTGTGATATAGAGCATTGACTTTCTAGAGAGATGAAGCCAGTTAGGGGCCGCAAACAAGAAGCAGGTCTTTACAGAACCTTTCTGGATTCTGAGCAGGTAGGAAGGCAGCTTTACTTGTTCTTTTTGCTTAAACTTTTAATATAGTATCATTTTTCTTTATCAAGTAAAAATTATTATAGCTTGTATAAAACTAAGAGATTGTGTATTTAATATGTATAATAATATATGAGGATTATATTTTTAATAGTAATGTTTTTTTATGAGCTCTTTAGAATTATGATCTCAATTTAATTGGCTATGGGTTTGTTGAACCGAGTTTCATAGTTGGTTTTCTTACCATTTAGTTTCTCTTTATTCTAAAAATAAATTCTCCCAATGTATTTTTTAATTTTAATTTTCATTGTTATTGTGATAAGATTACTTACATGAGATCTATTCAGGTATTATTATTATTATTATTACCAGTATTATTATTATTATTATTATTATTATTATTATTTTATAGTCTGTCTCCCTTAGAACAGGAGCTCCTAAGGGACCTCCTTAAAGGGGCAGTCCCTAAGGGACCAGTCCCAGTCAGGTAAATAGTAGGTGCCTGGTGAATGTTCATGTGGGATTGGATGGACCAAATGTTTGGACCTGAGCCTTTTTAAGATCTTATTCTTGTGTAATTTACTTTTATTACATGACTCAGTGAGTTCAGAATTTTATTTAATGTACTCTTACTAACTTAAATATCCTTTAAACACAGAATTATTTTGCCCAACCAAATTTACTCTTAAAAAGTATTTTTAAATGTTTTTCATTGTTATTTTGATTTCTGGTCAATTAAAAAGAGTATATAGAGGCGCCTGGGTGGCTCAGTCAGTTAAGCGGCTGACTTTGGCTCAGGTCATGACCTCACAGTGTGTGAGTTCAAGCCCCACGTCAGACTCTGAGCTGATGGCTCAGAGCCTGGAGCCTGCTTCAGATTCTGTGTCTCCCTCTCTCTCTGACCCTCCCCTGCTCACACTCTGTCTCGTCTGTCTCTCTCTCGAGAATAAATAAACATTAAAAATATATATATAAAGATTAATCTTATATAATATGCAAGAATTGAAGAAGGGGCTTTTTTTTAATTTTTAATTATTTTTTTAATGTTTTATTTATTTTTGAGAGAGAGAGAGACAGAGCATGAGCAGGGGAGGGGCAGAGAGAGAGGGAGACACAGAATCCAAAGCAGGCTCCAGGCTCTGAGCTGTCAGCACAGAGCCTGATGTGGGACTCGAACTCACGGACTATGAGATCATGACCTGAGCTGAAGTCAGACGCCCAAATGACCGAGCCACCCAGGCGCCCCAGGGCTTTTTTTTTTTTTAAATGATTTCACTTACCTAAATTAATATACCTCTCTCTTTAAAATAATCTTGAGTATTCCAGATAACTATTTCTGTTCTAATCCTAGTTTCAAAATACTAGGTTCTCTGAATTCTTCAAAAAATGCTATTCTTTCTATAATAAGGGGCCTAAATTTGAGTTTTCATGATTCCTTAGCAACTTTGAAGTCTTGTGTGGAGTAAAGATGGAAGAGACATCCTCTGTTAGCCTCTGCTTCTGTTCTTTGAGATTCAGATACTAGCCTTCAACTGTGGATAAAACTATTTGTCCTGCCTCCAGGGAGCAACGAAGAGAACCAGTTGACCTAGAATTATAAAATGTAGTCAATTTGTATTATTTTTAGATTTCATTCAAAGAAGTTGGTGCTTATGTCACATTGATCATTTCTAGCTTTGGAGGAGCCTCGTTTATCTTATAAGGGCCAGTATGTTGTGAAATGTTGTCACATGAGTCACTGCAACTTTCCAAGCCTTAGGACCTTTCAGGGAGGCAGGAAACCTGCTCCTTTTTTCTTTCCCCTCTTTTTCCCCAGAGGCTGTATGACTCTTGTCAATAGTTTTGATGTCAGTTACTTGAGAAGTTGTTGCCATAGAGAACCATCCTTTTAAAACATGTTTATGTTGGCTTTTCTTAATGAATGGTAATTTGAGCAGCTGACAAGGCAACTGGAAAAAAAAAAAAAAATGAACAGCTTTGTTAGCATTGGCCTTCATATGAGGAATTTGGCATTCTTTGTATTGCTCTACAGTTGTCCAGTACAGAGTGAGATATTTTGTCCCCTCCAGTTCCCCATTATCTTCTCTGAGATGTCCAGTTTGTTTGTTGGAATTTGTAAATTCCAAGCAAAGTTCTGATCCTAATTATTAGAAAGTTATCTATAGGCTTATAGGGTGTTGGAAGTTCTCTTTGATATCTGGTCACTTCATCACCAGACTTTCTCCTTGTCTACCATCCTTTGCTACTTGAAGTCAGACAGCAGTTAGCAACCCCTCCACCATCCACTAGCATTAATTCAGGAAGTTAGCAGGAGACAAGAGATTGAAAACTCCCATCAAATCCAAAGCCCCCCAGTTCCATATATATGTGTATGTATATGAGTCTGTATGTTTATGTGTGTGTGTATACTTCAAAAGCATCCAACATTTCCAAACAGCAGATCATATTTTATGATAAATGTATTCATTTATTTGTTCAGCACATATTTACTTAGCATCTATGTTTATTTATATACTAGAGAACACACTTCTACAGATTTTTTACTGATGAAATTCAAAACTTTATTTATAGACAGTGATATTTGAAATTCACATAATTTTTACATGTCATGACATATTCTTTTGATTTTCCCCCCAATTTAAAATGTAAAAACTGGAGCATCTGGGTGGCTCAGTCGGTTAAGCATCTGACTCTATAGATTTCAGCTCAGATCATGATCTCATGGTTCGTGAGTTCGAGCTCTACTTTGGGCTCTGTGCTGACAGTATGGAGTCTGCTTGGGATTTTCTTTCTCTCTGTCCCTCTCCTCCCCCGCCCCTCCCCCACTCATGTTGTCTCTCTCAAAAATAAATTTAAAAAATAAAATATAAAAACCTCCCCTCCACCCCGAGAGAGAGAGAGAGAGAGAGAGAGAAAGAACACGAGCAAGGTAGAGGGGCAGAAGGAGAGAGAGAGGAAATCTCAAGCAGGCTTGACAGCACAGAGCCCAACATGAGGCTCAATCCCATGACCCTGAGATCATGACCAGAGCCGAAATCAAGAGTCAGACACTCAACCAATTCAGCCACCCAAGTGCCCCATTATATTTTTTATTTTTACCCCAACTTTTAATCAAAACTTCTGTTCAATCAGGTGGAGTTTTACATTTGTTTTTAACCCTTGTGATGCTTTCTAATACTAAAAACAATTGTGTTTCCCAGGCAGATTCCCTAAGACTGGTTACAGCTGAGACTTGGTATATTTAGCCTAACTCCAGAGTGAGTGATGGAGATCTTGAAAAAAAAAAAAACACAAAAAACACAGAATTTCACACTTCAATAAACCTTTTGTGAGTGCAGATAGCTCTTTGTCAGTAAAACACTGAATGTTTCCAATTATACGGAAACCAAAAAGGTACCTAGAAAGCAAAAGAAATGCCAGTGTGGTGGCACACTTCTTGCTTTCTATCTAACGGTATGGACCACTGCTTAGCTTACCCTTTAGAGACAGACCCATTTAGTTGACTCCCTAGAATCAGAGGCTTTCCCAGGTTGTATTTTCTGCTCAAGATACAACATACCTGTACCTTAACAGCTTGCTACCAGGGGCTTCTAGTGTAACTTTCATCCAGCTATTTGTCTTCTCAAAATAAGCCCCTACCTTTGCCTCTGATATGCCCTAGAACTTTCTTGCTGTCCAACTTTTTCTTTTACAAAAACAGTTCAGCCCATGCATGTGGTTTTGTTGCTGTGTTCACCCAGTGCACAGAGTGCATGTGACGGTTCTCATACAATAGGACCTATTTTTTTCTTTTCCAACTGGGAGGTGACTATGGAAACGTGTAGTAATAGACCAGAGAAGTGTGTGGATTGGTTGACTGAGCTCCTCCACAGCACTAAGGGCCACAGGAAGTAATTGGCTGATCACTCTGAAAGGCACTCACTATACCTTGCAGTAGTTAGAGAAGCAGTATGCACCAGGAGGCCTGGTGGCATCTGATGAGAAGGGAATGGTTTCATCTGGATGGAAAGAATATACACTGCAAAATGCTAACTGTCTCCTTCCTACTCTTCCAAGCACCTTCTAGTCATTAGACCTGCTTGGCATGCAGACATATCGGTACCAACAAATACAAAGCTTATGGCTCAGTGGGTGGCAGTGGGGGTATCTTTCAAGCCTTGTAGGCTGGTGTTTTGTGTGCTTTCCTTGAGCACTCACCATGCAGTTGTTCCTTATTAGAGAATATGTGTGCTGAATATAAATGAAATAATAATGGTCTTTGCCTTCAAGGAACTTAACATTTCCTTGGGAAGATGCTTACAAAGCAAATACACAAAATCAGAAAACAGAAGTCATTAGTAATAATTGCTAGTCACAGACAGTAAACAAGACAGGATGTTCCACAAGGGATCAAGGGATCAGGCTTGTTGAAAGAGGCAGTTTTGCACTTGGTCTTCAAGAAGGTGATGCACCTGGGTGCCCGGGTGGCTTGGTCGGCTAAGCGTCCGACTCTTGGTTCCAGCTCAGGTCATGATCTCACAGTTTGCGTGTTCGAGCACCACATCAGGCTCCTTGCTGACAGTGCAGAGCCTGCTTGGGATTCTCCCTCTCCCTCTCTTTCTGGCCCTCCTCCACTCTCTTTCTCTGTCTCTGCCTCTCTCTCTCTCTCAAAATAAATAAATAAACTTTAAAAAAAAGAAGAAGAAGAAGGTGGTGCACCTATGTGTAAAAAATCTGCGAGAACATCATTGGCCCACATACCAAGTGACTGCATCAGCCCACCCTGCCCCCTCCATTGGCAGAGGGTTTAGTGCATACACATTCTGGCAGGACTTTCATCTTGACAAGTGATGAAACCACTTTATGAATTTATATCTGTCCAAAATGAATGGATGCAATTTCGACAACCCAAGAGTAGATCAAGACGTAATTTGTGTTTGTCAGAACTGTCCTGGTGAAAAACTTGGAAAAGATACAAAATGTTCTTTCAAACCACTCACTTGCCAAGCTTTCTTAACTTTTCACAGACTAATCCAACACAAGCTGAGGACAGACAGATGAGACTGAAAGTGAACATGAGTTCATCACAGGCAATAGCTATCAGAGCTAATAACTCCAGTGGCTAAATCCATTACTCTTGAGCTCTGGATGTCTACTTTTTCTTTCAATGAGGAAAGTTCATTGAAGGATTACTGTTGCAGCATGCTCTCTATGTTTTAACGTGGAAATCAAAAGGCTTCAGACATCTTATCACTTAAGATCAGCAGTGACATATGAGAAAGGCTGGTGAGCTGAAAGCCTTTTGCCTTTGAAACCTCACCCCTGGACTAGTCTGCTACCATGAGTTAAGAGTTTATATTTGCCCCAAACACCTAACTGAATCTTCAACCCAGAATGCTTTGTTTTCCTGCCCTGCAAGATACTAACAACATTCTTCTGAGAGCAATAAAGAGAATACTCTTTATTTGCGCATTCTGCTGTTAATCCAGTTTAGTACACATGTTTGAAAGGCACAGATTGTGAACCCAGAAGTGCTTGAGCACATAGCTCATTAAGCTGCAGAGCCTCTAGAGAGAAATACTTAAGAGAAACAAAGAACAAACTCATAATTCTGTAGACATTTGAGAAAAGTTGACATGCATAGCTTGGGGCATCTTCCAGGCACCTGAGATGGTTGCGTTATATTATAATTGATGTCTTCAGGATCTCCCTCTGCAAGGTCTTGTTTCCTTTGCATCCATTCTGCCCCACCGTCCCTAATCCCAGTGGTAATTTGGAACCGCCAAAACAAAAACTGTTTTGTTCGGAACTGCCAGTGGTAATTGGGAACTGGTAATTCGGTGTAATTGGCACACAGTATGCAGTCTTGAACCACTTGATCTAAATGTTGCTGAGAGAAAACAGACAAAGCAAGTCAACAGTAGGAGGGGCCGCCTGCCTCACCAAGTGATCGCTGTCTGCATTCGAAGTGTCCAGGTGGAGGTTGTAAGACATTTGTCCAGGAGGGAGTCTTGCCTTAGGTGGAAGGTTGGACTTGGCTTTTACTTCCTGCTTCAAAACACTCACACTTTGCTAAGTGAATTTACATGCTAATGTGACTAATTAAAAAACTCTTAAACCTGGCTTTGGGCTATTTTTTATTTTTATAAATTGCAAACTAGACAAGAGTCTTTGTTCTGTTTTGAAAGTAGTATCTATTTCTGGTGACATTTTTTCTACACTGAAGCTTTGCATCAGTTAATTTCTGCCCTCATCAAAGCTGAGTCCATGGGTTATATGACCAATGAACATATATTTCAGTTTTAGGATGATTTCTGAAGGAGAGAAACAGTGACAAGTGAGTCTGTGTGACAGGCTAAAAGTTAGGATGCCAAGTGGAAAGAGAAAGCGCTTTGTGTCTGGCAGTCTTGGGGCTGAATCCCCCTGCTGCCAGTTCCTGCCACAAGATCTACTGCACAGTTAAGTGTTTTGAGTGTCCATTTCTGTCTCTGTAAAATAGAGAGAATGCCTCTCCTCGGGTTGCTTTGAGGGTCACATGAGATGACTTATGATAATAAGTGACTGGCATGTTGAAGGCATCCAAGAAATGATAGCTGCTTCCTTCAGTACCCCCAGGTATGGCCACTTTGGGGAAAGTTGCCATATGTGATTGCATGGAGTGTTCCCACACGGTTTTTCTAGCTTGAACCCATTGAGGTTCTGTGAAGTGAGAAACAGTTCCTCCTGAGTTCTCACCCACAGAGTATTAATTGGGTAGAAATTAAGTCCCTAGCTATCATTTGGGAGGACTGATTATCAAATGTTTTTTCAACACATACTCTTCTATGCTCTGAAAGAAAGGAGAACACTGAGGCTTTCTGGGAACAGACAGTATTAACTCATGAAACAGTTTTTAGAGCAACGCAAGAGTAGTTTCTAAAATACATCAAAAATATTTAAAGTCTCTAAATGTACTTTGGGCCTTTCTGATTGACAAAAAAAGAAGGTAGTACAGTGGGTAGATTACAGATTTAGGAAGAGGTGTTTTAAACTGTTTTATTAATTCCATTACCATTTCCCCTCCTCATTCACGGACCTCTTTCTTTGAAAAGCTTATTCATCTTAAGTCCTGGGCATGCACAGCTACATTGGACACGTGCCTGCCCTGGCTGAGTGTGGAGTCTTGTGAACTGACTGGTCATGGTCGGCACAAAGGCTAGGGGTGCCCATGTCAGAGCCCAGCTCCAACACATACGACTCTCCCACCTGCATGCGTCACTGGACCCCAGCGAAAGCCCGCATTTCTTCTTGCACATGCCGTTCTCAAGCCGGGACTTAAAGAATCCTAGATTGTGGAGGCATAAAAGCCAAGGGAGAGGTTGCCAGGTTATTCATTACAGAAGCCCACCACATTTTTTATTCTAGTCGGGTAAAATCATTAGCATTTCCCTTGCTGTGCCTTTGGAGAACACAAGGTTAGGGTATGTGAAAGATCAGTGGAGATTTTCAAGCCAAGGTCTAGAAAAAGAGAACCTTCAAAATTGTTAAGTACAAAATGAGAGTTTATTATTTTTTAAAGTTTTAGATTTTTACTACCTTCCTTTGAATTTGGGATGATTTCTAGGATGTAGGTGTAAAATAGATGCATCCTCCAGTTTTTTTTGTTTTTATTGATTTTAGCCTCTATATAGTGTCCGTTCTTTTAAGCAAATTCTAAACAGCTGTTCAGTACAGAACAGTATTTGGCTCTTTCACCTCTTCTGAATGGTCTTACTGGATCTGCTCTTCTGCTACATGCGTTCTTACAAGTGGTATAAAAAAGTTTCCACAGGTAGACTGTAGGTAGATTGGTCTCACTGCTTGGCTTAGCAGTGGGGTGGTAGTTTTCAATGAACAGAGTTGATCTGCCTGCTTGTATACTGTCTCATTGAATCTTCTCTCTTATATCATAGAGAAGTGGCCAGCCACAAGTGTCTCTTCAGAGATCAGGAAATTTTAGGCCTTCAGGGGACCTTAGAAGTTACCTCATTTTGGGGCGCCTGGGTGGCTCAGTCAGTTAAGCATCCGACTTCAGCTGAGGTCATGATCTCACGGTCCATGAGTTCGAGCCCCC
This sequence comes from Panthera tigris, assembly GCF_018350195.1. Classification (NCBI taxonomy): domain Eukaryota; kingdom Metazoa; phylum Chordata; class Mammalia; order Carnivora; family Felidae; genus Panthera; species Panthera tigris. The sequence goes on along the minus strand of NC_056663.1, from coordinate 51,679,859 downwards.
TGTCTGGCTCTGTGCTGACAGCTCAGAGCCTGGGGCCTGCTTTGGATTCTCTGTCTCCCTCTCTCTGCCCCTCCCCCGCTCACACCCTGTCTCTCTCTGTCGCTGAAAAGTAAATCTTAAAAAAAAAAAAAGATGAAGTTACTTTGTTTGACCTACTTCTTTGGCTTGATAATAGGTAATTGAAGCCTAGAGAGGTTATGGGATTTACCTGAGGACCTCCATTAGTTAACAGAAAGAATTAGAATTTAAAAAAAAACAAAAAAGTTTCTGAATCCCTAAGCTTGAATCAAATGTTTACTAAGGTGACTAACCATATCTCCTTTGGTAGTGTTTAATATGGAACTGGAAGTTTTCAACCTATTTGTAAATTTATTTTACTTGTTTTTAGAACATTGTTAGCAAACTGGTGCACTCTCAAAGTTTACAAAGTAGTTAAAGTGACATTTGGTATTACAGATTTTTTTTTTTTTTTTGAGGTTGTGTGTTTAATGGAAATGTGGAAAGGTGCAAGTTGTTTGTATTTCAAACAACTAGAAAGTAACTCTTGCTTTTTTCGGTGCTTACTTTGAAGTAGAGACGAAATATGAAAAGTCCTTGTTTTCTTGAAAAGCTGTACATTTTTCATATTCACGGACAAGAATGTAGAAACTGGGATTACAATCACTCTAGTAAAACTAGGTTTATAATTTATAAAATCATAAAATATGGACTTATGAAGTATGAATCCTGGGCACTGCTCCTACAGGAATTCAGATCTGCAACTGATTCCTGCTGTTACCATGGTTTTTAAAACAGATACATTCCTGTAGTGTGGGAGGGTGGCTGCCCTTGGCCTTAAATGGCTCCCTTCATCAAGTCTTTGTTTTGCCTACACTTTCTTTGAGATAAATCGGATTTGGGTGCTGGCACCTCTTGCTTGTCTCCATGCCCTGCTAAGCTTGGTGTGCAGTAGCCCATGGTTATTAAAATCCTTATCACCATAAGGAGTTAATTATGAGCATAGTTATTTTCTGGGATTAGAAAGCCCTGCTGAATTCAACAAGTGACTCAAAAATAGTCTTATATTTCCTATTAGTTAAAAGTGTGATTAATACCAGCAGCTAGTTCTGTGATTTAACTGTTAACAGCAGGAATTCAGGAGGTAATAAATAGGTGAGCAAGGTAAGGAGCCATAAGATATAATTTAAATTTGAGTTCCTCAGACACAGAAGAGTTGGCCCACATAAGATAAACTCCTTTTAATGCCATGAAACTAAATGAGATCTGTTTTACATAAACGGGCCACCTTCACAGACTATCTACTGTCTGGGTGTGGTTGTGTGCCCTTAAATGGAAGGCAAGACCGTTCTTGTCCATTAAACCCGGATTAGCTAACACCAGGAGACCTTGAGAAGACTTTTTGTTCTGCTGTGCGGAACTTCAGCTTTTTCAACATTTAAGAAATAAAAAGACAAATGACCTTGTGTTTTTCTCCTGGGGCAGCTATTTTTAATTTTTTTGCACAATTACCCAATGGGATTGCAGCCAGAATTGAATGCTGATAGGTAACATTTGAACTTCTTCCCAAGGCTTAGTTGGTTTATTCTATATGTTCTGCATTTTACATTTCAAAATTTTAAAATCGGCCACACGATTTTGTGTTTTGGGTCTTGAGTAAAATAAGGTGTGTGTTGATTGGATACGTTGTGATACAAGGTGAGATACCCTTTGGAGAGCTCCCTGGGGCAGTGGACACTCAAAGCCCAATTGTTCGTTGATGGAATATTAATTCTGCTGGAATTTCAAAAAGGATGCTACGTTAATTCCACTGAGCTGGTTTTTGAGTTCTGTATCAAGAAAATGCATAGTCCGTTTATGTGTGTTGGTTTGTGATAAAGTTCGCTGCACGGGCAGAACTTTGCCTGCCAAGTTCAGAATAATTTGTAAAATGCTAGTTTGGAAACTGATTTATTCAGAAAACCGTTTACCCACCCTTCCAACATGAAAGGGTCAGACAACCAGACTCTTCCTGTGAAAATAAGTAAATATGAAGGAAGAAGCCAGGTAATTATGGAAACCTAAGTTTAGCATTATTATTTAATGGCTTGATTACTTTAAAATTTTCTGTGGGCACAGTTCTAGATATTGACATGACTTAAAGCATAGTCCTTATATTCTTTATCTTGTAGGTACTTTCTTTCCTCTCACATGTTTTCATTGCCTTACTGCCAGCCACAACCCATATGGTGATACCAACATTTCATTTTTTATTCTAGCCTATTAGGAATTTTCTCACTTCTAAAGCCTTACAGCTGAATGTATTTATTTAAAATTAAAATATAAACCCCACTTAATCCCAGCTGTTATGAGTGAGTAAATTCTTCACATTTGGAAAAAAGACTAACACACCCATGAGTATCTAATCCATGTCAGGGTAGGGATGGGGTCATCTCCCTTCTCTCCGCCCCCAGCCGAGGGAAAGATGACTCCTCATGCTAACCTGTTATTTCTGAGAAGAGGAAGGAACACCTTCACTTCCAGTCACCGTGTGTCCTCTCCTGGAGGGCCACCCTCTGCCTTCAGAGGAGACAGGTGTTCCTGACACACCAGCTTCCAGTTGGTGTTGGGCTCCTGTTATAGGAAGGGTTAACATAGGCATGTGTCATCTGTGTTTCTAGGTCTAATGCACAGAGACTTGTCTAATTGATAACAGAGCTGAAATAGGTGTCCAACAAAATCACAAAGCTAGAGGACTTCAGTGTCCATGTTTTTTAAGGGAGACTCTGGTTACTTAGTCATCATTTATAACATTGTTGCTAAGGAGCTGTTTACTCAGAATTCCAGGTAGGTGACTTAGGAAGCTAACATATGAAGTTAGCTTCTGTCTGGTCGAATACAGCTTTCAACCAGTGTCTGGCCGCCTCGTTCTGTGCTTTGCAGTTCAGCCCTACCAATGGGGAGAGAAAGAGATGAGGGGGAAGCCAGGCACTCAGCCTGGTCTACTGGTGAGTGAGAGTAGCTCCATGTGCAGGCCCCCAGGATGCTGTGAGGAGTAACCAGCTGATGCCTAACTGATTTTAACTTTTTTCCCCACCTTAGGATGATTCCAGCCCTGCCACTCCAGATGGGAATGCACCCTCCACTACAACAACCAGTGCCTTCACCATCCAGGAGTACTTTGCCAAGCGGATGGCAGAGCTAAAGAATAAGCCACAGGTCATAGCTGCAGGGCCTGACCTCACAGAGACCCAAATGGAAAGAAAAAGGGGAAAGAAAAGAAAGAAGGAGGCAAAAGATAAAAATGTGGAGAATTACACCGAACCCAAGGCCAAGAAGAAGAGAGACCAAGTTGAATGGCAGCTCAGAGACCCTTGTTGGGACGAGAATTCTGGTGTTTCTGCTGAGGATGGAGAGGATTGTGTGTGGCCGCCTGACGACCAGGACATGGCCCCAAAGCCCAAAAAAAGGAAACAAAAGAAAAAGCTACAAAAGCAAGTTGAGGTAGCAGTGGATGCTATATTAGATGAAATACCAGTGAAAAAGAAGAAGAAGAAAGGTCCCAAATAAGTTCTCCAGAGCCAGGGCCTTCCAGCCACTCAGATGTCAGGGCACCACGAGCAAACACCTTTGGCCTGAAGTCAGAACAGAGTTCACCCAAGAGGGCTTTGACATGCCCAGAGGTTGCTGAGTCTCACCCTCTCACCACGTTTTTCCCAGCGTTTATCCAGAGAACTTTCTAATGTTCCAAATTATGGCTCTCATAAACAAATAAATTTCTTTTTAGACTGTGAGCCCTTCAGCATGAGTGTTTATTCATATTTATTTGAACACATAGTTATGTGTGTGTGCACATGTGTATGTAGGTATGTCACAGTCTGTATTTGCTCTTGATTTCCTTCAGTAACAATGAATTTTGCTTCCTTCTCAAGGATTTAGTCTAATTAAAGGATTAAGAGGCAATAGTTTAAATTCAGATACTTCTTTTTGTTCTATAGCCAACCATACGTTTTTGCCAAGCAGGTATTATGTGATTACATTCCCAAATCAGAGCGTTGTTGGGTTTAGTTTGGTTTTGATGGGGAAATTGTTTTAATACCCTCTCTTCCACTGAGCGATGATGGCCATGTGTTCTGAGGTCTTCTCCCCAGAACGTCAGAGTTTAGGAAGTGAACTGAGACTCTAAGGATAGTGTAACCTTCCAGTTCTCTCAGATGCCCCTCAGCCATTCCTCACCCAGTGTGGGCCGTCAGATCTATTTCCATGTGGTCGTGCTTGGGGATAGTCCCCTGTCGTGGGCTCTGCCTTGTTTGTAATGATCAGGAGTTTCAAAAATACTTAGAATATAAAGTAATGAAATTAATTTCCTCTGGAAAGCAGTCTCTAGATTGGGACTGCCTTATGAAAGTTCTTAAAAGTATAATTATTACATATATAATAAAAGGTATCTTTCCATCCTGCTCAAACCAAAAGGTGTCACCTCGTTGTGTTTATCCTTCTGTCTTCCCACACCCTGGCAAGTCTCCCTGTGTGCTGGTTAAGCTCTCTCTGTGCGGCTTTGCTTCAGACACCCTCACGCCCTCTTTGGGACACAAAGTGAAAAAGGTTTGGAGATCCAGGCCTACCGTTTTCCCAGCGTCTTTGCCCTCTTCTGCTTACTTTCTTCTCCTCATCTCTCCCTTCTTTTCTTCATCCTTTTCCCCTTTTACTCTTTCTTCCCTGCTCTCTCCTTATCTTTGCCCCCCCCCCCACTTTCTTGTACCCCCTTTCTAGCTTCCTACTCCCTGTGTCACTCTTGCAGTTTGCTGCTGTTTGGCCCGCTCTGCCAGACCTGTGAGCATAGCTGGGAGGGGTGGCGGGTGGGGTAGGCTATATGCGTCCTCCACCTGATTTCTGCGGTAGTAGGAACCAGAACTCCCACACAGGTTGATGACCTTTTGCCCTTGATTCTAACTCTCAGGTTACATGTTACACAAGAACCATGGCCCTGAAATGCTTAAAATTGACAAAATACATAACATTTGGTTTTAAGTCTTAAGAATTCTGAAGTGTTGCTAATTGTTTAAACACACTCTCTCACACACACACACACACACACACACACACACACACACACACCCCCCACAGAGAAAATTCTCGGGAGTTCAGAGCCCGAGATCTAGTTTCTCAGTTTTATCTTGGCCCCCAGAATTTAGAATCTCAGGCTATGGTCCAGTCTAATAAAACACCCAAGATTTTTTTTAAAACAGTTTTTGCATTTCAGAGTTTATTTTTGAGAGAGTGTGAGAAGGGGAGGGGCAGAGGGAGAGAGAGAATCTCAAGCAGGCTCCACTCTGTCAGCATGGAGGCTGACTTGGGACTTGATCTCATAAACTATGAGATCATGACCTGAGCCAAAATCAGGAGTCAGATGCTTAACCGACTGAGCTACCCAGGTGTCCCAAACACCTAAGATTTTTAAAGTCAGTTTTCTTTATGGAGACACATGCTCAAGTTATCTCTTCTTGTCCTATCTTGTTTATGAAACTATAGTTCCAGAAAGGAGTGGGAATGTATGAAACCTAAAGGAAACTATCTTTTAAGTATATATTTATATATATAAAATATATATATATAAAATAAAAAAGAAAAACCATATATATATTTATATACATATATATAAATATATATATGGGTTTTTTTTCTTTTTTATTAACTTTGACTTCTTTTACTAATAAAAATGAGTGTCAGGAGAATATACTGAATTGTGTGTAGGAGGAGGAAGCAAATGGCTATGTAGGAAGCAGAGTACAATGCATCTGGGTCAAATGGGGTGAAGGGGCAGCTGGGAAGACCACAGGCCAGAGGTGCTGAAGGGACGTTATTTGGAATTCCAAGGTAGTCACACAGCAAGATAAAGCACAACTTCCATAGAGCAAGCCTGTAGACTGTGATGATTATTTTCTGAGAGAGAGAGAAGGAGCATGAGCAGGAGGAGGGCCAGAAGGAGAGGGAGAGAGAAGCCCAAGCAGGCTCCATGCTGTCACCATAGATCCTGAGGCAGGGCTCCATCTCACAACCATGAGATCATGACCTGAGCCGAAATCAAGAGTCAGACACTTAACTGACTGAGGCTCCCAGGCGCCCCTGTGATGATTATTATTTTATTGGGCTGCAAAAATAACTTCTAAATGGTTTTAATCACAAATGGGTAGCCTGAGTATAAGGCACGTTTTCAGCAAATAGCAGACAGGGTGACAATTTGCTTTGAAGCACACGAGTCTGTTTTCTCCAGACATCTTCAGCTTCCATTTTTCCCAAGTGTCTCAGAACACTGAGTTTTCTGGATCTAAGTGGAAGTCAGAACTATGAAATAAATCCTCTTGAGAATTGCATTTCATAGGCATATTTTTTAAGTTGTTAACATACGAATCCTATTTTTTACCTTAAATTATCTCAGTAAAAATATATTTCGTATTCTTAAGTACTTTTCTTCAGTTTTGAGAGGGAAGGTAGGTTCTCAGGAGATTCATCCAGCAAGGAGGTTCCAAACGTTGTCTTGTAGTACCCTTCTTTTTTGTTGTTGTTTGTTTGTTTATTTATTTATTTATTTATTCAATACATGAAATTTATTGTCAGATTGGTTTCCATACAACACCCAGTGCTCATCCCAAAAGGTGCCCTCCTCAATGCCCATCTCCCACCCCCTATCAACCCTCAGTTTGTTCTCAGTTTTTAAGAGTCTCTTATGCTTTGGCTCTCTCCCACTCTAACCTCTTTTTTTTTTTTTTCCTTCCCCTCCCCCATGGGTTTCTGTTAAGTTTCTCAAGATCCACATAAGAGTGAAAACATATGGTATATGTCTTTCTCTGTATGGCTTATTTCACTTAGCATTACACTCTCCAGTTCCATCCACGTTGCTACAAAGGGCCATATTTCGTTCTTTCTCATTGCCCTGTAGTACTCCATTGTGTATATAAACCACAATTTCTTTATCCATTCATCAGTTGATGGACATTTAGGCTCTTTCCATAATTTGGCTATTGTTGAGAGTGCTGCTATAAACATTGGGGTACAAGTGCCCCTATGCATCAGTACTCCTGTATCCCTTGGGTAAATTCCTAGCAGTGCTATTGCTGGGTCATAGGGTAGGTCTATTTTTCATTTTCTGAGGAACCTCCACACTGCTTTCCAGAGTGGCTGCACCAATTTGCATCCCCACCAACAGTGCAAGAGGGTTCCCGTTTCTCCACATCCTCTCCAGCATCTATAGTCTCCTGATTTGTTCATTTTGGCCACTCTGACTGGTGTGAGGTGATATCTGAGTGTGGTTTTGATTTGTATTTCCCTGATAAGGAGCGACATTGAGCATCTTTTCATGTGCCTGTTGGCCATCCGGATGTCTTCTTTAGAGAAGTGTCTATTCATGTTTTCTGCCCATTTCTTCACTGGGTTATTTGTTTTTTGGGTGTGGAGTTTGGTGAGTTCTTTATAGATTTTGGATACTAGCCCTTTGTCCGATATGTCATTTGCAAATATCTTTTCCCATTCTGTTGGTTGCCTTTTAGTTTTGTTGGTTGTTTCCTTTGCTGTGCAGAAGTTTTAATCTTCATAAGGTCCCAGTAATTCATTTTTGCTTTTAATTCCCTTGCCTTTGGGGATGTGTCGAGTAAGAGATTGCTACGGCTGAGGTCAGAGAGGTCTTTTCCTGCTTTCTCCTCTAGGGTTTTGATGGTTTCCTGTCTCACATTCGGGTCCTTCATCCATTTTGAGTTTATTTTTGTGTATGGTGTAAGACAGTGGTCTAGTTTCATCCTTCTGTATGTTGCTCTCCAGTTCTCCCAGCACCATTTGTTAAAGAGACTGTCTTTTTTCCATTGGATGTTCTTTCCTGCTTTGTCAAAGATGAGTTGGCCATACATTTGTGGGTCTAGTTCTGGGGCTTCTATTCTATTCTATTGGTCTATGTGTCTGTTTTTGTGCCAATACCATGCTGTCTTGATGATGACAGCTTTGTAGTAGAGGCTAAATTCTGGGATTGTGATGCCTCCTGCTTTGGTCTTCTTCTTCAAAATTACTTTGGCTATTCGGGGCCTTTTGTGGTTCCATATGAATTTTAGGATGGCTTGTTCTAGTTTCGAGAAGAATGCTGGTGCAATTTTGATTGGGACTGCATTGAATGTGTAGATAGCTTTGGGTAGTATTGACATTTTGACAATATTTATTCTTCCAATCCATGAGCAGGGAATGTCTTTCCATTTCTTTATATCTTCTTCAATTACCTTCATAAGCTTTCTATAGTTTTCAGCATACAGATCTTTTACATCTTTGGTTAGATTTATTCCTAGGTATTTTATGCTTCTTGGTGCAATTGTGAATGGGATCAGTTTCTTTATTTGTCTTTCTGTTGCTTCATTGTTCGTGTATAAGAATGCAACTGATTTCTGTACATTGATTTTGTATCCTGCAACTTTGCTAAATTCATGTATCAGTTCTAGCAGACTTTTGGTGGAGTCTATCGGATTTTCCATGTATAGTATCATGTCATCTGCAAAAAGTGAAAGCTTGACTTCATCTTTGCCAATTTTGATGCCTTTGATTTCCTTTTGTTGTCTGATTGCTGATGCTAGAACTTCCAACACTATGTTAAACAACAGCAGTGAGAGTGCGCATCCCTGTCGTGTTCCTGATCTCAGGGAAAAAGCTCTCAGTTTTTCCCCATTGAGGATGATGTTAGCTGTGGGCTTTTCATAAATGGCTTTTATGATGTTTAAGTATGTTCCTTCTATCCCAACTTTCTCAAGGGTTTTTATTAAGAAATGTTGCTGAATTTTGTCAAAGGCCTTTTCTGCATCGATTGACAGGATCATATGGTTCTTATCTTTTCTTTTATTAATGTGATGTATCACGTTGATTGATTTGCAAATGTTGAACCAGCCCTGCATCCCAGGAATGAATCCCACTTGATCATGGTGAATAATTCTTTTTATATGCTGTTGAATTTGATTTGCTAGTATCTTATTGAGAATTTTTGCATCCATATTCATCAGGGATATTGGCCTGTAGTTCTCTTTTTTTACTGGATCTCTGTCTGGTTTGGGAATCAAAGTAATACTGGCTTCATAGAATGAGTCTGGAAGTTTTCCTTCCCTTTCTATTTCTTGGAATAGCTTGAGAAGGATAGGTATTATCTCTGCTTTAAACGTCTGGTAGAACTCCCCTGGGAAGCCATCTGGTCCTGGACTCTTATTTGTTGGGTGATTTTTGATAACCGATTCAATTTCCTTGCTGGTTATGGATCTGTTCAAGCTTTCTATTTCCTCCTGATTGAGTTTTGGAAGAGTGTGGGTGTTTAGGAATTTGTTCATTTCTTCCAGGTTGTCCAATTTGTTGGCATATAATTTTTCATAGTATTCCCTGATAATTGTTTGTATCTCTGAGGGATTGGTTGTAATATTACCATTTTCATTCATGATTTTATCTATTTGGGTCATCTCCCTTTTCTTTTTGAGAAACCTGGCTAGAGGTTTGTCAATTTTGTTTATTTTTTCAAAAAACCAACTCTTGGTTTTGTTGATCTGCTCTACAGTTTTTTTAGATTCTATATTGTTTATTTCTGCTCTGATCTTTATTATTTCTCTTCTTCTGCTGGGTTTAGGCTGCCTTTGCTGTTCTGCTTCTATTTCCTTTAGGTGTGCTGTTAGATTTTGTATTTGGGATTTTTCTTGTTTCTTGAGATAGGCCTGGATTGCAATGTATTTTCCTCTCACGACTGCCTTCACTGCATCCCAAAGCGTTTGAATTGTTGTATTTTCATTTTCGTTTGTTTCCATATATTTTTTGATTTCTTCTCTAATTGCCTGGTTGACCCACTCATTCTTTAGTAGGATGTTCTTTAACCTCCATGCTTTTGGAGGTTTTCCAGACTTTTTCCTGTGGTTGATTTCAAGCTTCATAGCATTGTGGTCTGAAAGTATGCATGGTATAATTTCAATTCTTGTATACTTATGAAGGGCTGTTTTGTGACCCAGTATATGATCTATCTTGGAGAATGTTCCATGTGCACTTGAGAAGAAAGTATATTCTGTTGCTTTGGGATGCAGAGTTCTAAATATATCTGTCAAGTCCATCTGATTCAATGTATCTTTCAGGGCCCTTGTTTCTTTATTGACCGTGTGTCTAGATGATCTATCCGTTTCTGTAAGTGGAGTGTTAAAGTCCCCTGCAATTACCACATTCTTATCAATAAGGTTGCTTATGTTTATGAGTAATTGTTTTATATATTTGGGGGCTCCCGTATTCGGCGCATAGACATTTATAATTGTTAGCTCTTCCTGGTGGATAGACCCTGTAATTATTATATAATGCCCTTCTTCATCTCTTGTTACAGCCTTTAATTTAAAGTCTAGTTTGTCTGATATAAGTATGGCTACTCCAGCTTTCTTTTGGCTTCCAGTAGCGTGATAAATAGTTCTCCATCCCCTCACTCTCAATCTAAAGGTGTCCTCAGGTCTAAAATGAGTCTCTTGTAGACAGCAAATAGATGGGTCTTGTTTTTTTATCCATTCTGATACCCTATGTCTTTTGGTTGGCGCATTTAGTCCATTTACATTCAGTGTTATTATAGAAAGATACGGGTTTAGAGTTATTGTGATGTCTGTATGTTTTATGCTTGCAGCGATGTCTCTGGTACTTTGTCTCACAGGATTCCCCTTAGGATCTCTTGTAGGGCTGGTTTAGTGGTGACAAATTCCTTCAGTTTTTGTTTGTTTGGGAAGACCTTTATCTCTCCTTCTATTCTAAATGACAGACTTGCTGGATAAAGGATTCTCGGCTGCATATTTTTTTCTGTTCATCACATTGAAGATCTCCTGCCATGCCTTTCTGGCCTGCCAAGTTTCAAAAGAGAGATCAATCACGAGTCTTATAGGTCTCCCTTTATATGTGAGGGCACGTTTATCCCTTGCTGCTTTCACAATTTTCTCTTTATCCTTGTATTTTGCCAGTTTCACTATGATATGTCGTGCAGAAGATCGATTCAAGTTACGTCTGAAGGGAGTTCTCTGTGCCTCTTGGATTTCAATGCCTTTTTCCTTCCCCAGTTCAGGGAAGTTCTCAGCTATTATTTCTTCAAGTACCCCTTCAGCACCTTTCTGTCTCTCTTCCTCCTCTGGGATACCAATTATGTGTATATTATTTCTTTTTAGTGTATCACTTAGTTCTCTAATTTTCCCCTCATACTCCTGGATTTTTTTTATCTCTCTTTTTCTCAGCTTCCTTTTTTTCCATAATTTTATCTTCTAGTTCACCTATTCTCTCCTCTCCCTCTTCAATCTGAGCCGTGGTCGTTTCCATTTTATTTTGCATCTCATTTAAAGCGTTTTTCAGCTCCTCCTGACTGTTCCTTAGTCCCTTGATCTCTGTAGCGAGATTCTCTGCTGTCCTCTATACTGTTTTCAAGCCCAGCCATTAATTTTATGACTATTATTCTAAATTCACTTTCTGTTATATTATTTAAATCCTTTTTGATCAGTTCATTAGCTGTTGTTATTTCCTGGAGATTCTTTTGAGGGGAATTCTTCGTTTGGTCATTTTGGATAGTCCCTGGAGTGGTGCGAACCTGCAGGGCACTTCCCCTGTGCTGTGGTATGTAACTGGAGTTGGTGGGCGGGGCCGCAGTCAAACCTGATGTCTGCCCCCAGCCCACCGCTGGGGCCACAGTCAGACTGGTGTGTGCCTTCTCTTCCCCTCTCCTAGGGGCAGGATTCACTGTGGGGTGGCGTGGCCCGTCTGGGCTACTTGCACACTGCCAGGCTTGTGGTGCTGGGGATCTGGCGTATTAGCTGGGGTGGGTAGGCAAGGTGCATGGGGGCAGGAGGGGCAGGCTTAGCTCGCTTTTACTTGGGAGATTTGCTTCAGGAGGGGCCCTGTGGCAATGGGAGGGAGTCAGACCTGCTGGAGGGATGGATCCGCAGAAGCACAGCGTTGGGTGTTTGCCTGGTGCAAGCAAGTTCCCTGGCAGGAACTGGTTCCCTTTGGGATTTTGGCTGGGGGATGGGCGAGGGAATGGGCGAGGGAGATGGCGCTGGTGAGCGCCTTTTTTTCCCCACCAAGCTGAGCTCTGTTGTCCGGGGCTCAACAACTCTCCCTCCAGTTGTCCTCCAGCCCTCCTGTTCTCCGAGCAGAGCTGTTAGCTTATAACCTTCCAGATGTCAAGTCCCGCTTGCTGTCTGAACACACTCCGTCCGGCCCCTCCGCTTTTGCCAGCCAGACTCGGGGGCTCTGCTTGGCTGGCGGGCCACCCCTCTGCCCTGGCTCCCTCCCGCCAGTCCGTGGAGTGCGCACCTCCTCGCCGCCCTTCTTACCCTCTTCTGTGGGCCTCTCGTCTGCGCTTGGCTCCAGAGACTCCGTTCTGCTAATCCTCTGGCGGTTTTCTGGGTTATTTAGGCAGGTGTAGGTGGAATCAAAGTGATCAGCAGGACCCGCGGTGAGCCCAGCGTCCTCCTACGCCGCCATCTTCCCTGTTCCCTGTTGTTGTTAATGTAATAGTTAATGATTATTACTATATGAAGTCCTATGTGACAACTCATGTAGTCCTCCCACCACCCAGTAAGATAACCGTTACTGTAATCGCCTTTTACAGATAAATTCTGTTTTGTAAGAGGACGTCTTTCAATTTGTTTAACTAGATTAATGCTGCTGCCAGAGAACCAGATGCTTCAGTCCCCTCTCTACACTGGTCACAAACCCTTACCCCTTTTGGTCCTTGCCTTTGCCACATCCAGTTTCACCTGTCATTAGCAAAATTTTCTATTGCTGGCCCTCTTATCACATGTCACTGTTACTTTATTTATTCTTGATTTATTAAAAAAAAGAAAAACAAAAAACATTTCACCCATTTCTTCCACCCCCTCATCTTGCAACCACCAGTCTGTTTTCTGTATCCATGTGCTTGGTTTTGTTTTCTTTTTTTTTCTTTATTTGTGTTTTTTAGATTCCACATGTAAAAGAGATAATATGATATTTGTCTTCACTGACTTGTTTCATTTAGCATAATGCCCTCAAGGTCCATCCATGTTCTTGTAAATGGCAAGATTTCATTTTTTTTATGGATGAATAATATTCTTCCCTGGATGTTTTTAAATTTCTTTATCCATTCATCCATTGATAGACACTTAGGTTTTTTCCCCCCTATCTTAGCCATTGTAAATAATGCTGTAGTGAACATGGGGGTGCATATATCTTTTCAAATTAGTGTTTTTGTTTAGATAAATGTCCAGAAATGGAAATGCTGGATCATATGGTAGTTATATTTTTAATTTTTTGAGGAAGTTCTATACTGCTTTCCATAATGGGTCACCAGTTTCCATTTCCACCACCAGTGCACAAGGGTTCCTTTTTTTCCACTTCTTCATCAATGCATGTAATTTCTTTTTTTTTTTTTAATTCTTACAGAGTTTTTTTTTTTTTTAAGTTTTATGTATTTATTTTGAGACAGAGAAAGAGAAGCAGAGAGAAAGGAGAGAGAATTCCAAGCAGGCTCCGCACCATCAGTGCAGAGCATAATGCAGGGCTCGAACCCACAGAACCGTGAGATCATGACCTGAGCCGAAACCAAGAGTCAGATGCTTAACCGACTGAGCCACCAGGTGCCCCTCTTGTCTTTTTGATAATAGCCATTCTAACTGGTGTGGGGTGATAATCTCATTGTGGTTTTGATTTGCATTTCCCTGATTAATGATGTTGAGTATCTTTTTGTGTACCTGTTGGCCATCTGTATGTCTTCTTTGGAAAAATGTCTATTCAGATCTTCTGTGCATTGTTTAATCATATTTTTTATCTTTTTGTTTCTTTATTTTTTGCTATTTAGTTGTATGAGTTGCTATTGAAACTTTATATATTTTGATATTTGTCCCTTATCAGATACATGATTTTCAATTATTTTCCTCCCCTTCAGTAGGTTGCCTTGTCATTTTGTTGATGGCTTCCTTTGTTGTGCGGAAGCTTTTTAGTCTGATGTAATCATACTTGTTTATTTTTGCTTTTATTGTTTTTGCTTTTGGTACCAGATTTTTAGAAAATCATAGCCAGGATCTACATCAAGGAGCTTATTGCTTATGTTTTCTTCTACAGTTTTATGATTTCAGGTCTTCTGTTCAAGTCTTTAACCCATCTTGACTAAATTTTTGTGTATGGTGTAATATAGTGGTGCAGTTTCTTTCTTTTCTATCTGGCTATCCAGTGTCCCCAACACCATTTATTGAGGAGAGTGTCCTTTCTCAATTGTATATTCTTGGCTCTTCTGTCATAAATTGATTGAACATATATGTGTGGGCTTATTTTTTTTTAATGTTTATTTATTGGGGGGGGGGGGTAAAGGGGGAAAGAGAGAGAGAGAGAGAGAGAGAGAGAATCCCAAGCAGTTTTCATGCTCAGCACAGAGCCCGATGAGGGGCTCAATATCACAACTGTGAGATCATGACCTGAGCCAAAACCAAGAGTCAGACACTTAACCAACTGAGCCACCCAGGCACCCCTGTGTGGGCTTATTTCTGGGCTCTCTGTTCCATTGACCTATGTGTCTGTTTTTATTTCAGTTTCATACAGTTTTAATTACTATAGCTTTGTTACTAGACTTTAAAATCAGGGAGTGTTTTCCTCCAGCTTTGTTCATTCTCAAGATTGCTTGACTCTTCAGGGTCTTTGGTGGTTCCATGTAAATTTTAGAATTGTTTGTTCTGTTTCTGTGAAGGATACCATAGGACTTTTGAGAGGGATTGCATTGAATCTGTGCATTGCTTTGGGTAGTGTAGTATGGACATTCTAACAATATTAACTCTTCCAATCCATGAACATGGACTATCCTTCCATTTATTTGTGTCTTCTAGTTTTTTCATTAATGTCTTATAGTTTTCAATACATGTCTTTGACCTTGGTTACATTTATTTCTAGATATTTTATTCTTTTTGATATAGTTGTAAAGGGGATTGCTTTGTTAATTTCTTTTTCTGATAATTTGTTATTAGTGGAAAGAAATGCAACAGTTTTTGTGTATTGATTTTGTATCCTGCAACATTACCAAATTTGTTTATTAGTCCTGACAGTTTTTTGGTGAAGTCTTAAGGGTTTTTTGTATATAATATATACAGCATACATATAATGACAGTTCTACTTTCTTTCCAATTTTGAGTGCTTTATATATTTTTTCCTGTGTAATTGCTCTGGCTAGGACTTCCAATACTGTGTTGAATAAAAATGGTGAGAGTGGACATCTCCATCTTTTTCCTGATCTTAGAGAAAAAGCTTTTCAGCTGTACATTGTTGAGTGTGACGTTAGCTGTGGCCTTCTCATATATGTTCTTTATTATGTTGAGATACGTTCCCTCTATCATGTTTTTTTTTATCATTTTTTTTATCATGTTGAATTTTGTCAAGTGCTTTTTCTGCATCTATTGAGATGATCCTATGATTGTTATCCTTCATTTTGTTAATAAAGTGTGTATCACATTGATCTGCAGTTGTTGAACCATTCTCACATTCCTGTAGTAAATCCCGTTTGGTCATGTTGTATGATCCTGTTAAGGTATTGTTGAACTTGGTTTGCTAACATTTTGCTGAGGATTTTTGCATCTTAGTTCATCAAAGGTATTGGCCTGTAATTATTTTTGTGTTGTTGGCATCCTCATCTGGTCTTGGTGTCAGGATAATGCTGGCTTCATGAAGTGTGTTTTGGAAGAGTTTTGTCCTTTTCTACTGTGGAATAGTTAGAGAAAGATCGGTATTAATTATTTTTTGGATGTTTGGTAGAATTCATCAATGAAGCTGTCTGGTCCTGAACTTTTGTTTGTTGGAAAGTTTTTATTACTGATTCAATCTCCTAGTAATCATTTTGTTCAGATTTTCTGCTAGTAATCATTCTTTTCAGATTTCCTATTTCATGAAGATTTAACATTGGTACATTGTATGTTTCTAGGAATTTATCCATTTCTTCTGTGTTGTCCTGTTTATTGGCATATAAATGTTCATTGTAGTCCCTTACAGTTGTCTTCATGTAGAAAAGATGCTTGGTATGATTTCATTCTTCTTAAATTTGTTAAGACTTGTTTTGTGCCCTAACATAGGATCTATCTTGGAAAACGTTCTGTGTGCATTTGAGAAGAATGTATATTCCGTTGCTTTTGGGTGGAATATTCTGCATATATCTGTTAAGTCCATCTGATCTAACATGTCATTTAAGGCCAATATTTCCTTACTGATTTTCTGTATGGATGATCTATCCATTGATGTCAGTGAGGTATTAAAGTCCCCTACTATTATTGTATTGCTGCCAGGTCTGTTAATGTTTATTTATTTAGATGTTTCTTTGTTGGGTGTATAAATATTTCCAAAATTATAGCCTCTTGTTGAATTGACCCCTGTATCATTATCTTTCTCTCACAAGGGTCTATGTTTTAAGGTCTATTTTGTCTGATATAAGTACAGCTACTCTAGCTTTCTTTTGGTGTCCGTTTGCATGGAATATCTTTTCCCAGCCCTTCACCTTCAGTCTGTGTGTGTCCTTACATCTAAAGTGTATCTCTTGTAGGCAGCATATAGACAGTCTTGCTTTTTACCCAGATACTGTATGTCTTTTGAATGGAGAATTTAATCTGTTTACATTTAAAGTAATTATTGATAGGTATATGTTTATTGCCATTTTGTTAATTGTTTTCTGGCTGTTTTTGTAGTTCTTGTCAAGTGTTCCTTTCTTCTCTTGCTCTCTTGCTTTGTGGTTTGATGACTTTATTCAGTGGTAAGCTTTCTCTTAATATTTCTTTCTCTTAACGTTTTGTGTATTTCCCATACGTTTTTGCTTTGTAGTTACCATGAGGCTTACACATAACAACTTATATCTACAATGAGACTATATTTGAAAGTAACTGGCAAACTGTAAAGAGTTTTAAAATTAGCTTGAGTTAGTATTACTATGAACTGTATAAAATACTTCAGTGTATACTGCACATTAGAAATTCTCAATGGAGATCTGGCTCAACTTGCTGTCTCCACCAGTCTGAGGAAAAAAAAAAATTCAGTGGATTTTCCTTTCCAACCTGGTGAAAAGGTTGGTGGAAAATTGGATAAGTCACTCAAATTCTTAAAACCTATTTGCCAGTTAAAAAAAAATTCTAATTTACAGAAAATATTGATGCTTCTGAAAAATGAAACCAAAATGAGCATTTGTTTTAGACCACAGTGCATACCTCTGCTTCTTTCTTCCTTCACCTGTTGGCTGACACCAGCAGGAGCAAGCCAGGACCTGTTTTTTTGTTTTGTTTTGTTTTGTTTTGTTTTTAAAAAAGTGTCAGAGAAATGTTTCAGCACAATCTGCCCAGACAAAGTCAGCCCTTGGACTAGCAAGCAGCAGCTGTATTTAGATTTAAGTAAGAAGTTCCCCACTGTCACCCTGTTTATCTTGCGGGTTCTGCAGCCACTGCAGTTTGGAGCCTGTTGTGTTGACGTGTAGGGATGGGAAGGCCAGATTAGGCGCTCTGATGTATAGTTTTATAGTGTTCAGTTATTAGTGAGCAAATTAGTGTCATGTCCTAATAAAGTGGATGACTAGACTCCTTGCGTAAAAAGTATACCTATCTATTAGGAAATATTGAATACACTAAAATGACATCCACAAAGCCTGTAAGGGACCAGTAAGGGGAAGTGGGTGGGTTGGGGAGAGCCAGAGAGAGAGACAGCATGTGAAAAAGGGTATGTGGGAACAAAGTTGCATTTGGGTTGCCAAAATGTAGATGGTTGCAGTGTGTGGGCTAATGCAGACATGCTCACTGAGCTCTTCTCTCAGCTGATTTGAAACTTCTCTACCTATTGGCCTTCAACACCTACCCCAGATGTCATCAACAATTTCTCCAGCCCTTACTCAAAAAGCTCCCAGAAGCAATCTCTCCTTTCTCTGAATTTTCATACTGCTTTCATCATGACTCATCAATGTCTATCCTGTGTTAGAACTTTTAGATGTATGATTTTTCCCCTTCAAGTCTGACTCCTCTGAAGGTGAAGTTAATCTTTGTGTCCCTACAGCATCCAGGACAATGCTTTGCACATAGCAGGTACAGAGGGACTCTTAAGTGAAGAAGCAAATGAACAAACTACAGCTAGAACAGGGCCCGTGCTCTGAAAGCCTGAAGTGTATCCCAGGATGAAGATGAAGAATCAGGGGTGCACTGCTGTGGCCACAGCTTCTACTTTCCTTCAGATTCTCAACACTACAACATATGGTAAATGTAAAGACCTGCTCACCCAACTTGACAGCTTAATTGTGAATTCCCCACTTCTCCCCTAGGCCTTCCTTATGACTGTCACCTTGCCACTCGGATCTCAAATGACCTCCTCCCAGGGCCCAATTTGCAAGCCTCCCTTCCTTGAGTGGTAGTTGTGGTATTAGATGAAAAAAGGACCTACCAAAATACCTGACAGAAAGCCCTTCCATGCGTTTTTCTCTCTTCCTCCAAGCACATGGGGAAAAAGCAATTCTTACAAAAAGCCGAGGACCCCACTCATGGGAACGCAACTGGTGTCCTCTCAGATGAGGAAGTAATGGCAGCCGCGGTCCTGCCAGTGCTCTGCAGAGCTATCACTGGGGCTCCAGAGCCACTTTTTATGTGCTGCAGTGATTCTTTCTCATGACTGACAAGCTCCAGGATGAAACAAAAGGTGTGGTCAGGTCATCCTGAAGACATGAGAGTCCCAGGAATGCTTAGGGCTCCTCACTGGAGGAGGTAACCTGTGAGCAGACCCTGGGGCAGGGTGGGGTGTGGTCACATTGACTCAGACTTCTGAGGTGACAGGTTTCAGGATCCTGCCCTTGTCTGGGTCTCCTAGGCAGCTCTGAGTGGAGCAAGTTGTTGCAATTTCGCTTGGAGGGTTTACAAAATCCTGCCGTGATGAGGCAAGGCACTATCAACCTGCAGTGAACAAATGTTAACAGGGTTGGAAGAGGGAGAATGGGTGTATTCTGGCCACATAGCCCAGTGGTTCTTCCAAATCAGAGGATCCTTCCAAATGCTTATCCCTGAGACAAGCAACCCTGCTCACCTCAATCCTGTAGGGGCTATATTATTACATTCCTCATTTTATAGATGATGAAATAGGCTCAGAGTCATGAAGTACCTTGACCAAGGTAACCAGTTCATAAAGTGGCAGATGGAATGGTTATCTCCCCTGGCTCCAACCCCTTTTTGCTGCTGGAAAGGTTTTGGATACTATGTTTGATTTTTGTTTTAATAATTGAATTAATTCAATGTGTGATTTAGTCCATTTGGGGATGGAAGGTGCCTTCATAGCAATTACAGTGTAATTCACAGGTAAGAGGAGAGATACACAAAATGATGCAGGAGAGCATCATCAGAGGTGCTCATATAGTCATTCCACAAACCTTAAGTGGTTAAGGCTCAATGCTAAGGGCTAGGAATACAGATATGACAAAGACATGATCCCTGGCCTTACAAAGATTACCATTTAGTGAACTGTGTTTTGAAAGTTGGAAGAACTAAAGCCAAAGTTGGATATTTGCAATTTTATGTACCTAAATTCAGGAGAAAGTTGTCAACTTAAGAGATTTTGTAAGCCAAGAAATGCCTATTTGGTGTCCATGGGTAGCAAGACACCTTTGTATACAGGTGTGCATGTGACAAGTCAGAGTTAGAGCTAGTGCCAGTTTATGCTCTTCAGAGTCAAGAGTGGTGACCTTGAAATTTTTTTGCTAGACCCAGACTTTTATTTTGAGTTTTGCTTCATGGATCTTGGAGTTTTAGAACTGGAAGGAACTGTTGTAATTTCACCGGAAATGGGAATGCAAATTGGTGCAACCACTGTGGAAAACAGTCTAGAAGTTCCTCAAAAAATTAAAAATAGAACTACCTTACCATCTAGTAATCACACTAGTGGGTATTTACCCAAAGAATACAAGAACACTAATTCAAAGGGATACATTCAGCCTTATGTTCAGAGCAGCATTTTTTACAATAGCCAAACTATGGAAGAACCTAAGTGTCCATCAATAGATGACTGGATAAAGAAGATATGATGTATATACACAATGAAATGCTATTCAGACATAAAAAAGTGAAATCTTGCAATTTGCAACAACATGGATAATGCTAAGTGAAATAAGTCAGAGAAAGACAAACACCATATGATTTCACACATGTATGGAATTTAAGAAACAAAAAAATGAGCAAAAGAAAACAAAAAGAGAGACAAACCAAGAAAGAGATTCATAGGTTCTTAACTATAGAGAAGAAACTAATGGTTGCCAGAGAGGAGGTGTGAAGGGAGATGGGTAAAATAGGTGATAGGGATTAAGAAGGAGGGCACTTATCATGATGAACACGGAGTAATGTATAGAATTGTTGAATCACTATATTGTACACTTGAAACTAATATAACAGTGTATGTTGCCTGTACTGGAATTAAAATTAAAAGCTTAATTTAAAAAAAGGAAAAGAAATTTCACCAGAAAAATGCAAGTCAGAGCAGCAATTTGGTGCAGAACCATTCTGGGTAGAAGGAGAAGGATTAGATGAGTTCCTGTGTCCTCTTCCAGTTTCTGGGCTAGGTCCTTCTCCTGACAGGCTCCTGAGAGGTGCTCAGGCTGCAAAGATCACTATGCCAACTCTGTTGGTCATGTGTGACACTCTGAAAACCTTGAGCTTAGGGGCTCCAGTCCCTTCTTTACTCATTCTTAGTATTTTACCAGGATGGTAGAAAGGTTTATAATAACCAGGGAGGGTGGTTGACATGTGTGTCTCATTATCAGTTATTAATGGCATCCTTTATTAAGCTGGAAGATTTATAATTATTTTCTCTTTATTCTCAAAACAACTCATAGGTAATAATGATTACCCAGATTCTGAGTGTGGAAAAAAAATGATATTCTGTTTGATGGGCATTTTTCTCAAGGTCACACAGCTAATAAATAGACCATTACTGGAGCCCACATCTGCCTGACTCCAAAGCCCCCACTGTTTTCCTCTAGGCTACATAGCCTCTTAGCTATCCCTGAGGATCATTATGTGAACATGTTTGGAAAGAAACACAATATATTAATCACTCAAAATTTAGCCCACAGTTCCCTGCTCTCCTGATAACTCTTGGTCTTGGTTACATATCCCTTTTCTGTGTTCCTTTTGGCACTGAGTGTGTGCTTTTTTCTATACTTACCATGAGAGAAGCTTTTTCTCACTGCATCCCTAACACCTAACACAGTGCCCATTCCCTAATACATGTTTAAGAAATATTTTTGAATAAATTATAGATAACACGTGAGCAAATGAAATGATTTCCTCTTATTCCCATATTTCTCTGTATTTGGGGGCAGGGGGCACTTGTAGCCCAAAGAAATCCATGTCTTGTGCTCTGCGTTGGATTTTTAAAGTCAGACTGATTGAAGTGTAATTTACAAACAATAAGTTCACCATTTTTAAGTGTGCAATTTGATGAGTTTTGAGAAGTGGATATAGTTGTATAATCACCACAACTATTGTCTTATAGAGCATTTCTATCAGCCAGTAAGTTTCCACGTGCGCCTTTACAATCAGTCACCTGCCCCTGTGCCCTGGCCCTCTGGCAACTACTGATCTACTTTCTTTCATTATATCTTTACTGTTTCTAGAGTTTCATAAAAGTGGAATCATTTCAACTTAGCATAATGTGTTTGGCATTCAACAAGGTTATTGTATTTGTCTGTAGTTTGTTCGTTTTTATTGCTAAGTAAATTACACTTGGGGATAGACCAGTTTATCCATTCATCAGATGACCATATGGGCTTTTTGCAGTTGTATACTCTCATGCTTAAAGCTTCTATGAACATTCAAATACACGTTCTTATTTAGATATATGCTCTCATTTCTTATGGAGAAACACCTAGGAGTGGAATGGCCAGGTTATATGATAAATGTTTGCTTAACTTAGAAACTGCCAGTTTTACAAAGGCTACAACTTTACATTGTCAAAAGCAGTTTATGAAAGCTCTGTGTGCTCCACATCCTCACCAACAGTTGGTATTCTCAGTATTTTTAATTCTAACCATTCTAATGATGTATAATAGTATCTCGTTGTGGTTTTAATTTGTATTTCCCCCTAATAACTAATAATGTTGAGCATCTTTTCATGTGCCTATTGGACATTCTTATATCTTCCCTTGTAAGTGTCCAAATCTTTTCCCCATCCTTTTATTGTATTTTCCTCTTTATATTGAGTTGTGAGATAATTGTCTACATAAAACTATCCCCAAGAAGTCTATCCCCAAATCTTTGAACTGTAAAGAGTTTAACAAGCTCACAGGATACAAGGGCAACACACCATTACATTTTATCTTTTAATGAACTGTTGGAAATAGAAATTAAAAACAATATCATGTACCATCAGTCAGAAAAATCAAGTACTGGGGACCTCAGCAAGGTGACAGACTAGGAAGCTCCAGGCCCCAGCTCTTCAACAAAACCATTAAATAAACAACTATAAGCTAACTAAGATAACTTTGTAGAAGCTCTGGAAATCAGCCAAATATCTACAGAAACCAAATTAACACCCAATCCAGAAAAAACTATACTCAAAATGCTAGGAGATTGCATGATGTTTTTACTTGCCTTCATCCCACCCCACCCCAACAATGAAATCAAGAGGAAGTGACCCAATCTTTAGTTCTGTCTCCTGGGCGAGAAAGAGTAGAAGGGAAATTGTAACATTCTAGCCTATCTGTGGACTGACCAAGGAACTCGTATCTGTCTTGCCTGACTCAGAGCTCAGACAGGAAATAGCAGCAAGGCTTGGATCTTAGGCTGGAAGCCATGGAAGGAAGTGGTAGGTGCCATGGCATGTGAAACTTAGGGGGACTGCAGATATACAGATGCCTGGAAGGAAAGAGATTGTGGGCAGAAGAATATAACAGAATATCTAAAGCCCTGAGAAGAAGTTGGCCTGAGACTCTTAGGGAAATTAAGACAGTTAAAAGCAGCAAAGGAGAGGCACCTGGGTGGCTCAGTTGGTTAAGCATCTGACTTCTGCTCAGGTCGTGATCTCACAGCACATGAGTTTGAGCCCCACGTCAGGCTCTGTGCTGACAGCTCTGAGACTGGATCCTGCTTTGGATTCTATGTCTCCCTCTTTCTCTGCCCCTCCCCCAGTCACGCACTGTCTGTCTGTCTGTCTGTCTCTCTCAAATATAAACATTAAAGTTTATTTTAAAAGCAAAAGAAAATGGGGTGGGGAGGGGAGGATGGACACAGGAGAGCATATGCATATAAGCCCAGAAAGATACATGCCCAGAAAAGACCTAAAAAACTCTTAAATCTTCACTCTGTGCTGATCTTCAGGCTCAGGGACCTGCTAGTTAGTAAAGGTCTCCCATGCCAATCTGCAAAGACTGGTAGGACAACAATTTTGTCAAATTCCCAGTTTTCAACAAAAGCTCACAAGATATACAAATAAACATGGAAATGTGCCCCTTTTGAAGGAACAAAATACATCTCCAGAAATAGTCTCTGAAGAACACACACAGTGGACTTACTAGACAAAGACTTTAAAACAATTGTCTTAAACATGCTAAGAGCTAAAGGAAAACACAAAGAACTAAAGAAAATCAGGAAAAGTATATGTGAACAAAATGACAATATAAATAAAGAGTTAGAAATTATAAAAATGAACCAAAGAAAATTCTATGCTGAAAAATACAATACCTAAAATTTCATTAGAGGGTTTCAACAGCAGATTCAAATATGTAAAAGAAAATGTCAGTAAACTTTAAGAGCGGACATTTTAAATTATCAGGTCTAAGGGACAAAGAGAAAAAAGAAGAAAAGTGAATAGAGCCCAAGAGACTTGTGAGACATTAACAAGCATACCAAATAAGCATTGTGAGGTTCCCAGAAGGAGAAGAGAAAAAGGAACAGAGAGAATATTTGAAGAAATAATGGCTGAAAACTTACCAAATTTGAGGAAATATATGGATATAAGTCCAAGAAGCTTAACAAACACCAAGAAGGATAGACCCAATGAGACATATTATAATCAAACTGTTGAAAGCCAAAGATAAAGAGGGAATCTTGAAAGCAGCAAGAGAAAAGTGACTTGTTCATACAAGAGATCTCCAATAAGACTGTCAGTAGATTTCTTAGCAGAAACCTTGCAGGAGAAGGCAATGGGATGATATATTTAAAATGATGAAATGGGGGCAGGGGAGACCTGTCAATCAAAAATTCTATACCCATCAAAACTGTCCTTCAAAAACGAGGAAGAAATTAAGATATTCCCAAACAAAAACTGAGGGAGTTCAGTGCCATCTGTCCTTTGAGAAATTCTAAAGGGAGTTCTTCTAGTTGAAATATAAAGACACTAGAGAGTAACTTGAAGCCATATAAAATATAAGGTTCTAATAAAGATAAACAGACAAATATAAAAAATAGTGTTGTAATTTTGGTTTGTAACTTAATTTTTATTTTCTACAGTATTTAAAAGTGAAATAAATATAAATTTATGTTAATGGTTATACAATATATAAGGATGTAAGTTGTGACATCGATAACAGAGTTGGGAGGAGCAGAGCTGTAAAGCGAAAGAGTTTTTTGTATATGATTGGAATTAAGTTGCTATCAATTCAAGGTAAATTGTAATGACTTCAGGATGTATATCTAATCTCCAGGGTAACAACAGAGAAACTATCTAAAGAACAAACAAAAATGAAATGAGAGGAGAATCAAAATGCATCAAAATGATTACAAAAAGTCAACTGAACACAAGGGAAAGCAGTAATGGAGGAAATGAGGGATAAAAAAAAAAGCTGTAAGCATACAGAACATTTTTTTAAATGTCAAAAGTAAGTGTTTCCACATCAGTAATTATTTTACATGTAAACTGGCTAAACTCCTCAATCAAAAGACATAGAATGGCAGAGTGGATACACACCAAAAAAATCAGGATCCAACTATATATACACTGTCTATAAGAGATGTACTTTAGACCTAAGGATCATAGGTTGAAAGTGAAAGGATGTAAAAAGATATATTATGAAAATAGTAACCAAAAGAGAGCAGGGGAGTTATACTAATATTAGACAAAGTAGACTTTAAATCAAAAATTTACAAGAGACAAGGATATATAATATTAAAGGGTCAATTCACCAAGAAGATACAGCAATTATAAACATATATGCACCAAACATCAGAACTCTAAACTATATGAAGCAAATATTTACAGGATTGAAAGGAGAAATAGACATCTGTACAATAATGAGAGACTTCAATGTCCCAATTTTGATAATGGAGAGAACAGCCAGACAGAAGATCAATAAAGACACAGGGGACTAGAATAACACTATAGACCAATTGGACCTAACAGATATATACATATCACCCTACCCAACAATAGCAGAAGACACATTTTTCTCAAGTACATAAGGAACATTCTCTCGGAAAGACTATATATTAAGCCACAAAACAAATCTTAATACATTTAAGGGAATTGAAATCATGTGACATTTCTTTGCCAATCACAATTGAATGAAACTAGAAATCAACAGCAGAAGAAAAAACAGTAAATTCACAAATATGTGGAAACTAAACAACACATTCTTTTTTTTAAACATTTATTTATCTTTGAGAGATAGAGAAAGACAGAGCACAAGCGGGGGAGGAGCAGAGAGAGAACGAGACACAGAATCCAAAGCAGGCTCCAGGCTCCGAGCTGTCAGTACAGAGCCAGATGCAGGGCTCAAACTCACAAACCGTGAGATCATGACCTGAGTCAAGGTCAGACGCTTAACTGACTGATCCAATCAGGCGCCCCACTAAAAAACACATTCTTAAGCAACCAATGAGTCAAAGAAGAACTTATAAAAGGAATTAGAATATATTTTGAGACAAACAAAAGTTAAAACACAGCATACCAAAACTTATCAGATGCAGTGAAAGAAAGCACTAAGAGGGAAAATTATAGCTGTAAGTGCTTACATTATAAAAGAAAAAAGGTCTCAAATCAACAATCTAATTCTACACCTTAAGGAACTAGAAAAAAAATACTAAATCCAAATCTGGTAGAAGGAAGGAAATAGTAAAGATTGGAACAGAGAAAAGTAAAATAGAGAATAGAAAAACAATAGAGAACACCAGCAAAACCAAGAGTTGGTTCTCATTAAAGGCGAACAAAATTGGCATGCCTTGAACTAGACTGACTAATAAAAAGAGAGCATGCATACACAAGAGGAGTCAAATAACTAAAGTCAGAAATAAAAGAAATAAAATATTTATTTTATCTCTTTTTCTCTTTTATTTATTTTACAGAAATAAAAGGGATTATATATAAATAAATCTCTTATGAGAGTATTATGAAAAATTGTATGCCAACAAATTGGATAACCTAGATGAAATGGACAAATTCCTAGGAACACACAAACTACCAAGACTGAAACATGAAGAAATAGAAAATCCAAACAGATCTATAAAGGAGATTGAATTAGTAACCAAAATCTCCCAAGAAAATCCCAGAACTAGATGGTTTCACAGGCAAATTCTACCAAACATTGAAAGAATTAATACCAATTTTTCTCAAACTCTTCTAAACATTGAAGAGGGGGAACTTCTGAAATTGTTCTATGAGGTCAGCATTATTCTGATACCAAAGCCAGACAAAGACACAAGGAAAACTACAGCCCAATACCCCTTGTGAATATAGATGCAAAAATCCTTAACAAAATACTAGCAAAATGAATTCAACAGCATATTGAAAGGATTATACACCATAACCAAGTGGGAATTATTCCTGAAATGCAAGGATGATTCAATATATAAAATCAATCAATGTAACACACATATTAACAGAATGAGGGGGAAGAAAACCCATGTCATCATTTCAACTGATACAGAAAAGAAATTATAAAATTCAACACTCTTTCATGGTAAAAACACTCAACTAATGAGGCATAGAAAGGAACTACCTCAATATACTGAAGGCCAACCAACATCATGGTCAATGGAGAAACATCAGGAACAGTTCAATGATGTCCACTTTCACCATTTCTGTTCAGCATAGGACTGGACATCATAGCCAGAGCAATTAGCCATAAATAAAAATAAAAATAAAAAGGTATCCAAAATTCAAAGGAATAAATAAAACTTTCTCTGTTCATAGGTGACATGATCTTACATGTAGAAAACCATAAAGATTACACACGTATTTTTAAAGATGGTTAGAACTAATAAACAAATTCATCAAAGTTGCAGGGTGCAAAATCAACACACAAAAATTAGTTTGTTTCTATACACTAACAATGAACAATCCAAAGAGGAAATTGAAGAGAATTTTTCATATAATTTCCCTCAAAAATAATAAAATACTTAAGAGTAAACTTAACCCAGGAGGCTGGGTTAAGTACCCTGAAAACTATAAAATATTGCTGAAAGAAATTAAAGAAGACAAATAAATGGAAAGGAATTCCATGTTTATGGATTGGAAAATTTAATATTTTTAAGATGTTAATACTACCCAAACTATCTACAGATTCAGTGAAATCCTGATTAAATCCTAGTGACAGGTTTTTGCAAAAATAGAAAATTCCATCCTAAAATTCATATGGAAATTCAAGAGACTCAAATAGTCCAAAATATCTTGAAAAAAAAAACCCCACAAAATTGGAAGTCTCACACTTCCTGCTTTCAAAACTTGCTACAAAGTTATGGTAACCAAAAATACTGTGGTACTGGCATAAAGACACATCTATAAACCAATGGAATAAATAGAGAGCCCAGAAATAACCCCTCACATGTATGGCCAAATGATATTTGACAAGGATGCCGAGACCATTAAATGGGGAAAGGACAGTCTCCTCAACAAATGATGTTGAAAAACTGGATATCCATAAGCAAAAAGTACAGTTGGACCCTTGTCTTTCACCATATACAAAAATATACAAAGTGGATCAAAGACGTACTTGTAGAGCTAAAACTCTAAGACTCTTTGAAAGAAAACATACAGGATAAATTCATGACACCAGATTTGGCAATGATATCTTGGGTATGGCACCACAAGTATAGGCAAGAAAAGAGAAAATAGATAAGTTGGACTTCATCTAAATTTTTTTAAATGTGTATGAAAGAACATTATGAAAATGGAACTCATGAAATGAGAGGAAATATTTGCAAATAATATATTTGCTAAGGAATTGATATCCAGAATATATAAAGAGATTCTACAACTCAACAACAAAACACAACTCTATTTAAAAATGCCCAAAGATGGGCACCTGGGTGGCTCAGTAGGTTGAGCATCCAACTTCAGCTCAAGTCATGATCTCATGGTTTGTGAGTTTGAGCCCCACATCGGGCTCACTGCTGTCAGCACAGAGCCCACTTCAGATCCTCTGTCCTCCTCTCTCTCTGCCCCTGCCCTGCTTGTGCTGCCTCTCTAAAAAATAAATAAAACATTTTTTAAATGCCCAAAGGACTTGAATATATATTTCTTCAAAGAAGATATGCAAATACCCAAGAAGCACATGAGAAAATGCTCAGCATTTTCATTAGGAAATGCAAGTTAAAACTACAAGAAACTGTTTCACACCCACTAAGATGGCTTTTATAAAAAAAAGGAAAAAAAAAACAAAGTAGCAAGTGTAGTGAGGATGTGGAAAACTTGGACCATTTCCAAGTGGACCAACTTCCACTCTCTTTCTGCTTGGATGATTTCTAAAGAGAAGTCTAATGTGATTCTTATCCTTGCTCCTCTATAGGTAAGGTAAGTTCTCCTCTGGCTTCTGTCAGGATTTTTTCTTTGTCTTTGATTTTCTGCAGGTTGAATCTGATATGCCTAGGTATAGATTTGTTGGCATTTATCCTTCCTGGTGTTCTGAGTTTCCTGAATATGTGGTTTGGGAAATTCTTGGTCATTATTGCTTCAAATATTTTTTCTGCTCTTTTTTCTCTGTCTTCTTATTCTGCTACATGAGGATATGTGTAATTCCCTTAAACATGCGCTACTCATTTAGTTGTCCCACAGTTCTTGAATATTCTGTACCATTTTTATTTTCTCCTTGCTTTTCAGTTTGGGGAGTTTCTATTGACATATCCTCAAACTCACTGATTCTTTGGTCAGTTGTATTCAGGCTACTAATTAACTCATCAAAAGCATTCTTCAATTCTGTTATTGTGCTTTTGATTCTGAACATTTCTTTTTTATTCTTTTTTAGAATTCTGATCTCTTTGTTTATGCTACCTATCTGTTCTTTCATGTTGTTCTTTCCTTAGCATATTAATCATAGTTATTTTAAATTCCTAGTCTGATAATTCCAACATCCCTGTCATATCTGAATTTCGTTCCCATGCTCACTCTCCCTGTTCAAACAGTATTCTTTCCTTTTTAGTATGCCTTGTATTTTTTTTTTTTCTTGAAAGCCAGATATGACATACTGAGTAAAAGGAACCTGGTACTGGTTCCTGTGGAGGTTTCTTCTCTTGGGTTTCTGCTCTAGTAAGTTGTGATTCTTTGTATCCACTTATCTGGCTCTCCAATCTTGGGGACAGCAGTTAGCCTTATGTTTGGAAAAACCTGTCTTCTTCCTTTTGTATAGGGGGAAAAATAATTCTTCCCTACTGTATGTTTCTTCCCTGTAAGTCTCCTTTACTACTCACACAAAGAACTTCACTTCTGGTCACCAAATGTGTGGAAATTATTCACCACATCAAGCAATTCTCTGAAACACCTGTTGACTGTCCTATGATTTAACTAAATTCTGACATTGTCTATCCAGAGATAATATCAGATCCCACAGGTTAAGGGCCCAGTCCCACAAGACTGACCCCATTCCTAAGTGCACACATTTCAAACACCAGTTGCAAGCCCAGCTTATCACTTTTGCTTCTGAACAACAGATTATATACATCAGAGGTTCCAATGACCCTCTACTTGGTTTCAACCAATTTGCTTGAGTGACTCATAGATTTCAGGAAAACTCTTAAATTTACCAGTTTATTAAAGGATATGATAAAACATACAGATGAACAGCCAGATGAAGAGGTAGATAAGGTAAGGTCTGGGAGGATCCTGAGCACAGGAGCTTCTATCCCTAGGGAGTTGGGAATGTGTCACTCTCCTGGTATGAATGTGTTCACCTACCCGGAAGCTTTCTGGACATCATACTTTTGGGATTTTATGAAGGCTTTCTCATGTGGCCATGATTAATTATTAACTCCATTTCCAGCCCTTCTACCCTTTTTGGGGAAGTAGGGAGTGGGGCTTGAAAATTCCAAGCTTGGTCTTTCTGTTGACCAACCCCCATCCAAGAAGCATCCAGATGCCCACCCAGAATTCCCTCAAGAGAACAAAATATTCTCCTAGTGTTCTTATTAATAAATGGCAAGTGTTTTAGGAGCTCTGTCCTAGGAACCAGAGGCATAGACCAATGTATTTTTTTTATTATCTCATATTCATGACCCTTCATGATCTCAATTCTCTAATGGATCTAAAAAGAGTTGTTGATTTTCAGTTTATCTTTTTTCTTGTTAGAATAGGATTCATGATTTCCAGGATCCTTACATGCCAGATTGGAAATTAGAATTCCCATGCTTTTACTTTTAATCTATCTGTGTATTTGTGTCTAAAGTGAATTTCTTATAGGCACCATATAGTTGAGTCTTGCTTCTTTTCCCAATCTGACAATCTCTTCCTTTTAAATTGAGTGTTTAGGTCATAAATCTTTGATGCAATCATCAATATAGGTGGGTTTTTTTTTTTAACGTTTATTTATTTTTGAGACAGAGAGAGACAGAGCATGAACGGGGGAGGGTCAGAGAGAGAGGGAGACACAGAATCTGAAACAGGCTCCAGGCTCTGAGCAGTCAGCACAGAGCCCGACGCGGGGCTCGAACTCACATACCATGAGATCGTGACCTGAGCGAAGTCGGACGCCTAACCGACTGAGCCACCCAGGCTCCCCAATATAGGTGGGTTTTAATCTAACATCTTACTTTGTTTTCTATCTGTTCTATCTGTTCTTTACCTATATTTTCCTATTTTCATGTTTTGGATAAATTAGATTAATTAAAGTTTTCATGATATAATTTTTATCTATAGTAAGTCTCTTTGCTCTTTTTTTTAAAGTGGTTGCTGTAGAGTTTACAATATTTATCTTTAATTGATCAGTCTACCATTAAATAATGTAGTATTACCTCACCTATAAAATAAGAACATCACAACAGTATATTTTCATTTCCCTCCTCGTGGCCTTTGGGCTATTGTTAAACATTTTATTTCTAAATATGTTATAAATGGCATAATACATTGTTATTATTTTTGCTTTAAACAATAAATTATCTTTCAAAGAGGTCTTTAAGTTAGACGAAATGTCTTTTATATTTACCCCATATTATCATTCCTTTATGTAGGTCCAAATTTCCATCTGGTATCACTTTCCCTTGCCTGAAGGACTTTAAATTTTTTATAGTGCCAACCTACTGACAATGAATTCACTAAGCTTTTGCCTGTTTGAAAAGCCTTTATTTTGCTTTCATTTTAAAAGATATTTTGGCTGGATATAGAATTATAAGTTGAAAATTTAAATTTTTTTCTTATAGCACTTTAAAAATGTTATTCCATTGTCTTCTGGATTGTGTAGTTTCAAGCATGAAGTCTACCATAATTTGTATCTTTGTTCTTCTATATGTTATGTGTCCTTTAAACTCTGGTTGCTTTTAAGATTTTTCAGTTCAGTTATTATGTGTATTTATGTGCTTTCTTTATATTACTTCTGGTTAAGGATTGTTGATCTTTTTGAAACAATGAATTTATAGTTTCCATTAACTTTGGAAATTTTCTTAGCCGTTATTTTCTCAAATATGTATTTTAATGTCTTTTTTTTTTTTTTCTGGGACTTCAATTGCTTTTATGGTAGGCCACTTAATATTGTCTCACAGGTTGTTGCTTCTCTGTTTTTAGTCTTTTTTTCTCTCTGCTTTTCATTGTGGGTAGTTTGTCTCTTGTTCACTAATATTTTCTTCTGTAATCTCTAATCTGATATTAATCTTAGCTAGTGTCTTTTGTATTCCAAATATTGTATATTTCACCTTTAAAATTTTGATTTGAGTCTTCCTTAGAACTTTTATATCTCTCCCCATCATGTTTTTGTTTTCCCCTACCTTCTTGAACATATGGAGTGTATTTAAAAATAGCTCTTTTGATATCCTTAACTGCCAGCTCCATTATCATTTCTGGTTCTATTTCTATTGACTGTTTTTTATCCCGATAATGGGTTGTACTTTTTTTATGATGCAATACTCTTCTGGGGACAATACCTGATGCCCCCTGTATTAAGAGGTCTTTACACCTTGGTTGATGGGAACTGAAACACTTTCTAGCCCTGTGTGAGCTCAGGAGATTATTCCTCCTACTTTTTTCCAGATTTTTTTCCCCCACATAGCCTTAGTATTTTTTCACAAAATGTGCAGTTGAGTACTCAGCCAAAGATCAAGGATACTCTTCTGCAAATCTCTGAGGCCCTTCCTTTTTACAGTCTCTCCTTTGTCCTCCTTGAGCTGAAAACATTGTCTCCTTGACACAGCAAAACCCTGCGGTCTCTGTCTCAATTTCCCTCCTGTGCTATGGTCTGGAAACTTTCTTCAGATGGTGAGCGGGGGAACTTATTGGATTCACCTTGTTTATTTATCTTTTCCAGGATTATTGTTCCACTCTGTGTACAATGTCTGAAACTCTTGTTTTATATATTTCATCTAGTTTTGTAATGGTTTAGGGTGGGAAGATAAATCTGATCCCTGTTTCTCCTTCATGGGAAGAAGTGGAAGTTTCTGTAATTTAAAGTTTGCTTTCTTACATATTATATTGTTTGTTTGGGTCCAGCCTCATTTCACTCAAACCCTACATCTTGTGGAGAATTAAGCAATGAATGGGTCTTCTTGAGAGAGCTGTAGTATTAGGGCTTAGTATTTTACCTGTTCTGCCACTCACTAGCTGTCTTTTAATTTCTATAAGGCTTAGTTCTTCATCTATAAAATGAAGGTTATAATAATATACCTTCTTTGCTTTCTTTTTTTGAAGATGAAATGAGATGTGATTTGTAATAGCACTTTAAATAAACAGGTAAAATGCCTGTTTATACAAGTAAACAAGACTGTGATTACTTCTGCTCCAAACATTTTGTTGACTAGATCCAGTGTCAAAAGTGACAGGATGACTACAGTTAAAAACCCAGTTGAAGAAGGCCTTAGAAACCATTTTCCATACTTGAACTTCAATTCTTGCCAAATACCCCAACTTCCCCTTCCAATAAAACTTTACATATTCCAGTTCTAAATGTGGATCCATAACTCATTAAGCTTTTCTCAAATGCGGCTTCAATATCCAGACCCAGTCCCATCCTTTAAATTATTTTATGGCCCTAGACACACCCTGTGCCTCAGTATCCTCCATCTTAAAAATGAAATTATTATTGCCTGATTTCTATTATTTTCTTTGGGGGAGGTTTGAAAAACCTTTTGAAGGAATGGCATTGTGTAATGTGTGTGGACATAAGACATGAAGAAGAGGGTGACACATTTCTTTGCCTTGACATTCACTTTGGGGTGGGAAGGAGTGTTGTTATGAGTTACTTAGTTATTTGTCAGTTTTAGACCTATGGTGTTCTTACCACCATCATCTCACACAGAAATATATCTGGTGCTGGTTTTAAAGCATGCCACAATTTTTTGACACTTCCCACATTGATAGTTATGGATCTATGTTCCCTCCCCTTAAATCTGGCCAGGCTCGTGACTGCTTTGTCCAATAGAGTATTGGTCAGAGGTAATGCATGTGACTTCTGGGCCAAAGTCATAAAATACTATACAGCTTTTGCTTTGTTTGTGGGAGCACTCATTCTTGGAGCTGAGTTAACATTTAAGAAGTCTATCTAGTTGGAGGCCACCATGCTAAAAGGAAGCCAAAACAATATAGAAAAACCATGGATAGATACTCTGGTTAATAGTCTCAGTTTAGCCCAGCCTTTGAGTGAACCCAGCCCTGGTGCTGGACACGTGGCTGAAGAAACTTCCAAATAGTTCCAGCTCCTGGCCATTCAAGTTACTTTAGGTTATTCATGTCTTTCCACCTGAGACCTCAGACATCATAAAGAAGACAACCTCACTGTACACTATGCAAATACCTACCATAATGGGATGGTTAATCACACAGCAATAGAAAACTGAAGCACATCCTTTCCTAGATCACTGTCAAATGATAGTGGAAATGCAGGGCAAACTATTCAAGGACTAATTTAGATAGGTAGTGTGAATGGATATATTGAATGAGGGACGTGTTTCCCAGTGAAGTCTTCATAAAGGGACATCTAAGACTGCTGAGACATCCCATCTTTCTGAATATAAATCCAGGAGCTGTTGAATGCAGTCTTTTCACATGAGTTGTGGGCAACTCACTTCAGTGTTTATGGGAAGTGAGGCTATTGAAAGCAGCACTCTTATTGTCCAACTAGCCTGCCCACCGCACATTGTTCCCATTGTCCTCCCTCACTTCCTTCTTTCTTTCCTTCCATCTTTACCCTTTACTTGAATGCTGATTATGTGCAACCCATTATTTTAGGTTCTGGAGTGTCAAAGATAACTGTGTATTAACGGAGTCTTTTATGTTTATATCTTGGTGCTTTGACATCAGGAGCCTTGCTGACTCTGGAGGGACTGCCCCTCCCAAGTCTAGCCAATCCCTAGAGATAGTGAACAGTGCAACTGCTTGTGCACTTTTCAAATACAAACCCACACCCACAACCACATCCTTTATGGAGCTCTCACATTCTGGGCCACTGTCCACCTGCCCTAATCACCTCAAGGCCAGGTACCAGACAACCAGGGACAATTCCTATACTCCAAAGTCCACCAAAATTATTCAGACTTATTAATCCTAAACTTGCTTCCCCTCCCTGCTCACCTGTCCTTCCTGAGGAAATCACAATGAAGGCTCTTGCTGGTCTGCTGTTCCTTTCCCATGTGTACCCCAGAGTGTAGAGTGCCTTCTTGGGAACTGTGAGTTACTAGCTTTTCAATGGCGATCATCTCCTGATTTTTTCTATTAATATACTATATTTCAAAACAGAATGATACTCAATCCTGCCATAAGGGAATTTACAGTTTAGTGGGGAGTGGGAAGCATTAAAATGGTAAAGCAAGTAACATTCTATTTCATGATCTGAGCCCTACTTATGCAGGTGTGTTCACTTTGTGAAATCTCAGCCAGCAGTCACCATCTGCACACTTCTCTGTAGGCATGTTATACTCCAATGAACATTTTATTAAAAAGCAAAACATAAAATGATGGTTGGTTGAGACCCATCAAGACAATATCATAAGCTAAATAAACAAGATGTATCCTCAGCTTCTCACAACAGAATTGTTGGCTAATTATAGAGTTCTCCGTGACAAGATCTATACCAGTATTACCTCATGACGTCGGTCATTATCCTGACACTATTTACCCAGAAATCAGACCTGTGTACAGATAGCCTAAGAAAAGACTTATTCCTATTTATTCTTATTTCCATTTTTTATTATTTAAAGATGACTTCTAGTCAGTTTCCCTTCTTCCTCTTAGGCATTTAGAAAGAATAGGCAATAGGATAAAGAGATAGAAACATATCCCCTTGAACTGTTAGTAATTTGTTGGTTTTTCCATCTAAAGTCTGAAAGTGTAGTGTGTGACCAATTAAATAAAGATCATTTCAAAGCAGAAATCCTACATACATATTACCTTACAGAAGAAAAACTGGTCATTGTTCATAGTGGAGTAGGAGAAAATTAATGTAGAAAAGGTGTGTTCTTGGCTTGGAACTCTTCCGGCCCTCATTGCTAGGGAGAAGCAAACACAAATCCCAGAATGAGCATTGGCATCTCTCTGCCCAGCCCTCAAGAGTGCACACAACAGGGCAAGCCCTTCATCTCACTGGTCTCATGTGACTCTCCACCCTGTGTATTGGTTAGGTGACTTTCTCAAATGTGTGCAGCCAGTAGAAGCTGATGGGACTGGACTGGACTTAGTGTCTTCTGGCTCCAAGTCAGAGTTCTTCTCATCATTCCTTGGGAGACACGAGTAATCAGAGATGAGCCCATTTATGTAGAGAGGGGATTCTGTGCATAGGACATCCCAAGAAAACTTGGGTTTCTGTAGCCCAGTGTTTTGGTACTATTAAGTCCCTCTTACAAAGGGGTTTTGATATCGTCAGGAGGTCTACACTACCGACATTCAGGGACAACACAGGCTAGAAACCCTATTCCTCTTCCTCCTAGTTCCTGTAGAAAAACAGTTTACGATGCAGTGAAGCTCTGTCTATGCCCTGCCTACTTCCATTACGGCAAGCCATCTTAAATCAAGTACATCTTCAATCCATGTTGTGTAGTTTAACCACCCCCCCACCAACTATTCTAAATTAGGGACCTTGATGAACTTCTCCGAAATGACTATGAAGAGATCCCTCTGGGTTGGAAAAGAGAAGCTCTGAGTGCAGCTTTTGAGAGGGAAGTCAGGATTTCTTCTTGCTGGACCAGCCTTGAGGAGTCGGAGAAGAGGCAGCTGGCAGGCCTGGGCAGGTCTCCTGGCTCTCCAGCGTGTACCTCACCCATGGCCAACAGGGTTTGCTCATTTGCTTTTCACATTTCCTTGAACTTCAGGCACCCTTTGGATGAGGAAAGGTCCAGTGGAACTTCAAGAGATCAGACTGGAGAGGGTACAAAGACAGAGGGAGACACAGCAGCTGGTTAGAAGCCCTTCTCTCTGGCCTGGGGCTCTGTTGAGGGTAGGGAGAGCTGGAAGCTGACCCTGGGGAGCACAGGGACCAGGGAGCAAAGGCACAAAGGCAAGAGATGCATCTTCAGTCTCTGCTCTGTCACTGGCATGCTGCAGCCTCACCTGCCTCATCAGGGAAAGGGCTTAATAATAGAACTTGGTGGGGCACCTGGGTGGCTCAGCTGGTTAAGTGACCCACTCTTGGTTTCAGCTCAGGTCATGATCTCATGGTTCATGAGATCAAACCCCGTGTTGGGCTCTGTGCTGACAGTGTGGAGCCTGCTTGGGAGTCTGTCTCCCTCTCTCTCTGCCCCTCCCCTGCTGGTGCTTTCTTTCTCTCTCTTTCTAAATAAACAAACAAACATTTAAAAAAATAATATAACTTGGGCAGCCTGCTTTGCAGAGTGTTTGTGAGGTGGCCCAAATGAGTCAGCAAGTGACCTTTACGAACACTGTCAATCAAGGACAGATAAATTAGTGTGAGCAAAGACGATGGTGGTGATGATAATTTCAACCCCCAGCCTGATGTGAGGGACAAAGAGCACCAGCTAAACACACATACAAAACCACTGCAGAGATGAAAGCTGGTGGCTGTGGCTTCACCAGCCCAGTGCTATGCTTGGTCCAGGGGCAGAGCTCTGGTGCCAGAGCTGCGGGTCAGAGCAGGGAATGTGTACCTGATCCCCCCACCTTCTCCTTCTCCTAGAGTAACCACAATTCATAGATTTGGAAGCGATTAAGGAAAACTTGAGGGGGAAGTTTTGAAGGCCCAGCCCAATTAATTCCATTTAAAATGTCATCCATTTATTGTAACATTTCACAATTCTTTAAAGTATAGGAGGTGATTTCACAAATACTATATCAGTAATCCTGATTTTATCCCCATTTTACAGATGAAGAAATCGAGGCTGAGATCAAGTAAATGAATTCTCATGACACAGCTAGTAAGTTGCAGCAATTTACACTCGGGGTTTCAGACTTTTAGGTTCTGTGTTCCTGGAAACCCAAGTTCAAGGAATTACAGAGCTAAAGAAAGACATGGGAAAGAGGGCAGAGAAAGGGAAAAGGGGAGGGGGGAAGAGAGGAGTAAGAAGGGGAAGAAGGGAGGAAGGGAAGCACAGAAGTAGGAAAGGAAAAAGAAAAGGAAAGAAAGAAAGCAAAAGTCTTTTGAGTGAGCAGAGAGCACAGTTCACGCAATACACACAGGAAAAGGAACACTTGCGTCTGTGTCCCGACAGGTCTGCTGCGTGGTACTCGCACAGTGTCCACTGTGTCCCTGAGTCGTCACACACAGACCGCTGCTGGAACTCTCTGCTCTTCGATTTCTGCTGAAACCCCCATCCCATCCCGTTGTCTCTGCTGGAGGCTCCTTGGTTTGTTTGCTTGCAGATTCACTGAGCGGAGCCTCTACCGATGAGCCTCTGAGCCTCTGGACCCACAACTGGCCTTGCCTTGCCCCCTCCGCCCCCGACCGCGGGCCAGAGCAGGTGTCAGGGATGCCTGGCGGATATAGGGCGCCCGCCTTGGCTCTCCGGCTCAGCCCTCCGAGCCCTGGGCTTTGGCGATGCTTGAGGTCTACACGGAGTTCTGGAGGACCGAAGGTCGCAGTGACCAGAAAGGCAGAGGGGTCACAGGGACCTGCATCCCTTAGCACCGCCTGCACCAGGGCACCTTCCCATAAAGTTACCCAGGTGAATCAATACGTGCGTACAAATTAAGATGTGAAGGTATGGAGCGAACAAAAGAGCTCAGGTTCCGGTGAGCAGATAGCTCACACGCGGAGGGCGGCGCCCGTGCTAGCCATGCGGCAGTTAATGCCCAGGTTCTGGGGAACTTGGTCTCCCGCGCTCCCTCCAGACAAAATGCAAGAACTTAAACGACTGGAAACAACAATCACAACTTGTATCTCTCTGTGCCCGCCCTTACTGTTTTCTCCAATTTTGCCAAAGGTATCAGGAATCCAATTTGACCGCTCTGCGCTACCTGGGGCCCCCGCCTCTTCCTAACCTGGTGCCTGGGCGCTGCCCCACTGCGTGCGCGCTCAGCTCCAGCTGGCAGCGCGCCAGAGGCTGGGGGGCGGGAGTGGGAACGCCCTCGGCCGGCAAGGGGGCGCTGTCCACTAGAGGCCGCTGACCCGGCGGAGCACAGTCTGCGCCCAGCAGCGGTGGTGGGCTTACAAAGGGTGGAAGCCGAATTCTTCCAGAGTCCACGACTGCAGCTCAAGTACCCCAGATGAGATCCCTTCTCCTTACCCCCTTTCCCCAACGAGCTGCCCTCCCCGAGCCTGGCGCTGCCCTAGCTCCCCACGGCTCTTAGAGTATTCTGGCCTGGGGATTTTTTCTTGAGGAATTTCTGGCAGAGGGGTCCAACACGGGAAATGACCTAGGCTTCCCGGGGTAGGGAAGTCCGCCTAGACCGTGGACACATTCTCTCCGCACCCCGCCTTCTCCCCCGCTCCCTGCTCTGTCTCTGGCGCCAGCCAGCCCCGGCGCTCCACCTTGGGTTCCACGATGCTCTCCCGGCTGCTGGTCACCCACTTTCCAGCCAGCACCGCGCCCTGCTCCCTTTGCTGACCACACTGGCCGTGAGAGTAGCTGGTGGAGCACATGGGCCTAGCTTGCTGCTCCTGGATTCTGCCCAAAAAAGAGAGGCCCGTTCTGGGATAAAAATTATCCTGGGCTCTATAGGTTAAAACCAGGACTTAAACACGGAGAAGTTGAATTTCTCTATCCACTTGCCTTGGGGTTCGTGGGGCCCGTCCAGGAGCACGCGTTGCACACAAGACACCTATGAATTCAGTGCTCTCTAGGACATTGGATTTGGTCCTAGAATTTACAGGGCTTTACGTTTAGAGTTATATTAACATCAAGCATCATGTAGAACTTAACTTTTCACATATATTATCTCACCAAATCTTCACAACAACCCTGTTAGTTCAAGTCTTATCATCGTCCTCATTTTAGATTTAGGAAAAAAGGCCTAGAGAGATACCTGCCTTGCCGAGAGTCACACATTAAGTGATCAAACACTGAATACAGGTCCTGACTCAGACCTCAAGGTCCTCCCACTGTCCTCCCACGACAATGCTACCTCCTTTCAGGGTCACCTCTGCTAAGCCCTGAACAGGGATAGGGCTCTGTAAATATTTGTAGATTGAATTCCAGGATCTGATCAAGCTTTATGATTGCCGCATTTTATACAGTAGGGTGTGTCTAAGCCTTATTTACTCATTCACTTATTCATTCACTTATTCGGCAGTTCCTGAGTGCCTACTGTGTGCAGGAGCTGAAGTAAGAGCCAGCAGAATGGCCCTGCCCACACGAAGCTGGGTATGGAAAGAGCTGTCCTCTGGGGCAGGGGGCAGGCATCTGGCATCTTGGAAAGACTGCCAAGCTCCCACACTTCAACCCTCGGAGTTGAGCTCAAGCCCAGAACCAGTGGCCTATCTCTGGGGTGTCAAGAGAAGAACTCAGAAAGTCATAAGGGAACGCGGGAGGGGAGGGCCAGGACAACCATTCTAAGGAGCAGGACGGAGAAAAGAGAAAATACAACCAGAAGAAAATTCCCTGAGGGAAGAGCTAGAGAGGAGGGGGCTGGAGACCTTGCGGACATCGGAGACAAGGGTGTTGTGAGACTAAGGGTGTTAAAGAAGAGACCTTAGTGGCGGAGTGAATAAAGGGGAACTGAGAACGCAGACAAGCCCTCGGGACAGCCAGGGAGTCTCGGGGCGTCGAGGGGGTCCTTGATGAGCGCTGCATAGAATCCCATGGAGAGTGCAGACCCAACCCTTGCCAGTCTCTGGCCGCCAAAGCTGGCTGGGGGCGAGGTTGGTGAAGCCTGGGTCATTTTAGAAAAAGAGTAGAAATGTTCTCTCAAGAACAGTTCACGGGCTGCTCTGGGAGGATTCATGGTCAATGTCTCTCGCGCCTGGCCCTGACCAGCGAAACCTGTTTGGCTTCGGTTCTTCCTGGGATTCCAGGCGCCAGAGGAGTTGGTGGAGCCTGGCTCCGGGAGGCCGTCGAGAGTCGGGACAAGGGGCTGGAGTCTGGCTCCCGGTCCGGGGCGAGGTGACTGCGGGGGGCGCCAGCCTCCCGGCTCTGCGACACCTGCACCTGGAGCGGGCGGGACGAGAGGCGTTCCTGGGGGCGTCCAGGCAAGGATTCCCAGGAGGGACTCTGGAGGCAGAGGGGCGGGCCGGGGAGGGCGCCGGGAAGTGGCCCTCCCTCCCATCTCCCCCTCCTGGCAGGTCGGAGCCGGGACGCGGTGGCCCTGGACGCTGGGAGTGGGCCCGCGCCGAGACGGAGGGAGGGGCCGCGCCGCCTTCGAGAGTCATTGGAGGACGCGACCGCCCGAAGCTGATAAATAAGGGGACGGGCCGCGGCTGCCAGCCAAGTTGGACGCCCGACCCGTGCGAGGGCCAGGTCAGCGCCTGCCCGGCGAGGCGAAACGAGGGGACCCCAGTGCGGCCATGGCCTCGCTTTTGGGAGCTTACCCGTGGCCCGAGGGGCTCGAGTGCCCGGCCCTGGAAGCCGAGCTGTCGGATGGGCTGTCTCCACCAGCCGCCCCCCGCCCTCCGGGGGACAAGGGCTCGGAGAGCCGCATCCGGAGGCCCATGAACGCTTTCATGGTGTGGGCCAAGGACGAGAGGAAACGTCTGGCCGTGCAGAACCCGGACCTGCATAACGCCGAGCTCAGCAAGATGCTGGGTGAGTAAGCAAGCCGGCAGGCGGGGCGCCCCGGGAGGTCGGCAGGCTTGGGGGCTCGGGAGGGGGCGGGCCGGGGGCTCGCGGCTGCGGGCAGGGCGGGGGGCCCTCGAGCTTGCGGAGCGTGGGTAGGAGCCCGCGAGAGGGTATGCGCGGGGAGCGCGGGCGCTGTCTGTGCGGGCGAGGTTGGGCATCTGTGCGAGCGTGGGTGTGCGCGCAGTGCCCGGGATTCAGAGCAGGGACACCTCGACGAGGCCCAAAGTGAAACCGCGCGGCCCACTAGGGTGGGCCAGGAAGCCCACTGGCGGTAACAGGAGCAGAATTTGGGGTCCCAGGGAATAGCGGAGACCCGCGCGCACGGACGAGTTGGAACCGAAACGCAGAGGAGACCGGGTGGAACCGGTGTTTGCTGGGAATGCCGAAGCGGGAAACCCACCATCCCCTTCACTTTACCACTGGCACAATCACGGAAGGTGGTTGTAACTATTATTAACGAATATTCGTGAAGAGAGAGCTTGTGGGAACGCAGCCCTTCTTTAACTTAATTTTTAAACCAAGAGCGAAAAGTACGCAGAGACTCGATTCGATCGTGTATTTCTCAATCTCAGGAGCGTAGATAATTTGATTGGGATGCTCAGGGCCGCCAGCGAGGTCTGTCCCGGGGGCCGCCAATTTCCCAGGGCTGCTGCGCAGTCCCAGCAGGGGCAGTCGGACTGGGGACAGGGACACGCCAGACCGGGGGAGCCCAGAGAAAGGATGTTAGGTCACATCCGAAAAACCGGAGTTCCAGTCGGGTTTCGTCAGGGCTTCTTCTCTCCCACGTCTGGAGCTGAGCACTTTCAGCGCCGCTCTGCCGCTCTACTCCTAACCTTTTTGCCTTTGGATTTATTTTTATTCATTTTAAGTGGTGGAAACCTTTCAGAGCATTTCATAGGCACAGTGGGCGCCAGGACCTGAGAGAAGGGACAGTAGGGGTCACCATAGGCTGCCCTGCCCCTCCCCAACCCCACCCTGCCCA
Source organism: Panthera tigris (assembly GCF_018350195.1). Classification (NCBI taxonomy): domain Eukaryota; kingdom Metazoa; phylum Chordata; class Mammalia; order Carnivora; family Felidae; genus Panthera; species Panthera tigris. The sequence goes on along the minus strand of NC_056663.1, from coordinate 51,637,373 downwards.
GAACTGAGCCTTTTTTTCCTTTTCCCTCTAGAGCTCAGAACTGTGGCGGTGAGGGCTGACACCCATCTTCCTGCCGGCTAAACCTGCTGGTCCGCAGAGAGGGTCCCTCCTGCAGTCCAGGCGTCCATTCAAAGCAGCTGGTTTCAAAAAGCCTGCTACCCATGGCCCAGCCCCCTGGCTAGATGTGTCAGTGTCTCCATGAGCCGCTTTCTTCATAAAAATATTTAAAATTATATTTCATGCTCCGGTGGCATAAAGACAAACATATTAATATACACAACAGTAAAGTATTTATCTAAAAGTTCATTTGTTTCTTCAGATTTCTTTTTTTTAAGTTTATTTATTTTAAGAGAGAGACACACACACAGTGTGAGTGGGGGAGGGGCAGAGAGGGGGGAGACAGAGAGAGTCCCAAGCAGGTTCCCCACTGTCAGAGCAGAGCCAGATACTGGGCTTGACCTCCAGAACTGATACTGAACTCGAACTCAGGAACCATGAGACCATGACCTGAGCTGAAATCAAGGGTCCGACACTTAACTGATCGAGCCACTCAGGCACCCCTTTTTCTCCAGGTTTCTAAAGAAATGAAAACGCTTTTTTTTTGTGGACCTCTCCACATTTTTTCAGTGAGCCCAGGCACTGTGCCTCTTGCTGAAGTGAAGCTCTTGTGACCACGACAGAGTGAGGTTTCTGTTGCGGCCCAGGCCAGAGGTGGGAGAGGAACTCAGGCTAGGGAACCTTCTGCGACCCAGGCTGCCTGCTCCCAGGGAAAGGGCAGGCAGAAAGACCTGCCTGACAAATGCCTCTAGCGAGCTGATGCCTGTTGGCAATTTGCATTTAGACTTCCAGAGGTTATAGTTCATTTTGCAGGAAAGACACTGATTCCTTCCTGCTTAACCACACAGTCCCTGGTCCTGGGCAAGAGGAACCAACATATTTTTAAAATGCAGACTTTCTACACTTGTTAATAAGGGGGTGGCAGGATGATCTACTTCTACTCTATGATCTTGCCCAGCCCTTTCCTTTCTGACCTAGGAAAGAGTCCCAACTCTTTTGACTATAAGTTTTCCCAACTTCAACATTAAAAATGTCACCCAGTAGCACTGGTATTTTCGGTATACTGTGAATGAGAAGGAACATAAAGACAGTTTTACATTTAGTGGTATTTACAGTGAATATTTTATTAATACTATGACATCCATGTATACTTAGAAACCTGAGTCCCATTTTATATTCAGTCCACAGACAGGGTGTGGGGTGTGCCTGGATCTTGGGCCTCTTGCAACAACTTTGCAGTCTCAGCCACAGGCTGTGAACTGCTGACCAACCCCAAATCCAGAGTTCCTCACACTTTTCAAGTTGCCCTTTTAAGTGACAGCTAATTATATTAATTGACGACTCTGTCACAATAGTTATAAACTTTCATCCCAGTGGTAGAGTGCCTTTAATAATTGTCCTCCTCCAGTGCCCTTTGAGGGCCAGGCATCCAGAGTCAGCCAGTGCGGGTACCCAGGCAGCAGTTACACACACCTCTGCACTGGGCCCTGTGCAGAGGGCTTGGGGCAGGACATGTGGCCCCTTTCCTTACAGGGCTTGGGGATGGGGATGCTTACCCTCTGGACCAGTAGGTCTCAAACTTTAGGATACATCAGAGTCATGTGGGGAACTTTTAAATTTGCAGAATCCCAAGTCCGCCCTAGGAGGTAACAATCTAAGGGGTCCAGAAATGACTTTCAGAAAACCAGCAGCCAGAGGGATATTCAATGAATATAGACAGATGAGAGAGGTGCTAAAACAATTTACAAAAAGATACAAAAGGGAATAAGGATGAATAGAAAATACAAGTGAAATCAGCATTTTAGCATCCGTGGGATACAAGCATGGGATGCTTCTTAGAGAGTTTTGCATTGGATAGTATTGCAGTACATTTTATAGTGTGAAAAATAAAGTCCCAGGGAAGTTAAAGAATTTGCTTCTGCAAAGAGAATCAAAGACTGAGCAGCTGCCCCCTGCCATAGTGCAAGGGTACTAAGTAGGTGGCAGGAGGCCTTGACATGAGTGTGTGCTGGCACACCTGTGTGCCTGTGCATGCATGTGTGTGTGTGTGTGTGTGTGTGTGCCTGTGCATACAGGTGTGTGCATGCACTGTGTGTGTGTGTGTGCATACAAGGGGGTGCATGTGCCTGTGCATGCATGTATATGTGCATGTTGCAGGTAGATGCTAGCATTCTGGCCATGGTCTTTATATGGCAGAGTCATAACTGACCTTCAGATATGAGGGATAATGGTCTGTTACCCTAAGTGGGATCCTGTAATTTACTTACATATGTGAAACGATTGACTGAGCCTGAGTTCCTTCACAAGAAGACCTGTGAAATTTATGCCATAAATAAATATAGCATTATTTCCTGAGAGGCAGCAATAATCAGCAAAGGCAGAGAGTTTTCATTAAAATGCACAAATGGTTTGTGGACTTGGTCCACGAAGGGTAAAAAAGAGCCCAAATCAATGTAGTCGTTATATATTTTTATCCTGTGTCTGACCCGGGGTCTGGTGGGCCCTTCACCGTGAATCCCACATCGCGCACATTCATAGGAGAGGTGATGTGTTGGCGGCTGCGGTTGACTTGAGTGGTTTCGTAGGATGCAAGCGGGAGAGATTGGCTTGGCCTCACAGTGCTAGGGTGCTAGCAAGGGGGTACGAGGGGCGCGGTGTCCTCTGTGTCCTTTGTGGAGTGGGGGAACCCGCGGGTGGGATGAGGGCCAGAGGCTGAGGGCAGGTGTGAGTGTGGATGCTGGGAGACACGAGTGCCTGGGACAAGGGCACCGGCCTCCCCAAGCCGCACGGATGCTAAAAGTGGCCTTCTCTGACCTATGTGAGCAGGAAAGTCGTGGAAGGCGCTGACGTTGTCCCAGAAGAGGCCCTACGTGGACGAGGCGGAGCGGCTGCGCCTGCAGCACATGCAGGACTACCCCAACTACAAGTACCGCCCTCGCAGGAAGAAGCAGGCCAAGCGCCTCTGCAAGCGCGTGGACGCAGGCTTCCTCCTGAGCTCCCTCTCCCGAGATCAGAACGCTCTGCCCGAGAAGCGGGGCGGCGGCCGGGGGGCGCTAGGAGAGAAGGAGGACAGCGGTGAGTACTCCGCGGGCTCCGCCCTGCCCAGCCTGCGGGGCTGCTACCACGAAGGGCCGGCTGGCGGCGGCGGCACCCCGGGCAGCGTGGACACCTACCCCTACGGGCTGCCCACGCCCCCGGAAATGTCGCCCCTGGACGTGCTGGAGCCGGAGCAGACCTTCTTCTCCTCTCCCTGCCAGGAGGAGCATGCGCACTCCCGCCGCATCCCCCACCTGCCGGGGCCCCCTTACTCACCGGAGTACGCCCCCAACCCCCTCCACTGCGGTCACCCCCTGGGCTCCCTGGCCCTTGGCCAGTCCCCAGGCGTCTCTATGATGTCCACTGTACCCACCTGTCCCCCGTCTCCTGCCTATTACTCCCCTACCACCTACCACCCTCTCCACTCCAACCTCCACGCCCACCTGGGCCAGCTCTCCCCTCCTCCCGAGCACCCCGGTTTTGATGCCCTGGATCAGCTGAGCCAGGTGGAACTCCTGGGGGACATGGATCGCAATGAGTTCGACCAGTACTTGAACACTCCTGGCCACCCGGACTCTGCTGCGGGGGCTGTGGCTCTCAATGGGCATGCCCCGGTCTCCCAGGTGACATCGACAGGCCCCACAGAGACCAGCCTTATCTCCGTACTGGCTGATGCCACGGCCACGTACTACAACAGCTACAGCGTGTCATAGAGCCCGGGGCAGCCAGCCCAGCCCTGCCTCGCCGCAGCCCTCTCCTTCCCGCGCACTGAGCAGAGCCGATGGCGCCGCGCTAGCAGCTTTCCTCCAGCCGCCGGGTGTGCAGGTCTGACCTGTCCTCGGGGCAGAACGGGGCTCTGCGGATCTGAGCGCCCCTTCACTCCCGGCAGCCTGCATTTTGAGGGTATTCCTTCAAATGGGTTCTCATTGACTGCACCCGGGGAATAAGGCAAGTTAGTTGCTCAAAGATGGTTTCCCGGTAGATTTTCCTTTCCTTCTCCAGGTCCCCGTCACGGAAACAAATGTGTGAAATCCCAGCGGCTTTCATACATCTCCAGCTTCTGACACAGCCGCATGGGGCACAGCCGTCCTGATCTATGGGTCCTCCCGGTGAGGAGATCCCTGAGCTGGGATCCAGGCGACCCCCGCTCCAGTCCCAGTTCTGCCTGGGAGAGTTGGTTCCCACTCGTCTCTCTTCCCCTTCCAACCCCTCCCCCCACCCCCACCCCCCAATCTAGGAAGTGGGGCACAGACTTGATATCTAAGGCCGCTTCCGCTCCAAGGTTTTCTGATCTAGGATTGTTTCAAGGCTAATTAAAAGGAAAACGAAGTTTGACTTAATAAGTTCATTGACGGCCAACCTGGTGATAATTCTGTGTGCATAGCCCAAGAACACGTGGCTTTGTGTGCTTGCACTGCCTTTCAAAATGATCACAGTCTTTCAAAAAGACTCCTCCAACTTGAGAAACAACACCCATCTTGATTTGGAAAATTAACCACTAGGGTTGCCTGCGTCACCGAAAATAGGATTGAATTCAAGCTATTGTTTTTTAAACATATTTTGAAAGATAAATTATTTTTTATTACACACACATTTCAAGAGAATATACACAGCCTGAATATATAGTGTTTGTGGGACACACACAACACACACACTTTCATGCACACCCTTAAATGCATGTCTGTGCAGCCTAAATCAGATACTCTTGTTGATGTTGGCAACTTCTTGTCAACTCCCTGTTCCTAATGACCCAAAGAGCTGGGAACCTACAGAGCAATGTCACTTACCTCCAATCTAGATATGTTGATTTCTTGAGCAAAATTTCATCATACTCTCCCCCTCTGCAGGTGCAAAAGGAATTTCCTTCTCTCTGTCTCTGAGTCCCCTTCTTCCTTTCCTGGATTTCTTTTTCTCTTCTTCACCGTTCTTCCTCCACCCCTGAATTGGCCATGAATTCAAAGATCCCCTGATTTAAAAATCCTAAGCATGATTCCTATGGCTGCAGTGGGAGTTTGGTCTCCTCACCAGCCATCTGGTTCTTGGTAACACCTTCAGCCAACACTTCAAAACAACTTCCTTCACTATACTTACTTCCCAAAGAACAGAAACGCACTGTGATCCAGAAAATGTTTCTGAGCCCTGACCCCACCCCAAAAACATTTTCATCCTTTTCTCAAAACTCCTTTGAAGGAACATAACTAGCAACAAGCAAAAAGGCAGTTGTCTGTCTTTTAATTGCAGCATATTATTATCGCCTGTATGAAATATGTAAGTGTTTTATATATTCTCCTATTTTCAGCTTATATTTTATATTGTTGAGAGATCCTTTGTTTTCTTCCAAGGAGTCCTACTGTAAAATTACTTATAAGATATAATTAATCTTTATGCTATTGCTGTATATACATTTGGTAATAAATAGTAAATCATTGACAATATGATTGGCTGATGCAGTCCAGAATGTATATTAATAATCTTGTAAAACATTATCACAGACGTTAAGCTAAACTGTTCCCCCCCTCCCTTTTTTTTTAGTAAGAACTACACATGCTTTGGAACGGTTGTAGATATTGATCTGTCTAAAATATTTAATTTAAATAAATGTTTTTGTACCATGACCATGCTATCATTTGAAATAGAGTTTTGTGAACAGAAAAGGTTTTCAAGGGAGGCATAGATATTATGCCCAGTTCTACTTTATAGTATCGGTCAAAATATTTTCTACATCAAGGTTTTTTAAAAAAATGATCTTGTAGGGGTGGTTTATTTTATTTTATGAATTATGGTGAAGAGATAAAGCCTAATTTGACATGTTGGAAACAATATTGTTATGATTCACTTCGAAAGAAAAGGATAGTTCATAACCTACCTGCAGAATAATTTTCTCCTCAGGATGACTTCACACTTGTAAAGTGGAATGAGGTGATTATCAGGCGCTCTCAAGATAGGACGTGAGTTCTGCCCAATTACTTGCTTCCTTAAGGCTGCTACATTTTTTCCTTCTTCAAAATAATCTAGAAAAATACCTAGTCTTCCCTCTTTCCTATGCATTTATCGATGTGGCATAACAAGACACCACAGCCTCCCCCAAACCCAGTGGAATGTTGTGGAGAAGGCAGAGAAGCACTCAGATTGGTAATTAGAGGATGCAACATCTTGTGAGGTTTAGGATTAAAATCCCAGCCAAGAAGTGCCTGGAAAAAAACGGATGATTACTCAGTCCCCTTGCGGGTCACCATGCCTGGCTCCTCTCCGTGGGGAAGCAGTTGTAACTTGTTCAACTCAAGGGCAGCCTCGTATTCTCCCAGGCTCTCTGGGCCAAGAAGTGGGTTCTGGGAGGGCCCAAATGGGCATATGTTTGTCCTTCAATTCCGATCATAATCTATAGTCATTACTTTAATAGCACTTTATAGCTGTAGGGAGATTTATGGCAGGTTTTATGAGCTAATTCTCATCCACAATCTCAGGTGAGGCCCTGTCACCCATCCACCCCTTTGTGCAGCCCGGGACACTGAGGCCCAGTGGGAGGGGGTGCAGTTTAGCTCACCCCGCTCAGTTAGGGGAGGCTGGGGTTCCAGCACTTCATAGATACCTTTGTTCATTGGCAGCATTGCCAAATGGTCTCATAGCTAGAGGCTTCATGCCTTTTTTAGCGCTTCACCATGGCATGGAATTACATGTAGTCCAGTTCATGCCTCTCACAGCCCAGGGAAAGAGAGAATGAACAAAGAGGAAGTATGGGGTCAGAGTTAGATGAGGCCCGAATTCATTGCCATCCAGGCCCAGTCACTGTGGCTGGACGACAGTGGCAGTCTGCAGGGTCATCAGCTGGCTGGAGGACTCCTCGGGCAGTGTCTGCACAGAACATCGGCCCTCAGCATTGCCAAATGGGCATATTTCATTCCAGGACTTACGGTGGGGGGTGGGGTTGTCCCTGCCTCTGGGAGGGCAGGAAACAGGCAGGCGACAGGACTGCTCTTTCACTTTGGCTCAGCTATGAGCGAAACAGTTGTGCCCAGAAGCCAGGAGTACTTTAGAGTTTTAGCTGCTCATTCTGAGAACCCACCTGCCCCCAGTAACAAGAGCACTTTTTCTTTGCCTGATGAGAATTGATGGGTATGCACGGTTGTCCATTTTTTTTCCCCAAAATATAGATGTTACTATTTCACTCTTCCTTAAGATACTTCAGTACCTGCTCATCTCCCATGGCGCCCAGGGTGAGCACAGAAGTGGGGTCATGTGAATGCAATGAGGATCATGCTTCCGGGCTTCTCACTTATCAGCCCTGGTAATGTATTCACATCCCCTGCCCCCTCGCCTTTCCAACTGTGTGAGCTTCAGGATCCACAACACCTGGCTTGGCCCCATGCGAGTGCCCCTATGGCTAACCTTCTTCCTCTTTCCAGAAGCCTTTCACAGCATCCCCCGCATCCCCCACCATGGTGTACCTGCTGCACGAAAAGCCTATTGTTCTCTGAAATATTTTCCTTTCTGATACTTCTGTGTTTATCCCAGTGGTCTTCCTCAACGGGGGAGACCCTCACTCCCATCACCTGTCTGCTGTCCAAATTCAGCTTACATGTCCCCAGCCCTGCCTGGCAGAGGGGCCAGTCACTGCCCTCATTGAGCAGGCCTTGGTTACAGCACTTAGTGCCTGGCAATGGAATCATCCACCCATATGCATCTTCCCCAGCATGGTAGACACATAGTAGCTGCTCAACAGTAACATGAATGGATAAATGCATAAGCATCTGAGATGTTCCAGTTAGTCTTGGTGATAAAGATCTGAAAGCTCCTGGTCCCTAATTTTCCTGCCCATCTCCCTGGACACCAATACCCTGGAGTCTTTGTGTGTGTAGTTCTCAAGGCTCTGAGGCTGGATATGATGCATCCATGGCTATTCACTCTTATCTGCTAGAATGTAGCCTGTAGTAAACAGGTTAGGAATGGGCACAAGGGCACCAGAGGGGAATCTCTTCTCCCATCCCATTCTAGAGCACTGAAAAGAGCTGAGGACAGATGGTTTGTCACATTTGTAATTTGCCTACTTTCCTTTTGAAAATTATGCACTTTGTTTCATCTCAAGGAAAGGGCTTTGGAAGGAAGGGAGTGGGAGGGAGGGAGAGGAAGAGGAAGGAAGAAAAGAGATCTATGTACCTACCTACCTATCTACCTACCTATTTATCCACCTGTCATCTTTTTAATATATCCATCCAACCATCCATCCATCCACTTATCCACCCACCCCACATACCCATTTATCATCTTTACATCCATCCATCCATCCATCCATCCATCCATCTTTGTCTGCCCATCTATCATCTATCTTCTATTGATACTGAAATTCTCAAAAGAGACAGTCTTTGTAGAAAATTTAGAGAAGAAAAGATCATCTATTATCCACAACTTTGAGACATTACTGGTAAATTTTTAGATATGTCCATCCAGTCTTTAAATTTTTTTTGTCTAGTTCTACATGTACATATATCTTTCATAATAGACGTTTTTATTCATTAATATTAAGTAAACATTTTCCTATGATATTAAGCTTAATTTTTCTGCAAAAGCTTGTTTTTTTTTTCCAGTTGAAAAGTCAATATGGAACATTTTTGAAAAGCAGAAAAATTGATCACTCCATGACTTTGACGTAACTATTTCTTGAATATATTCATTTTGGTATACAGAACTCCCCAGTCTTGTATTTATGTGTTCAAAATTGTGCCTCATGTGATCATAGTGTAGATATAGATACCACTAGCATTTGGCTTTATTCTCTCAAAATCCTGTTATAGAATTTTTGCCATATTGATATTTGTCTTGGTATTATTATTTCTGATGATGGCTCAGTACTTCAGAGCATTGATGTAGCTTAATTTATTTGACTGCCTCCTTGCTATTAGATTTTCTATTTTTTTCCATTATAAATAACACTGCAGTGAACATTTACTTGTTCATGTCTTTGACTACATTTCCAGCAGGGTATCACCAGGTAGACAAATGAACAAGTTTATAGCTTTTTCCTTCAAACTGCTTGTTTGTTGGTTTTCTCAAAGAGCCTCAACTGGTAGCGAAGGCACAAAATGACTCCATTCAATTCCCAGAATGAACTGACTCTTTCTTAGCAAGAAGAATTAAAACCCCTGAAGACTACATATGACTGACACTACTTGTCATGGTAACTTTGTCTTCCTGAGGACCTATTTTGCGCTCACTGCTGGTTTCCATTGGCAAATTGTGAGGGTTCCTTTCCCCAGACACCACAATGGATGGCATGCCCTTCTCTGACTATCAAGTTACGATGTAGGGGAACAGATTATTCTATCAGCAAGGCAGCTGGGTTGGTTCCAGAGTCCTTCAGATCACCATCAGCACTGCTGGCTGCATTCAGAGGGCACTCAGAGTTCTGGACCTGGGGGAAGAGTCTGATCTTACCCCATCACTGGATTTTAATTGAGACTTGAGTAAATCCCTGGACCTGTTCTCTCGTCTAAGGAGCTGGTGAATTTGTAGGCATTTGAGAAATTGTAAACTTTATATGCATGTACAGGATACCTATTATCTATTTTATTTTTTTATTATTATTTTTAATGTTTATTTATTTCTGAGACAGAGACAGAGCATGAGTGGGGGAGGGGCAGAAAGAGAAGGAGACACAGAATCCCAAGCAGGCTCCAGGCTCTGAGCTGTCAGCACAGAGCCCGACGCGGGGCTCGAACTCACGGACCGCGAGATGGTGACCTGCGCTGAAGTTGAACACTTAACTGACTGAACCACCCAGGTGCCCCTATTTTAGATTTCTTTAAACAATTCAGATTTTTTTTTTAGGCTGGTACTAGTTTGAAAACTCTGGATCCATGTGATTGTCATACTGGGGTTTGCTTGTGTGGGAGAAATAAGGGGAAAGGACCCCCATAACATGCCTAGGAGGATCACAGATGACTCACTTAGTTTCCTTGTCTGGACACTCTTGGCGGAGAGCTTCCATTTGATCTGAGAGTCCTCTAGAAAAAGGCATCTTTCTCTCTGGAAGCTAGTCTAACAGCATCTACCATCAGAAAGTTCTTTCTCCTACCTCACCTAAATCCTTCTTGCTGCAGTCCAAGTCTGTGTGGGCTTGGCGTCACCTGTGGAGAGGGACACATTTGTCCCTGTCTTGCCCAGCTAGTCCTCATCCTGCAGGCTGGTGGCCACACTCTTTCACTTGTTGTGGGGCTGTATCTGAGGCCTGGGTAGGGTGTGGTTTCCTCCAGGTCCTCTCTGAGGTCTGCATTCCCCTTAATCAGAGAGTGAATGTTGTAGGGATGTGGGAGGGGCAGGAGGAGGAAAGCCTCATTGTAGGTTCCTTGTGCGAGAGAGGTGGGGAATTTCACCAAGGAGTGGGAGTGTGAGCTCTGGGCACTTGATGAATGTTCCGCATGCAGGCATAAGGTGTGGGCAATTCTCAGAGGGTCACACAGCTGGGTTGAACGGTGGGTTCCCTGGCCCTGCTCACCATCTTTCCACTGGTCACTCATCTCCCATTACTCTGAGGAGCTGCTCAGTGGGACAGTGGGTGGAACCTTAAAATAACAAATATGGAGGTGCCGGGGTGGCCCGGTTGGGTTTAGCCTCCAGCTCTTGATTTCGGCTCAGGTCATGATCTCATGGTTTGTGGGATTGAGCCGTGTGTTGGGCTCCATGGTGATAGTGCAGAGTCTGCTTGGGATTCTCCTCTCTCTGCCCCTCCCCTGCTTGCTCTCTCTCTCTTTCAAAATAAATGAACTTTAAAAACAACAACGTTCCACTGGATTCTGGAAAAACCACTGGATTCTGATGAATGAAGTGTTTGCAAGCTCCAGAGGCCTCAGGGTGCTGGCTGTTAGGTCTTAGAGGCTCTGAGGACAAAATCTAAAGGTGGGGCTGTGACTTCCATGGGTAATAGGTCATGTGAAGAGGTCAAGTGGCCACAGATGTCAACCTACTCCAGCCCGTGTCTCTCCAAGCTGACTAGTTCTTAGCATGTCGGAGAATCCAGAGAGCTACATAGATGGCTCTTCCCTTCCTACCTGACAAGTCCGAGAATGTGCTTTTTCTTCATTCCCTTCCCTGAAAAGCAGAAGCACCACCCCCACATCCCAGGGTGCCATGAAGGTCAGGGAAAGTGTGCAGCCATAAAATCTGCAACACAGAGTGTGATCAGCTGATTTGTCCTCATGATGGCCATCAGTCCATCCAGGTACCCTCATATAAACAGAATAGTTCTGTTTTACTGGAAAGAACATGAGGCTTGGAATTAGGAGACTGTTGCCCCAATTCTGTGACCTTCAAAAAAAATCACTGGAGGTCAGAGCTGGAGGGAATCATTGTTATCATGTTGTCAACCCCCAGGTTTGATTAGAAAAGAAGCCCAGAGAGGTTAGGGGACTGGCCTGAGAGCAAAAGCTGGTGCAGGGCTGTGGAAGGGAGAGCTGTAAGGGGGGAGGGGGTCAAAACCCTTCACGACTGAGGTGGTCAGTCTTCCTTAGACAAGCAGGGTGGCTGGGATGAGGCTGTTGAGAGGCTACCCCCATGGCTCTCTCTGATGGATCAGGGGTTTTGGCAGTGGTCAGGGGCTAGTGGCCTAGGTGAAGGGATGCAGGGTAATGGGAAAAAGTGGCCGTGGGAATGAGGATGCCTTTAGGAGACCTCCGAAGAAGTTTCTTCTTGTGCTTCCTGAAACCCAGCAGGTCTTGATGGGTGCTGGCCCAGGAGAGGAAGGCTGGGAAAAAGCTTCCCACAGGACAGAATTCTGGTGCACTCTGATGGGAGGTAGGCACATGGCTTTAGGGTTACCAGACACTTCAGGGAACATGTGGTGGCTTCCGAGGGCCAGGTGCTGGCCCAGAGGGGCCCAATAAGCCTACCCAGATATCTCTTGGAGACATTGGAAACCTGTGCTGCGTTTCTGCCATCCCTGCCTTCCCTACCCTGTGTCCAGGTTGTAGGGACCCCAAGAGGCAGCAGGGAGGTCAGGGGCAGCAGACGGGCTGGAAGCCAAGGTGCCTGGGCAGAGCTCTGAGGGCAGCAGAACACAACACTCAACGCTACCTCTCCAGTGGGCTGGAAGATGAAGAGGAGAGCAAAGGCGTGTAGGAGGGGCCTTGAAAGGGCAGAGGAGTAGCCGGCTGCTGAGTGTTTTCCTGCCCATGGGAGCTGCTGAGACCAGGAGGAGAAGGAGGATGTGGCCGGAGCCCAGTGTTTCCTGCCTGATAAGCCAGCCCCTCCCTGGGAGCCCTGGCTGGCCCTACCTTCTTGCCCAGAGCCCTGCCCAGGGAGGGACTGGCTGAGGAGGAAAATCACTTCTCCAGATTAGCTTGCCCAGGCTGAGCCTTCCTCCCCCGCCCCTATCCCTGCAGCAGCCACAGGAAATGAGGCTGGGGCCCAGCAACCCAGAGGTCCCCACCTTCAGAGTACTCAGGCTCCAGGCTCAGGGACTCCGGTCTGTCTCGGGGCCCTACCGTCCAAGTCCCCCAAGAACGGAAGCCTTCTTGCTCCAAAGTCAACCATTTCCAAGGGGGGCAAAGCTTTCATGTGTTTGTCAGATCTCATGCCTGGAGTTGGGCCTAGAAAACTGGTCAGTTTATTCACAGTCAGTCCACACACCAGCCCCCCCCCCCACCCGGCCAGCTGTCCAAGGGCAGAGTGCAGAAGGCTTGGGAGGCAAGATGTTGGGCTGATCTCTGAGACCAGCCCCTGCCCTGCTCTGCGCTGACAGGCTGTGTGGCTGGGGTGAGTCTCTGACCCTTTCTAAGCATTGCTCCCCACCTGTAACCAGGAGAGGAGAGTCACATAGAAGTGAAATGCCTCCCTTCCTCCCAGCATTCATGATTGAGGACTGGATCTGGGGTACTTCCGGAGCAGCAGGAATGGTGGTCATCCCTGAGAATGTTTGGGCACCCTGAGGACAGTCCATCCCTACCGAGGTGGGGAGGAGGCCAAGGGAGAACACCCACTCTTCACTGTCTTCCTGGCTGATCCCACTTCGTGTTCCCCTCTCTTTTGCCCGTAAAGAGCATCTTCTTCTGGTTTCCTACCCACCATCTTGTCCTCCCAGGGCTAGACTCCTCCCTGGGAGCCAGTGTGCCTTGACTCCAGGTTGGGGGCAAGGGTTGTGTGTAGGATCCCAAGATCCCAAGGCGAGGGAGAGATGCTTCTCAGAGAACATCGTTTCAAAAGGAGGACAGAGTCCCAGGCCGGGGCACTGCTCAGAGACACGGTCACAGACACAAGGCCCACCAGGACCTCAGAACACCAGTAGCAGCTGAGCCCCCACCACGAGGGGCTGTAAGCTTATGGCCCAGGCATTCCTTCCTCACAGTCTGGACCCCAGACCAGCTTCCCAACCCACTCCCTGGCCCCTGCCTTCATTGGGAAGCTGAGTTTTGGTAACTAAAGTGTACAAAGGGAGTATTTAATGCCCAGTGCAGATAAACATGTACTTGCTTGGGGGAAAACATTTACACAGGTGTGGACAGATATCTGAGTATGCACACTCATGTGGATGACCAGGCAGCCCCTCTACCTTCACATTTGGGGGTGTTTTGCCATTTATAAAGCACTTTTGGGGCACCTGGGTGGCTCAGTTGGTTAAGTGCCTGAGTCTTAATTTTGGCTCAGGTCATGATCTCACAGTTCATGTGATCGAGCCCCTCATCAAGCTCTGCGCTGACAGCATGGAGCCTGCTTGGGATTCTCTCTCTCCCTCTCTCTCTCTCTGCCTCTCCCCTGCTCACACACATTCTCTCTCAATAAATTCACATTTAAAAAAATTTTTTTAATTAAAAATTTTTTTAATATTTATTTATTTTTGAGAGAGAGATAGACAGAGCATGAGCAGGGGAGGGCAGAGAGAGAAGGAGACACAAAATCCGAAGCAAGCTCCAGGCTCCGAGCTGTCAACACAGAGCCTGACATGGGGCCTGAACTCACAAGCTGTAAGATCATGATCTGAGCCGAATTTGGATGCTTAACTGACTGAGCCACCCAGGCGCCCCAGTAAACATTGTTTTAAAAAAAAGCACTTTCATGTTTGGTATTTCATGTGATCATCACAGCAATCCTGACATAGGAATGATTATGTCCCTTCACAGGTCCTGGAGCTGATGCTCAGATGGGGCAAAGGGGCTGAGTAAGGTCACATCACTGGTAAGCAGACGAGACCCTGCTGAAGGAGCAGGAGACAAATTTGCTCTTTCTTGGTTCCTGCCCAGGAGTGTGGGCTATTTCTCAGCCTGCTCCTGAGGTGAGAATCCACACAACCACAGCTGAGCCTGAGTAACCCAGGTGCAACGCAGGGAGGTCAGGAATCCCCTAGGCAGCGAGATCACCAGCATCCTGGTGGAGAGCACAGGGCCACCCAAGCTGCCAGACCTTTGCGGTCCTCTCTGATATGTGGTCTGGTCATGGGATACCTGCAGATGAGAGAAGTGGCTGAAGGCAGGAAGACTGGGGTTTACACCTTTTCATTTTATGCTCTGCAGAGCTGGCCCAGCCATGCACCTGCTGTGTGACCTTGGGTAAATCACTTTCCCTCTCTGGGCTTCCATAAATTCAATTCAACAGTTTTCACAAGCTAGAATACCCTGCTTCTCTGAGCCTGTGAAAGAGAAGCAAAACAAAAAAGGGGGGGGGAGTTCCCCTCCTTTGTATTCCTGGCCTCAGCCCAGAGTCATCTCTAGGGAGGTGGCAGTGGTAGGGTGTCACCGGGCAGGGGTCACCCTGAGCAGAGCTATGGCTCTGACATCCAGGCCCTGAACACCTCCTACCACGTCATCCAGTCCTGTCTCAGCTGCCTTGGGCTGCTGCCCACCCTCTGTCACCAGGCTACCTCATGAGGCCCCCAGATACCTGGTCTGGCCCCATTTCCATGTGTCACCCAGCCTTGGCCCCTCCTCCTTGGAACTTTGCCCCACCTTACCCACATCACCTGATCTTTCTACCTCTCCACACAGGGTGCCGGGCCAGACAGGATGAGGTAAGAAGCCTCTGTCATCTGAGCCTAGCCTGGCAGGTCCTCATGTAACCCTGACACTGAGGAGCACCTCCCTGTCAAGTCTGACCTGGTACAAAGGCTACAACTGGTCTCCAGAGGGATGCTAGGATCCCACCATAGTCTGTAGAGACTCCTGGATGCTGTCCCCTCAATCCGACTCTAGGCCCTCACCACAGCCACCCACTGGCTATCCTCCTGAGACTCTCCCCCTTCAATCCAGTTAGAGATTCCATAAGTTAGATAGATCACCCTTTCGCTTAAACTTTGGCCTACAGGGTAAAGCTCAAACTTTTCAGAAGACATTCAGGCCCTACTCTCCTGGCCAGCCCCTTCTGCCCTGACTCACTTCCCATAGCACACCTTATGTTCTGGGCACAGCACATTTCTAAATAGGACTTGTTTCCTCATACCCCAGTGCCTTTGTACAAGCTGCCTCCTCAGGCTGGAATGTCCTTCTCCACATCTTGGCTCTGTGGATTCCTCTTCACATTTAAGGACCCAGCTCAAATGTTCCCCCTCTCAGAAGGCCTTTTCCACCCAGTCCTCACCCCAAGTGAGTTTGCAACCCCATCGTCTGCATATTCCCACAGCCCTCTCACACAGCACCCATGGTGTGATGAGGCAATCTCTCTGTTTTTAAGCCTCTATCCTCCCACTAGTCTGGGAACGTGTTTATCTGGGAAGACATCTTATTTATCTTTGATTCCATGGGACCTATTTCATGTCAGGCACATAGTAGGTGTCCAATCAATATCTTTTGGATGATAGAACAGCTACTCAGGGTTCAGACACTTATGGGTCTGTCCTCTGCTCGGTGTTCTTAGACAAGCTGCTTCATTTCTTTGTGACTCAGTTATCTTGCCAGTTAGTGCTGGTTTATGTCAAGGGTTTTCAGAATATGGTAATAAAGAGAAGCCATGAGAATATTTCAGGAGATGATCAATGGTGCGGTACAAATTTCTAAGACAGTCACCTTTTGGTGATCCCTGGAAAAATTTAATTCTACACTGGCTCTCTGCCACCTCCTAGCCTGCATTCAGACCCCACCCTTGGCCATGGGTCAGGAATGAAAACTATTTGTAATATTGTCCCCACAAGGGCAGATTAGGAAAAAAATTGGTGCCACATGTGGGAAAATGATATATATACACGTATATATATATATATATATATGTGTGTGTGTGTGTGTGTGCAGAGCTGGCTGCTAATTCTATAGTAAGAAGGATGCTAGATTTGTTTTAGGAGTAAATTTAACTCTTTGGTAAGTTACCCTCTCCAGGCCTAATGAAAAAACCTTTAATTATTCCCTTTATGAACCATGCTATAGAAGTACATACAGAAAGCTTGGAAATGCATAGATGCAGCAACAGAAAGAGAGAGAGAGAGAGAGAGATCACCCCTATAATCTCCACGCAAAGGACACCTTCTGTTAACATTGCGTTGTATTCCTGTCAGACATTTTTTGTTCTAGGTATATGTGTACACTCACACGAATGTGTTTTTAAACTTTATTTTAGAATAATGGGATTACGTTGCTTTGTAAACCATTTTAACCAGTGAAAAGGTAACCCAAATATGTTTCTGTATCAACGCGTGCCTCTAAATGGATGATAAACATTCTAGTGTGGGCTCTTGGAGCGCTTCTCTGTTCCCTATGCTATCAGCCCCCCATGAAGGCCCTGTGGTTTGCTGAAGTCCGAGTTGCCCTAAATGAGGACCCATCTCTTCTTTCAGAGAGCAGTTCACCTGCTCGTCACACCTGATGAGCAGAGTGTACAATCCTCACTTTTCAGGCTTTCTCAACCTTTAGCAGGACCCCCTTTCCAGAAGTAGAGCCACCCCTAGGACTCCCTCCTGTGCATGTTCCCCAAGAAGTGTGCGGAACTTTCTTTCCAGTGGTGTGTGTTATGAAAACAAATCAGCACCGGTTTCACTTTCTAAGTATGGGTTATATCTTCCCGTTGAATGTCGGTTTTCAAACATCACGTTCCCTCCTCTCCCATATCATCCAGCCCCCTCCCCACTCAGCCAGCTGCCAGTCAGCTCTTGTGGGAAGGGCTTCTCTGGTGCAGGGAGTGTAGGCTCGGATCTGGGCGGTGAGGGACACAGGGATGCCCACTTTCAATGCCACGCCGGTGCCTGGGAGGGAAGTGACTTGTCTGAGGTTTGCTTAGTGAGTCAGCAGCTTGGCCCAGCTGCCCTGAGAGTGCTGGGAATCAGCCCCAGGCCCAGGGCTGTGAGGCCTCAACCTCTGACGTGCGCTGTCTTGCTCAGGGCGGAAACCTCTCTTCCTGGGAAGGAGGGGCAAAGGCCCTGGGGTGCCCCTGAGCCTGGAGATGCCTCTCTCTGCTAGAAACTGCACAGGGTGCTTCTGGGTGGTATTTTCCGGTGTGCGTCTTCTTTGTCCAGCCAGACTGTGACTGTGCAGGACGTGGCCTTCCTGTCTCCTGTACCTTTCCAGGTTGAACTCCTTCCAGCCCATTGCTGCAGGGGAGAGAAAGTGTGCACAGAGGGCAGAGACTGGGACCCGGCTCTCAGCTCCTCCACTCACTAGCTGTGAGAGGCAGTGTGAGTCACTTCATTTCCTCGAGCCTCAGTTTCCTCAGCTAGAAGAATGGGGACCCTGCTCCACTCCGCCACAGGGTGGATAGGTGGACTGAAATCTCATGCTGTCATCTAGTGACTCAAAGCAGGCGCTTAACAAATGAGCACTGTTCCTTTTGTCACTGCCCATCTGGGAATCACAGTGGTTCCCCACCCTGGAAACATGGCTCTAAAGTCACAGCCTCATGTTGAGTACCCTTTCCCGTATTCTCTTCCCAATCCTTGTCTGCACCAAGGCTTTGTGAAGGGGTCATGGTGCCCCAGGGAGCACACAATTTATAAAACAAAGAGCTTGCTATGCAGATGCAGCTTCTGGACAGGGTCTCTAGTTCCCCTTCTTGAACTTGGAGTACAGGAGCCCCCCAGCATTCCCACACAGTTTTCTGAGCCCCTGGGATTCCAGCAGCCAGCCTTACCTCAGACACCACTTCCTCCCATCCACCCTTCCTCCCAGCAATGAGCCTTTGCTCAGGCTGCTGCTGTGCCCACTCAGGTGGCCTGCCCATCTTCCCACTCTCTGAACCCTTGCATCCCTGAAGCCTGCCCTCTGGAGCCCTCCTGGGCCTGCATCCTGCCTCTCCTGTGATCGGTCTGCCCCTGCATGCCTATGGGCCTGACGCCTTCCGTCACATATTGCCCTGTGGTGTTTTGGCCTCTCCTCCAGATGGAACCCTCTAGAGGAGAGAGATCAAATCAGTGTGATGGCTGATTTAGGGGAAAGGGTGGACAGTTAAGTTTAGGTCAGGGTTTGAATCTTGGAAAGTTACTTATCAGTTCAGGCGAGAACCATAGGGAAGTTCCTCATCTCCTCGGAACCTGTTTCCTCATCTGTAAGGTGAGGATAATGAGATAAAGTGCCTGGCACTTGGTAGGTACTCAGTATTAAGTTAGAGATGACTTTTATTGCACTATTTTGGCATCCCCTCTGGTCCTTGCACATTCCAGGGGTTCCTCAGCTGCTCCAGAAATGAGGAAGCAGCAGAATGTGGATGGGTGGCAGCTGGCACCAGTTAGGGGCTGGGGAGGTCTTGATGGGCACAAATGCACAGGGAGACCTGATCAGATCCAATCTGAGCTCCTCCCCCACGTTGGCACCCTCAGCCCTCTCACGGGCTCCCCTCCCTGCTCAGTTTGGAGAGTTTCCAATAGCTGCTCACACAGATTGGAGTGTGGCATGTCCAGGGATAGAGACTGGATAGGGACTCATAGGCAGAGTTTCCTGCACTCTCCCAGCCAGCAGCACAGTGTGGTAGGAAGAGTGGGCCTGGAGAGTTGAGCCTTGGGTTGGTGTTTTCCTTGTCAATGGCCACGATAGTGATCCCTTCCTTTCCCTGGGACTCACTTCCCTCCGCTGTACTGTGAGGTGGCTGAAGTGGCTCCCTTCAGCTCTGACATTCTATGACTCCTAAGTCAAAAAAACCTTCTAGTCCCAAATAAGTTAATGTCAAGGTAATATTATATTCTAAAATTTCAGATAGAGTGACAGTGGGTGTATGGGTGCAAGGAAGATTATTGTTGAGTAATGGTTGACAGCATTAATTAACCGTTTATTTAACCCTCATTTACCTAGTGTTCTGTGCCAATGTGGCAGATCAAATAGGACTAAAAATGCTTTGTCACTCCCTGCTCAATTTTCCTACTCCCTCGATTCTGGGCTGGACCTAACACTGCTCTGGCCAGCGTAATACAATGGAAGTGATGCTCTGTGTGCCCCTTTCATTTTAAGAGGGCTGTCAGCTTCTACTTCCTCCTTCTTGGAGCCCAGCCACCATGTTGCAAGAAAATCCAAGCAGCCACATGGAGAGGCCCATGTGGAGGAGAATCAGGGCTCTGCGTCAACAGTCCCAGCTGAGTTCCCTGTCAGCTGATAATCAACTTACTGGCTATGGAGCTCAAGCATCTTGGGAATGGATCCTACAGCCCCAGTTGAGCTGCCCTAGCCAATGTCACATGGAGTAGAGAAAAGCTGTCCACATGAACCTTACTCAAGTTGCAAAATCATGATTATTTTTTTGAGCCTCTAAATATGGGGTTAGTTTGTTATGCAGCAATAAAGAACAGAAATAGGCAAAGCTGGTGCTGGTATATGGGGATCCAAAGATGAAGACATGTGTCTCAGCCTATGCAACTTCCCAAAATAGAACCCAAGACAAAGGTTTGCTGGAAGCATGTAGAGGTTTGGAAAGTGATCGTAGAGAACAGGAATGAAGACAAAATAGAGGAACAGGAGGGAAAGCCAATCTAAGGTATGCTTCTGAGTTGTCCACCATTGTGGGTGACTGATGCTTGATCCCCCTGGGACTTTCTGAGGAGTCCTACAGGTTGTGTCTCAGAATTGTCTGCCTGAGATGGAAGAGAGAGGCATTTAGCCACAGCTCCTACTTCCAACTGGCTGGGTTGTTCCATGGATGTTAAGCCCCCTGTACTTCCAGGATGTGCATGCATGAGTGCTGTGCTTGTTCCTGACGGTGCCCCATGCAGTGACATCAGACAAGTCCCCAGGCAGGAAACAGGAGACATTTGGCATATGCTGGAGATAAGGTGTTGTGAGCACGAAGTGGACAAAATCTGTACGGAAAAGGTTTTTATAGCCCTGGCTCAAATCAGAGATGAGACCATGAGAAGAGGACGTAGCTCATAAGAGGTATCCAGGATAACAGGACCTGTGAGGATCTGTCTAGTGTCCCTTCTCAGCACATGGCAGTGGCTACTCCATGAAGCTGTCAGGCTATCTCAATTGCCCCTGAAGGCTGGGGTTTATTCTGGGCTTTGAGTCCCAACCACCAACTATCTCCTGGTTCAGATTTTGAAAGTAAGTGCCTCTAGACAACTAAGATGGTCAAACGGTGTTGTATTGAAGACAGACAGCACTGACTCAAGTTAGTGCTTCTTGCAGAGTCTTGAGCAGCACTGCTCGACTTGTGCCAATAGCTCTATCCTTTTGCTAGAAAAGTTCCAAAATCTTTGTCTATCTGTCTGGCCTAAATCATTCACAAATGCATGAAGGACATTTGGAATCCTCCATAAGAAAACACCCAAGGCTGGTTTACATGAGAGGCTCTGGGCCGATTTGAGCTGTGTCGTTTCCTTTGCTCTAGGGGTCATGGAGGTGGCATTTCCAGGTTCTGCTGGAAGTCTGAAACCCACAGGAAGAACAGTATCCTGGGAAACTCTTTGGGAATGATGGGGACTGGATAACATAGTCTTACTGTATCAGGTTCAGAAAACTATTTCTCTGTTCTCACTCTGGCTGAGGTGCCCTGGAGCCTTGACTGGGAGCCATGTTGCCATGTTCTTAGAGTGTTAGATCAGGAAGGAGCCTCAGAGAGGATCCAAGGGTTACCTCGCTCCTCATTTCAAACGTGTGGGTACCGGGAGTGGCCTCTGGCTTCTCAATCCTTTGAATAGGTTAAAAGGACTTTATAGGAAATGTTAGAAAGCCCTTTGAGTTCTTCAGAGGACATTTTACAAGTACCACTGTGAGGAGGTATAATAAAGCATTTACGGTTGATAGAAGTTTGGATGTAATGCATTTTGTGGTAGACACCCTACTGAATGAGTAGGGGGTGATGACACTGCTGTTGAGGTAGACATTTTCTGAAGAGGGAATAATGGTGAGGTAAATTCTGTCCAGTGTTTCTCAAATCCTCCTTTTGACTTTGTGTGCACAAATTCCAAGAGCAGAGGTTCTGTCCCCTGGACCCTGAATGGTTTTCCAGCATCAAAGAGTGGATGCTGTGGCCTCATTCCAAGTCCAGAATAAAGAGTGGCTGTCACTCTTACACTACTACACATTTTTGCAGAATAGTATACATGTGTACAGGGACGATGCCCTTTGAGGCAGCGGATGAGACAAGAGTTCTCATTTAGAGGGTAGAAATTCTGGTTGCTTCTGCTAAGACTTCACCACGTGACCTTGAGCAATCATTTCACCTGTCTATTGGCTCTGTTTCCTCATCTGTCATGGGGAAGCATTCTCTGCCCTGCCTGTCTTACTGACCTCAGTCAGATAAAGGGTGTGTGCACACTGGCTCAAACCACTGACAGGGGAGAGATGCCTCTAGGGTGACTGGATAAAGGAGCAAACTCTCAATCAATCAATCTCTCCTCTTTCTCTTCTGGTTCCCTGTGCATATTGTTTTCCTTCTCTCAGGCTGGAATCACAGCTACTGGCTTCTCTGATCAGAACCCTGCTTGCCCTCTAGAAAAATCCATGAATCACTCACCAAGGCTGGGGGCATGGTGGGTGGGGTGAGAATAGAGCATTTTGATTGGTCCAGCTTGAGTCATGTGTCTATGCATGGCTCAACCATTGTGGCCAAGTGCAATGGAGTACTATGTGTTCATCCTTTGGCCCAGAAGGGGAGCACTGTGTCTAGGAACCTCCATCACAAACACTTGATTGGAGTAGCAGGAGGAAAATAGTTCCTCAAAGAAGGAGTTATTGATTTGGGCAGTCAAAACTGTAAATTCCCACTGAGGTGTGGAGCTACTTTGTAAGCTTACTTGTAAGCCAGGTAAGTGTAAAGTGCCATCAATGTTTCTGTTGTTAGTCCTGTTCTGACTTTCTATGAGGAGGAAGAGGGACCGGGGCCCTGTTCCACTGTGAGTACCTTGGCCAAGGAGGATGGGGACTTAATTGCTTACCCATCACTGAAAATTCTGATGTCATTTGATAAAACCATTCTCCCCTTTAAAACTGAGAGCACAGGATGAATGCTTCTCCTCATGATGCTTCTCTTTTCTACTTCACCCACATAGTCACTTTTTCCTGAACAGGTGGTCTTTGGCAACGCTCAAGTCTATGGATCTGCAACATGCCCAAATGTGTGAGGTGGAAGAAGACATAACAGAGGTACAATGGCTCCTGGCTCTCAAAGGAGTTACAGACTAGCTGGAAGCACAGCTGGCCAACAAGCAACAACAGTGCAGAAGGATGAATGCTCAAGAGCTGGAGGGGTAGAGGAGCTTGGGATGCCTGGTTTGGGGAGACGAAGGTCTCTGCTTTTGTGGACTTCCCCTCCCTGCTCCCCTGCCATTGCCAGACCACATGGAAAAGCAGTAAAACATGGAGGTGAAGAGGATGAGCTCCGTCTATCCTGCCTGGTGTTGTTTAACCCCTGCTCATCAGCTTTCTCATTACACAGTGGAGATGATAATACTAGTGCTTACATCATACGATTGTCATGAAATTATAAGATGTTGCTACATAACAGTGCTTACAAGAGTGCCTGACACACAGTATATGTTCAACACATGTCACCATGTGTTACATTCAATATTTACTTGTTCACTTTCTCTCTCTTTCTGTCTTTCTCTCTCTCTTTGTCTCCCTCCACTAAATTATAACCTTCATGAGGAGGGATTTTTTTTATTGTTTAGTGTAACAATCTCAGGGCTTGGAAGAGGTGCTAGCACACAGGCACTTACTAAATACCTGTGTATTGCATGTAAGGTGGCTAATAGTATACTTGGCTTGAAATATTTTAGTAACCTCCTCCCAGCCTCTATATCCCTCCAATAATTTTGCTCTCCTGTCTAAATCTTTTAAAGGCTCTTGGGGCTCCTGGGTGGCTCAGTTGGTTAAGTATCTGACCCTTAATTTCAGCTCAGGTCATAATCTCACGATTTGTGCAATTGAGCTGTGTCAGCTCTGTGCTGACAATGCGGAGCCTGCTTTCACTCCCTCTCCTCTCAAAATAAATAAACAAATAAATAAATAAACAAACATTAAAAAAGGATAAAGTCTCACAGATGAACATAGGGGAAGGGAAGGAAAAATAAGATAAAAACACAGAAGGAGGCAAACCATAAGAGAATCTTGATTACAGAGAATAAGCTGAGGTATGCTGGAGGGGAAGTAGGTGGGGGGATGGGTTAAATGGGTGATGGGCATTAAGGAGGGCACTTATTGGGATGAACACTGGGTGTCACATGTAAGAGATGAATCACTGGGTTCTACTCTTGAAGCCATGACAACACTGTATGTTAACTTTAATTCAAAAGAAATAAAGTCCTCTTTCTCCACATCCTTACCAACATCTGTTGTTGCCTGAGTTGTTAATGTTAGCCATTCTGACAGGTGTAAGGTGGTATCTCATTGTGGTTTTGATTTGTATTTCCCTGATGATGAGTGATGTTGAGCATTTTTCACGTGGCCATCTGGATGTCTTCTTTGGAGAAGTGTCTATTCATGTCTTTTGCCCATTTCTTCACTGGATTATTTGTTTTTTGGGTGTTGAGTTTGATAAGTTCTTTATAGATTTTGGATACTAACCCTTTATCTGATATGTTGTTTGCAAATATCTTCTCCCATTCTGTCGATTGTCTTTTAGTTTTGCTGATTGTTTCCTTCACTGTGCAGAAGCTTTTTATTTTGATGAGGTCCCAGTAGTTCATTTTTGCTTTTGTTTCCCTTGCCTCTGGAGACATGTTGACCCAGCAATTGCACTACTAGATATTTATCCAAGGGATACAGGTGTGCTGTTTCAAAGGGACATATGCACCCCAATGTTTATAGCAGCACTACCAACAATAGCCAAAGTATGGAAAGAGCCCAAGTGTCCATCGATGGATGAATGGATAAAGAAAATGTGGTATACACACACACACACACACACACACACACACACACACACAATGGAGTATTACTCAGCAATCAAAAAGAATGAAATCTTGACATTTGCAACTAGGTAGATGGAACTGGCGGGTATTATGCTAAGTGAAATTAGTCAGTCGGAGAAAGACAAATATCATATGACTTCACTCGTATGAGGACTTTAAGAGACAAAACAGATGAACATAAGGGAAGGGAAGTAAAAATAATATAAAAACAGGGAGGGGGACAAAACATAAGAGACTCTTAAATATGGAGAACAAACAGAGGGTTACTGGAGGGGTTCTGGGAGGGGGGAGGGGCTAAATGGGTAAGAGGCACTAAGGAATCTACTTCTGAAATCATTGTTGCACTATATGCTAATTTGGATGTAAATTTAAAAAAATAAAATAAAATAAAAAAGAAATAAAGTCTCCTTTTCCCACAAATCAAGAGTTCACACTCTTTCCCTATTCTGTATAATTGGCTTCAGCCTGTGTGGACAGCTTTGTCACTTTCTCTTGCTCCAATCCCTACAACCACTTGGCACAGTCTACTCACTGTCCTAGCTCCTGCTTTCTCTCCTCCAACCTGAGCCTTTACATATGCTTTTATTTTCTTTCTGTATAACGTGCCTTCCCCTATTTCCCCCTCAATTAGAATCCTAATTCTCTTTCACAGTCCATTTCACACTGTCTTTCAGTTGAGAGCCTCTCCTTGACCTCTCCTATAGTACTACATTTCTCCCCTTGGTGTGTCTATTTTGGCATTTGTCTTGTTCTTCCTTGTGTTAGCATTGGGGGGGGGGGTATACATCTGCCTCCTGTTTAGACCTGGAGCCAGAGCTCATTCAGGGCACTAACTGTGTCTTTTTTGTATCTTCATATGTGCTTGTTGAAGAACCTAATATGTTCTTCATATGTGCTTAATATGTGCTTGTTGAAAAACCTCAAAGTTACCCCAAATCCTGTCACCTCAAAGTTATTGGAGTACTTTACTTGCTATGGCCTACATATTTCACATCCCAGCCCATGAGTATCTTGCTTATTTACTTGCTTATTCATGTTCTGCTTTATGACATGAACTCAGGGGTGCCTGGGTGGCTCACTCAGCTGAGCATCCAACTTTGGCTCAGGTCATGATCTCACTGCTCGTGGGTTCGAGCCCCATGTTGGACTCTGTGCTGACAGCTCAGAGCCTGGAACCTGCTTCAGATTCTGTGTCTCCCTCTCTCTCTGCCCCTCCCCCAGTCACACTCTGTCTCTCTCTCTCAAATATAAATAAACTTAAAAAAAAAAAAACAAACACAACAAGAACGTGAACTCAAAGATGGGAACCTTGTCTATCTTGTTTACATGTGAGTCCCTAGTGCTTAACAGTGTCTCGTCTGAACAACTGGTCAAGTGGTATTTGGGGGATGAATAAGTTCCAACTGGCTCTGACATCAGTGTCTTTGTGGGAGGAGTCTGACTCTGTCCAACTGAATTGCTCATCACTTTCCCACATCCCTCCTTCTCCATCATTTCTGCTTTCTGACTCTCTCAGTGCAGGTCTGACTTCTATATGCCCAGCAGCCAATTCTAGGTACATTTCTGTTCCATAGTTTTTTAACGTGGTGAGAACAGTGCTCTTACCAACACTTATATATTTCAAATGATATCACCTCAAAATCAATTACTTTTGTCTTTCATGTGGAAATTTAAAAAAAACACATTCCCAATAGTATTCACAATATTGAGAGATGTTTCACCTTGAACAGAATGAACTTCTAAAAGCTTTACTTTGATTGTCTGGATTAGATGAAAAAAAGTGAGTTGTTATTGGAATTAACAGATTTTTTTCCTATAGATACATCTGATTACAATAATATAAAACTGGCATCATTTAATCATGTTTACCATTCTTCCCTTGGTGGTGGTTATCAGGTAAACAGCTATCACTTCACTCCTAGCATGTGTGCAAGAAAACTTGGAATTGACAAATGTATTGGCAGCGTTGTCCAGAAAAACACAACCAATCGATAGAAGATTATATATATTTATATAAGAGTTGTATGGTAAGGAGTTGGCTTGCATGGTTATGGAGGCTGGCAAGTCCAAAATCTTCACAGTTGATGTCTCAGGCTGGCAGGCTGCTGTAGAAACAGGAAGAGCTCACAGTCCATTTCAAATGCTTCCAGGCAGGGAGAATTCTCTCTTACTTGGGGAGAAGGCAGCATTTTATTTTATTCAGGCCTTCAACTGATTGGATGAGGCTCACCCACATTAGGGAGAACAATCTATTTAGTCTGCTAATTCAAATATTAGTCTCATTCAAGAATGCTCTGACACACACCAGAGTAACATTTGACCAGGATTTAAACAGTGTTCTTAAAATCACTGATGACCTTGGAGGTAGATGCTGATGCTTCTGGAGCAGATCTGTGTCCTGCTTTTTATGTAGTCAGTGCTATCACCACGGTTCTCTGGGAAGATGGTAAATGCTGATAACCATTTTGTGCATGTTACAGTTTTATCGTTAACTTTATTGAAAAAAGATATTTATATTTCCATTACTCATGCAGTTTCTTTTTTGTTGAACTTATTGCTACTGAAGGTTTATTGTAAAATGAAAACGCCATAGCAAACACTAAAATAAATAGTTCTAGATTTATACTGCACAAAATGTGGAAAAGTTGCCGCAGCAAGGCTGCTCCCATTACTGTCTATGGGCCCTTGAGCAAGACCACTGCCTTCTAGCTTCTGCACATCATACCTCTCACCCTGACTTTCCCCACTGACCCCGGGGGCCTGGTGGCCTGTGGTTTCCTGCACCTTGCAGGCACGGCACAACTGGCAAGAACAGAAACACTGAGTCTGTATCTTAGCACCACTCCAGAGGGGGAATTACTCTCCTTGGTGGCTTGTGTCTATGTGCATTTCAACGTCTAGAGGACAGCTGCACGCAGTGTCCCTGAGATGGCTGCACTGAGTCAGGAAAGGATTGGGAAGGAGAGGTAGGTCAGCCCTCATTGTCTTCCAGATGTATCCTGGAGTTGAAGTGAGAATTCACTCACTGCACATGTGACTCCCACTCCAAGAGATGCAATTGTGGCAGAAGCCAGAAGTACAAGTGAAAGGGCACCAATCCTATCTTGGCTTCTTTTAAAGCAATTATTTTTTTTACAATGTTTTTATTTTGTTTTTGAGAGAGAGAGAGAGAGAGAGAGAGAAAGCAGGAGAGGGGCAGAGAGAGACACACACAGAATCCAAAGCAGGCTCCAGGCTCTGAGCTGTCAGCACAGAGCACAATGTGGGGCTCAAACCCACAAACTGCAGGGACATGACCTGAGCTGAATTCAGATGCTTAACCAACTGAGCTACCCAGGTGCCCCTTAAAGCAATTCTTAAGAAGAGTCCATTACACAATGACAAACTAGGGGCAGGGCACTAGGACAATATGGGTCAATAGTCACCATCCATGACAGAGCATTTGGTCACCCTACCTATAGGTGCTTTATCTTTGGGCTCTAAGGGATGCTCTGATCTCAACTCAGTTTTTAGGGTTGTTTCTCTGTTTGGAGTTTCCACATCTGTGTGGTGTCAGTGACCAGGACTTGCATGAGCGTGGGGGAACAGATGGGGATTCTGCCCTCCCGCAGACTTGGGGTCCTCCAAGAATTGCTGCCGAAGGCTGTTCAGTGATGCTTCCTAGGTGACTGGGAGGGAAGGGCTTCCCAATGGGACCACCCATTCTCTGTTCTTACCTTGATGTAGAAAGCCCAATTTTAACTCCTGGCCTATATGGGGCCCAAGGCCTCCACTCTTGTCCCCACGGAGGCCTTAAATCCACTTGTTGTTGTGGCGTCTCTCCTCATTTCTGATCCTTATGACTTCCCTGTCCCAGCCTCCTTCATAAGTGCAACTCAGCTACCCATGAAACAGACATGTACTGAAACCAGAACTTCTGTATGTTTGAGTAGGAGCTGAAGGGGGAGGATTGCTTAGGATGTCCCCTCCCTCTCAGACATCAAACCTCTAGGCCTCCTCTGCTTGTCCTTGAATAGAAGGCACCAAATGGCTGTGGAAGTCAGATGGGCATAGGGGTGTTTGTCTCCCTGCTAATCAGAGACAACTTCTTAAAGGCAGAAACTTCTAGCACAAGGCTGAGCCCGTGGAAGATTCTATAGGGAAGGCCAGGGCAAGAGAGTTTTCTACCTCTGTCATACGGTAGAGGCTACAACTCTGCTTTTGGCCTTGGAAGGAAGGAGGATTGTTTTGTATCTGAGGAGTTTGATAAGATAGATTCTCCATACCTCTTTGGGCAGAGGAAGTAAGGTCCAGGATTTTCTTAACATTTTCATTCATTCATTCATTCATTCTTCCTTAACTCTCAAAACATTTTTTAAAAGTGTATTTATTTATTTTGAGAGAGAGAGAGAATGTGGGGGAGGGACAGAGAGAGAGGGAGAGAGAGAGAATTTCAAGCAGACTTCACACTGTTAGCATGGAGCCCGACTTGGGGCTTGAACCCATGAATGACAAGATCATGACCTGAGCTGAAACCAATGGCCGGATGCTTAACTGACACCAGGTGTCCCACCCCCCAAATACTTTTTTAACATCTACACCTAATGTGTGGCTGAAATGCTAGCTGTGATGCCAACCCTTCCAGGTTAAGGAGAAGAGCTGCCCCTGAGGGCAAAGGAGGGCCCTGCAGACTCACTGTGTGGACACAAGGCTCTAAGAACCACTTCTTCCCCCTTCACAGCCACTACAGGAAACTCTTATGGCTCCCATCTCTTTGCTAGAGGCCTGACTATTGCTGGGAGGAGGACCCTTGGCCAATCTGTGGGTCCACCAATGGGGGTGGTGACTAGGGGCTCTCTTGGCAGGAGAGCTGGGGAAGGTCCAAGTCCAATGGGGGCGACAACACCAATAGAACCCTGTCAACAGCTCAGGGTCTGAGTGGCCAGAAACTGAAAAGGTTCAAAGCTTCAGGGGTCCTGAGGGTCGGTTGGGGCACTGGCAGGACAAGGCTGGGACATTGGGTGTGGATGGGATGGTTGAACAATCCCCCTTGACTTGGGAGAAAGGCAAGGCAAGAGGGAGATATTAATCCTTTTATACCTGATTGACCCAGCCTAGTGTTGACCACTGCTTCCAGCATCTTCTGGATACTCTAACAGTACTCTCAGCAAAGCTTCTTCCCAGGCTGGCCAGGGTACCTGATTCTCTCCTGCTCCAGCACTGTCTCCAGTGTATGGCCTGGAAGAGTGCCCATCTGCCCCTTCCCCCTCCCCCCAAACACACATACATACTCACACACACATACACGCACACACACACATATTTTAAGCATACATACACCCACGCATGCACATGTGGGTGAGCACGCACACACACACGCACACACACACACACACACACACATCTCATCCACACAGGCTGCAGGAGTGTTTTGCAATTCTGGTCAGGCCTGGGCAGGATAAGATGGCAGCTCTCATATTTCCCTCTAGGTCATAGTGGTTTCAGTCACATAGTAGATGTGGATGTTTTAAAAAAATGTGAAATATGAATACATGAATAAGTGAGTGAGTGAAGGGATGGAAATTTAAGAAGAACCTGGAACCTCCTTCCTCTGTCCAAAGAGGTCTGGGAAAGCTTACTGTATTTCTGGTATAAGGCACACTCCCAGTGGCCTCAACATAAGATGGAAAAGAGTGGGGCAGTGCTCCTTGTGAGGCGCCTTCTCAGCTGGGGCACACCTGTCTCCTGGACTTCTCTCAGAAGGTGCTCCAGGCCAGTGACATGCCTGCTCTGGGGCTCCCTCTCTCTACCTGAATCCAGCTTGACCTCCAAGAGCAGGCTGACTGCATGGAAACACATGGAGCCAGGCACACTTTGGATGGCAAGACCCAGAAGGCAGCAGTGGCAATGGTGAGATGATGGGTGTGATCCACTGTGGCCCATCCCATCATCAGCAAATAAATGGGGCAGACCACAGAGGTGGGAGAGCAGACCGCTGGCCTGGGAAGAATCAGTGAGTGG
Source organism: Panthera tigris (assembly GCF_018350195.1). NCBI lineage: Eukaryota > Metazoa > Chordata > Mammalia > Carnivora > Felidae > Panthera > Panthera tigris. Next base: position 51,607,045 of record NC_056663.1, on the reverse strand, counting down.
TAATGTCTCTTCTGTCTTAATCCTGGGGGCCATAGTCCCCTGTCAGTTACACAGCTGTGATAAGCTGACTACTACAGGATTTGTGCCACTGTGTGGATGAGGCATGAGGCTGTAGGGGAAGCAGCACAGAAATAAGAGTCCAGGTACCCGAGTTCTAGTCGTGATTCTCTCATTGCATCTTGTGTGACTTTGAGATAGGTACTTGACTTCTTTGAACCTTGAGCTCCTTGAAAAATGAGTATAGCCAACCTTGCTTCATCTCTCTTCTAGGGGAGATGGGACCTCCCAGGGTTAGAATGAGAGAGAGACTTTAGACACCAGCCAGCAATGCCTTCGCCTGACACAGATAGAGAGCTGAGGTCCAGAGACAGAAGGGACATGGGCAAGGTCACACAGCAGACCAGAGGCAGAGCTGTGCTCCCAACCAGGTTTCTGGCCTCTTGGGCAGCACTGGTTCCCCTGCCTCAGTCTAAGCAATGTAGGTCCTCACAAAAGGAAGAGTTTTCTAGAGGCTCTAGGCAGCTCTAGGTCTTCTAGCAGGAATACCAGCACATGAATTAACAGGCTGCAGGAGGTCAATCCTATTGTACAAATTGCAGAAAGGAAACAGAATCCCAGGACCTGTTCCCACACTAGCCAGAGAACCACTTTGTTAGCTGGAAGTCTTTCCTGGTGTCTGGTGTCACCCTCACCCTTATCCATTTAAACCCACTGGTGGTAGTTCTGTCTTTAGTGTCTAAGCTCAGCCTTAGTAAACAAGTGATGTTTGCCTGTCTGAGCATAAACTCTGTGCTTAGCAGAGAAAGACAGCTTTCTTCCAAGATGCAGGGAAAATTCATTTGGGTTGGATTTTCAGGGGGTAGAAGGTGGTTTCCAGAAATAAGAGAGAGGAGATATGATGACTGCCATTTTATTTATTTTAATCACTAGAAAGCTCTGATCTACTGGATGCTGAGCACATCACATAATACTTTTATAATTGTCAATGGCTTTTCCTCAGTCATAGTCTTTAGTCAGTGGACACCAGGAGCTCTCTACTTCTTTGCTTTTGCTTTCTTTCCTTTGTTTGTTTTGTAGAACTTAAGAGATTCATCTTGGCCTGGCTGGCCAGTGATAGAGAGGGGGGAAGGGATAGGAGCATTGAGGTTCAAAGTCTTCTGAAGTTTCAGGTCCAAAATATCAAAAGTTATCTGTATCTCATATTGCAGCAGCTCCTTCAGGCATTCAGTCTGAATGTGAATGACCTCATCAATGAGCTTTTCTAACTCCTGGAAGAAATAGAACATGGCTGGTGATCAGAACTCTGGGGAGACTGAGGCTATCTGCAGATATCCAATTCTGAACACATCCACTCCTTTTTATGTGTTCTAAACCTTACATTTCCCCCACCAGATCTCTTGGTCACCCTTCTCACCCCTACTCTGTGCTCTGAGAGGCTAACTTATAAGGGCTGCCTCAACCAGCTACCTTGACCTATGGCTTTGAGTTCAGCCAATGGGAGGTACTGGCAGGAGATCTGAGCCTGGGAAGAGAATGAAGTCTCTCACCTCCTTCAGGATCCACTGTAGATTGGCCATGACTCTAACCCTCTGCCTACAGCCTCCTAACCCACAGCCCTCTCCTACAGCTCTCTTTTTGGATTCCAGTGACTGTTTCTTTCCTTCTTCCATCAGGCCTACTGTGGCAACAACCCTGTTGGACTGTGTCATTGACTACTAACATTGTTCTGGGCCCATAGGCTAGTCCCATCTTCTCCTATCTTCTGGTCAGCGAACTTTCCATTTAGATATCATCCCCCTTCCTTCCCCTCCTGCCCTCATCTCATTTTTACATCTCAAAGTTCTAGTAGCAGCCTAGTAGCAGCACTGTCAGAAGGGACAGTGCAAGTTGCTCAGAGAGTGGGAATGTCCTCCAGCCAGCCAGCCATGGAAAGAATGGAAACTCAGTCACCATCTTCCATGTTAAAATGAGACCCTGTTTGTCATCTCAGTCAGGATTATGGCACCATGGAATCCTGGAGACATGGACCATGTAACTGTGTGTCTCCAAATTTCCTGCTTGAGGAACCAAACAGCAGAGGAGAGTTTGTGCTTGTCTTGAGGGTGTCAGGGGACATACTTAGAGTAGCTGATGCCTAGAAGACATTTCTTTGAGATCTCTTATTTTAACTAAAACCTAGTGTAAAATCTTATATTTGACCCAGAATATCTCCTTGGTTGTTTTATATAAAAATAATGTTCTTCCCCTAAGTCCTTGGGGAGGACTGTGCTCCAAGAGGATGTACTGTGTTTATCCTATGGTGTTCAGTGTCCCCACCTCTGGCACACAACCAGGGGCACACAGTGGAAGGGACTCAAGTCCATGAGCTCCACCAGGCAGGGACCAGCAGCAAAGTAATGGGGGCTGGAAGAGGACCTGGGAGGGGCAGGGAAGGACAGCAAGAGTGGGAGGGAAGGCAACACCTCCCATCCATCGCCTTGTCCACATGTTCTAGAGCAGGGTCCCCCAGAGGAGACAGGCTATTGCTTAGGTTCTTTTTTTCTTTAAAAATATTTTTTGATAGAAAGCACAAGCAAGGGAAGGGCAGAGGGAGGGAGGGAGGGAGAGAGAGAGAGAGAGAGAGAGTGGCAGAGAGAGAGAATCTTAAGCAGGCTACATGCTCAGCACTGAGCCATACGCAGGGCTCGATCCCATGACCCGGGGATCATGATCCAAGCTGAAATCAAGAGTCAGAGGGACACTCAACTGCCTGAGCCACCCAGGAGTCCCTGTTGTCTAGGTTCTGTTGGGTCTTTCTTTGCTGCACATCTTACTGCACTAAGATTACCTGGCAGCCCAATGTGCTATTTCTCTGGGAGACTTGACTTAACCTTAGAAGAGTATCATTTATTCTATTGTGTTAATTGCTTTTTAGAGATTTTCCCCATGTTATAATTCACAGGGCTGTTCACTCTTTGGCTGACTTTGGAACACACAGGCCCTGTGACTCTCCACCCCCACCCCAGCATATACCAACATACGCCCTCATGTGTACACATATGCAATACTTGTCTCTGTGTTCAAAGATAATGCAACAGTGATGATATTAGTGCCTATGTTTAGTTAAAAAATAAATTTGGACTCTTCCAGGCCCTTAAGAAGTTGATTGCCCTGGGGCCAAGATAGTCACCATTTAGTAAAGAGCTGGTCATTGAGACTCTGGCTCCTCGAGCCTCTGTGGCCTTAAGACTGGTCAAGAGGGCAGCCCGATTTCTTCTATCCATGCCAGACTCTTCTAGGTTCCCCCTGGACCACTAGCCCCACCCCTTTGCCTACCTCAGCATATCACCCACATTGGGCTGTCCCCAGTGGACCTTCCTTCGTCATCTTCCCCCACCCCCAGGCCTCAATGGATGCCAGCTCTGCAAGTAGATGAAGGGCACTGAGACCATCTGTGGTGGTTCAGATCCTGGGCTCTTCATTAGACGTTGGGATCCACCAGGCCTCAGTCCAAATGTAAACAATTCTACTTGTTAGCTTGGTGACTTTGGGCAAGTGGATTAAATTCTCCGAGCCTCAGTTGTCTCATTACTAACATGGGGACAAGAATTATACCTCACAGAGATGTTTTGTGAAACGTGCATGCAAAGCCTGTGGCCAAAGCTCAGTGACTGTCCCCTTCTGCCCCGTCCCATGTGTGCAGACCATGGAGTCCTGTCTGTGAGTCTGACTCCAGCTTTGATGTGCTCTCGGTAGGAATGCGCATTTGTATATGGTAGGTGAGCATCCTTCCACTTCATGGGTCCAGCCTTACCTCCCTCTTTAGAACCCGGCTGGGCTGCTCAGACACCTCAGAGAACGTTTTCTGTAGCTTATGCTCCTGCTCCAGGTGCAGCGCCTCCTTCAGGAGCAGTACATTGGTGCGTTTCTGCACCTCAGCCATACGGAGCTCCGCCATCTGCTGCTCAAGCTGCCAGATGTCCTTGTCCATGCCCTTGGCCAGCGGGAGGGGCTGGGGCGGTGCACATACTTCCAGGTGGTTGACAGTCAGGTTGACTTCCTGCTCCTGGCCCAGGACATACTGGTAGAGTTTGTAGTGGCGGATGAAGGTGTTGTGGAAGTAGTCACAGAGGGCCAGCAGGTGGGTGGTATTGAACTGCCCCTGGTAATCTCTGAGTTTGTTCCCTAGGATCGTCACCGCCTCAGTGATGGAGCAGCCTGTGGGGACAGAGGGGCTGAGAATTGAATGTGAACTGAGGTAAAGCTGCATTGATAGGTGATCAACATAGGTTCTGAACCTAGGCACCCATCCACCCATCCAGCCATCCATGCACCCATCCATTTCCTATCTGTCTGCCCATCCATCCTCCCATTCATTCCCCTACCCACCCACCCATCCATGACACCCATGACCCTAGAGCCCATGTCCTACTAGTTATTCTATATTACCATTTATCAGTTCTTAAAAATTATGGAGTAGAGGCACCTGGGTGGTTTAGTTGGTTGAGAGTCTGACTTCAACTCAGATCATGATCTCATGGTTCATGGGTTCAAGCCCCTCATCAGGCTCACTGCTGTCTGCACAGGGCCTGCTTCAGATCCTCTGTTCCCCCCTTTCTCTTCCCCTCCTCTGCTCATGCTCTGTCTCTCAAAAATGAATTAATATTTTAAAAATCTTTTAAAAAGGCTATGGAGTATATCACATTTCTCCTTTTACCTTGGCTTCTAGGAAGTTCAAAGCCAAATTTAAGTAGTAACTTACCTTTATCTCATTTTTAATATGATTATCTCACCCCTTACCAATATTTTGACCTTTAACTCTTATTTTGAAGGTTTACTTCAGCTGTTCTTTATGTTGTTTCCACTTGAAACCCTTTGGAAAGGAAATGAGGGTGTAAAAAAAGGGATTCTGATAAGAGTAGACTATGAGATGGCTGGAGAGACAGATGTCCAGGCAACTGTTATCTTGGAGATGTGTGTCACATATTTAGGCAAATATTGCTTCTATCATGCAAACAAAGATCAGCTCTGGGGTTACACCATGGGCAATGCTCCTGAGCAAACCATCTTCTCTCACCCCCTCCCATACACTCCTTTTGCTCACAATTTTATCAAAAGCTCACGGTAGTGTGATCAAGGAGGAAGGACTCTTCCCAGCATGTGATTGGGTCTTAACACAGGGGGAGGTTCAGTAAAGGGTCATGACTGAATGGTTGGTATGCCTTGATGAACAGACTTTGGGCAGAGAGAGGGGCAAGAAACAAGGAACAGAGAAAGAACATGCCTTAGCATAAGGAGACCTGGGTCCTCACACAGATGCCATCCCTGAAGTGCACTGTAAATTCAATCAAGTGTCTCTTGCTTCCTGACTCAGTGTCTACCTCTGTAGAATAGGAGCTTGGGCCAGTTGACCACCAAGTCACATGATTTGGGGGATTCAGTTTTATCTACTGAAGGGAGAGATTAAGTATTGCATGCAGGGAACCTGGCTTTCCTCCTGGAGTGGAGGCCCAACCTGTCTGTAGATCCCCCTCCTCGTTTCTCCTATGTGAGGCTCCCGTAGGGCCCTAGTGAAGTCTCTTACCTTCCTAGCCAGAGGGCTCCTTTCTCCTTTAGGAGGAGCTGTCTCAGTCTTGCCCTTGTAGTTGCTTGTAAAGTCCTCCACACCCCACCCCCACAATGAACATTGTATGCTCATTTTGGCTTCTCACTCTTGGCTCTGTATGGGAATATTACCCTCAAATCTTCCCGGAGTGCTGAGATGGTAAGTTATCACTGTCTTATAAAAACATTAGTAGATGGAGCACTACTCCACTTTTAGCCTCATTTAGAATGTGCTTGGGAGTGTCACTTGGATTTAGACTTCAGTCTTCTGGGCAAGGGATGAAGAAAGGCCTCTCCAATGTGCAGAACAGGAGGTTGGTAGGCTGTGTTTTCCCCTTCTTTCAAGGCAAATCATCAGGCTCAGAGGTCCAAGAGAGTGCTTCTGTTTCAGGATGGTGTAGAGGGAGGGCACTGGATTTGGAGGCCTGAGACAGTTCTGTCCCGTTTTAGTTGTGACATTGGGCCTTCATTCCCACAGATGTAAAATGAGGGATAATAATATTTAGTTGATAGGATTTTTATGAGGATCAAATGGGATGACTTGTCCAAGTGCCTGATACAGAGCCTGCTACAAGGTAGTGATCAATAAACAGTGTAGGGAAAGAAGAGTTTGTTTCTGCCCTGTGAGAAAAGTCTCTCCTGGCCACATATATCTTTCCTTCTTTCCATTTCTCCATCTATTCATCCACCTATAAATCCACCCATCACGCATCTATCCATGAATTCATGCATGCATCCATTCACCCTCCATGCATTGCATGCATGTATCCACTCTTCCATCCATCATCCACCCATCTATCCACCCATTCATCCACCCATCCATCCACTCATTAATCCATTCATCCATCCATCTATCCATCCATCCACCCATCCATCCACTCATTCACCCACCCATCCACCCATTTATCCATTCATCCATCCATCTATTCACCCATTCACCCATCCATGCACCCATCCATTTCCCATCCATCTGCCCATCCACCCTCCCATTCATCCTCCTACCCACCCACCCATCCATCCACTCAAGATTAATTTGTCAATTGTTACTGAGTGCCTATTAATTACTAGGAACTATGCTAAGTCAATACTACGGCAATACTGTGACAAATAAGACACATTCTTTGTTTCTAAAGTGCTCACAGGAAAGACAAACAAGTAAATGTTACGATATGTGTGTAAAGAGAAACAGAAACAGGTGGAGAGGAAGGTTCAGTTGAGGATAGGGATTCCCCTGGAGGAGATAATGCATGAGCTACATCTCAGAGGCTTAGTGGGAGGACTGAGCCAGTAAAGATGGTGAGGGAGGCACTTTCTGGGTACAGTCTGGGTGAAAGCATTGGGGCAAGAAACTGTATGGCATGGGTGGGGAACAAGCCTGGGTTTGTTATTTTTGGCATATAAAAATGGAAGCAGAAAATGGCAAGTGTTGTGTGGAAAGGTAGGCAGAAGACAGATGGGAGGGCCTTGAATGCTGCATTCAGAAGTATTGCATTGTAGGAAGTGCAGAGTCTGCCTAGCATTGTAGGAAGATTGTACACATGGCCATGCTTGCCTTGAGCTAAATAACATTGATGGTCATGTGGTGTTGGTGCATTGCATTGTCCGGTCCAGATGGGATTGTTGTGGCCTGAGAATGCCAGGTCAGCAGGTGTGGGCAGATTTGAGTGGCAGGACTGATGGTCCGATGTGGAGTGTGGTAGCGACCTGCATAACTCCCAGATGCTTACATAAAAAGAGTGGTGGGACCACCAATAGAATATGATACAGGTGGCACATTCACCTCTGACATGACCCCTGCCCTCAGAGAGATTCCAGTTTGTAGAAGAGGTGACAAAAAGATGACATTCCCTTTTTATGCTCAGTCCCCAGCACAAGGCTTTGTGCACAGTTGGAGCCAATGGGTAGCTAGTGAGTAAATGAGCAAATTCTGATATTAAGTGCAGTGACAGAGTTATTCATTTATACATCCAACAGGTATTAGGGACTTTTCATGTGTTAAGACCTGTTCCAGGTTCCAGGGAGGCAGTGAAGGGCTAGGGAGAAAACACACAGAGTATAACTCTGTTCAGGGTTCTGCAGTCTGGGCGGGCACGGAATAAGAAGAAGTGACTTTGTTAGGGAAGTCAAAGAGCAGTTCTCTGAGAGGGTGATGAAGAATCTGAGATGAACAGTGTCAGAGGAGTTACTGGGCAAAGAGAGGTAGGAGAGAATGAATTAGGCAAGGGCAACATCATGTGCCTGCAGTTGGAGAAAGCATGGCCCATTTGAGAAACCAAAAGACTGGGGGTGAGGGGCTGGCAGGCTAGAAGGCAGCTGGTGAGAGATTCCCTGGTTCTAGAAAAGGTTGGGTGGTGGACAGTAGCCCAGTGGTGCAGGACCTCCTAAGACCCTATGGGAGGAATTTGGTCTTCAGCCTAAGAGTGATGTTAAAACAATGACCCTTTTGCAACATGAGCCAGATCTTGGTCTTCCTCTGCATAAAACCCTCCTTTCCTCTTCTCCTTCTGCTTCTGCCTGGCACACTGGCCTTCCCTTATTTTTCCACCATACCCTGTATTCCCTTGTGCCAGGCCTTAGGCTCGGATGGCATTCCTGGCTGACGACGTATTCTTCACTCCCAGGATGCCACCTTCTCACAGACACCTCCCAGACCACCCTACCCCCAGCCCATCCTCCAAATATTTAATGTATGAAGGAAAAGTTGAAAGTTAAGCTTACTGAAAATAGTTTAAAAAATTAATTTTGTAAATTTTTTGTCAAAGAAATGGCAGTTTTGAATGACATTTTAAGATTTGATTGCATTGCTATTATCGTTATGCATCTACATAAATTGCTTCTTTGCATGTGTAATTTGACAATTACAATTTACATAAGTGAATAAATTATATTAAAATTACTTAGAAGTTACAGTTGTAACATTAAATTAGATGTTGATAGCTTTTTAATTTTGACTTTAACTTAAAAATTTTCTTTAGTCATCTTTAACCCTGCATTACATACAAAGAGTAAGCTTTATATGTGTATAAAGCAGACATACATACAACACAAAATCAGATATACAAAATATTTGTGATATTAAAACTAGATAGTAGGTCATTAAGGAGTAGGTCATTAGGGAAAAATGTCTAGAATGCCTCCTCTGTATGATCCAGCAATTCCACTTCTCAATATATACCCCAAAGAAATGAATTAAAGATCTTTAAGAGGAATCTGTTCTCCCATATTCAAGGCAGCATTATTTACAGCAGCAAAGATATGGAAACAACCTAAGTGTGCTGATGGATGAATAGTTAAAGAATTGTGAGATATATAGATATAGAATATACATATAATTCTATTCTATGATCTATATAATCTCTCTCTATATAGGATATGTAGACAGAATATCTATCTATCTGTCTATCTATCTATCTATCTATCTATCTAATCTATCATCTATCTAGAATATTATTCAGCCTTAAAAAAGGAGGGCACTTGTTGGGATGAGCACTGGGTGTTGTACATAAGTGATGAATCACTAAATTCTACTCCTGAAATCAATATTGCACTATATGTTAACTAACTAGAATTTAAATAAATTGAAAAAAGAAGTAAATCCTGTCATTTGCAACGACATGGATGGGCCTGGAGGACATTGTGCTAATTGAAATAAGCAACACACAGAGAGACAAATACTGCATCATCCCACTTATATGTGAAATCTAAAAAAAGTGGAACTCAGAAGCATAGAGTAGAATGATGGTTGCCAAGGGCTGGGGGGAGGGAGAAATGGGGAGATGTTGATCAAGGTATATAGAGTTCCAGTTATGCAGGATGAATAAGTTCTGGGGATCTACTTAGTGCTTAGAGCTAGCAATACTGTTTTGCATATTTGAAATTAGCTAAGAGAGTAGATCTTAAATGTTCTCACTACAAATAAAAGTGGTAACTATGTCAGGTGATGATTATGTTAATTAGCCTGATTGTAGTAATCATTTCACAATGTATATCAAAACATTATGTTTGTACACATTAAATATTTTTTCAATATTAAAAAAATGTTTATTTATTTTGACAGAGAGGGAGAGAGAGAGAGAGAGGAAGGAGTGGAGAGGCAGAGGGAGAGACAGAATCCCAAGCAGGCTCCACACCGAGCATGGAGCAGATCCTGATGCGGGGCTTGAGCCCATGAAACATGAGATCATGACCTGAGCTGAAATCAAGAGTTGGTTGCTCAATTGACTGAGCCACTCAGGAGCCCCTATTTTTCAATGTTTTTATTTGTCAGCTATACCTCAGTAAAGCAAGGAGGGGGTATTTCACACACACACAAATTCAGGAAACAAATAAAACAACTTCTAGGGGAGGCAATAATGGCAAGAAAAGAGATGCTGCTTTTGCATGGTAGGGTGTGAAATGCATTCTCCCCATTTTCTGCTTTGCTTCTCACTTGTGTCACAGATACTCTGCAGCCACCAGGACAGCGACCTAGGCATTCCTTGACTTCTCTCTTGCGCTGGGAAATATCTGGCTAGGTGGCTGATCCTGAAGACCCTTTCATTACTGAATAGTGGGGAGGAGCCCAGGGCCAGTGGAAGCCCTGTGTTCCACAATCACCTGGATCTTTCTAAAAATACAGAGCACCCCCCATCTCAAAAGAAGGAAGTGCTGATTCCAGGGTGGGATTGGCTTGGGAATTGTTGCTCCTCAGTTATGAGCCAGATTGAGCCGAAAGAACTCAGATGTTGACACATGGGGGCCATGGAGTTATGAAATGCCCAACTGGCAAAAGGATGAAACCAAAGCCCCCAGATGCTCTGTTCTGCTGAGTGACCTTTACACAAGACACCTGTCTCAGGACCCTCTCACCTGTCACATGGTTGCCAGGTCCCTTCCTGCACAGATGTGAGCTTTGTGCTGTTGGGATCCTGTGGGCATTTTGTTCTTTTCTCTTTTGCTTTTGGAGAGGGTTGGTTAAAAATGACACAGAATGTACAAGTCTCTGTTGTTGTTGTTGTTGTTGTTGTTGTTGTTTTTAAGGTGCTCAAATACATTACATAATGACATAACAAGAGTTGAAGATTCCTCTAAAAGCAGCATGCAAGCAAGTACCCATGTTTAGGACAAAACTGGGCACCGAGGTGCAGAGAGGAAGAAGTGAAAGTACAAGGAGATGGGGTAGGTGCTCTCATGGGGAAGGCATCCTGACTCAGGATGTGGGGGGACCAGGAGCCAGGGAAGGTTTGGGCTCCTTTGGAGCCCAAAGGAAGAATGAGGAGTTTGGCAGAAGATGGTAGGGAAGGGCCCTCCAAGGTGGAGAGCCTGCAGAATAAAGGCTGGAAGCAAATAGGGTACAGTGTGGGCATGTGCTTGATCCACATGGTTCAGAGTTTCTGGGAAGAAAAGCTGGAGTCTGGGGGACTCCCCCAGGGTAACAGAAGGGCTTGGCATCATCAGTTTGCAAAGGGCAAACTCGTATATGTCACATGAAAGAGCTGGACTTCAAAACAGAAACCAGGCTCTTTAAAGAGGATTCATGGACCCCAATGTTGGGCTTCAGGACCAACTGGCATCTTCTGAAATTGTATCCAGAATTTCACATGCACTTTTTTCCCCTGGGGGTGGGGTGTGTGCATAGAAAGAATCATCAGATTTCTGAAAGGAAAATTAAGAACCGTGGCCAAGAGCTGCAGAGCCACTCAGAGGTCTTAAGCCGAGAAGGGAGAGCTCAGATGGGCATTTAAAAGGGATGGTGGTGGTGTGTGATGGCAAAAATAATCAGTAAAGGAATCTCAGAGACTGGGGGACCAGGGTTGGTTTCTGATAATCAAAGCTGGACTCCAGGTTGGTGTGGAGGCGACTGTGTGAAATTTGTGAGGTGAATCATTGCCTCTTCTCTGGGCTCTGCGGAGCCGAACAAACATACTGGAAAATGCCGTCCCTCCTCCAGCCTGGCTTATGAGTGGACGGGGCTGGGATCACCTGCATCCTCCAGATGTGGGTGGCCACAACTGCCTCATTTGTCAAGGCTATGGTTTTCTCTATTCAGCCCCTGGGCAGCCATGCATAGAGGCCAGGTTTGAATCAAGAAGTCTGAGGGCCCAGTTGTGCTGAGTGACCTCAGCAAATGTTGGCAAGTGCTCCCAGCTGCCTGTCATCCTGGCAGGTGCCCAGTTATGGGTATGAGCTATGGCCTTAGCCTCAAGGTCATAAAATGCAAGAGTGGACCTCATACAGGGTCACTGGGGAAGGAGTCCCTGGGCTGGATTCTAACTTCCAGCCCCAAGACTCCTTGGCCAGCTCTGGTTTTCAGCAAAGATCATCCTAAGCTGGCTCATGAGACACACTTTCTTGGCCCTCAGACCATTCTCTATTTGCCGCAGGTAGAGAAGTTCCGATGACTCAGAAAGCCAAGGATTAAGTCTCAGAGAGAAGCCTCTGGCTGCCGGGGGACAGATCTGTACGTGCAAGTTGCTCTTCAATAACAGGGAGTGGCTTTCATTTGCATTGGCTGCTGGGAACTTCCTGAAGACAGTCCCCAAGCCCCTGGAGGCCAGCACCTGCACGGGGACCCAGGCATGGGAGAGGAGGAGAGCAATGAGGAGGGGAAGAGCAGGGGGTGGGATGACAATACCAGATGCTCCAGAATCAGGGCAAAAAGGCACTGGGCTTGGACCAAGCACTCTGGGCGCCTGCCTCCTGCTGCCCCTCATGTTCGGGGTCTGGGGCTGGATGACAGCAAGGGAGATGTGCCATGTCCTGGAAGGGTTGGGAACGGTGAAGAGGCATTGTTCCTTCTGGGTGGGTGTGAGGGGGAGGATCCAGGTGCCACCAGTGCCCCCTGACAAACCAGTTTGGTTGCCCCCGCCTTGGCTCAAAGGGGAGGAACCAAGTCAGGCTGCAGCCTGGCTTGCTTACCTTTCTGTGCACCTACCAGGGTTGACCTGGGATGGTGGAAAGCAGATGAAAGCACAGAACCTTCATCTCCACCCCCCTCCTGCATCCTGAAAGCTGCCCCCTGCCCATCTTTCTGCTCATGGTAAGGTTCTGCCAAACTCATTTACACCAAGGTGCCAATAACAGTGACAGCTCACGTGCTTTCCTTGAGGCAGTGGAGGACTCTTGTTGAGGGAGCTCCCGCTGGGTGCCGCATGCCCTGGGTCATCTCGTTCCACCCAATCCCTCCTAGCTCTGTGAGGCAGGGGTACAGGCACTTTACTCATGAGGGAAACTGAGGCTCAAGGACTCAAGGGATTTGATTAAGGACGCACAGCTGGTGGAGTGGGGAAGCCAGAATTCAAGCCGCTGCCTGGCACAGCCATCTAGTCCCAAGCAGCTTTGGGCTGTCTTTGTAGACCCTTAGAGATGGACACTGGAAGGGGCCCCCAATCCTTTCGGACACAGTTTTCCAAAGGATGTTTTGCAATAGGTATTACATAGAAACCAGTACTTCAAAGCCAGAGACCTTGAAGATATGTTGGATCAAAAGATATGAAACAAGGCCCTTAATATGCTAGTGGGCTCAGCAAATGGCCCAAAGGGGTTGAGCATCTGCAATATTTCTCAAATTTATTTGACGTAAAAGGTCTTTCGGACCAAGGAGCATATTTGAGCAACTATTGAGCTAGTCTAGTCCTTTCATATTAGAGATGGGAAACTGAGACCCCTCTCTGCCTCTATGAACCTGACTGCTCTAGGTAACCACACATAAGTGGAATCATAAGGTACTTGGTTTTTTGTGGCTGGCTTATTTCACTTAGGGTAATGTCCTCAAGGTTCATCCGTGTCAGAATTTCCTTCCTTCACCAGGCTGAGAAATATTTCATTTTATGTATAGATCACATTTTGTTTGTTCATTCATCTGTTGATGGACAAGTAGCCCATACAGATGGGTTGCTTCTGTCTTTCAGCTGTTGTGAACAATGCTTCTGTGAGCACAGGTGTGCAGATATCTGTTCAAGTCCCTGTTTTCAGTTCTTTATACAAAGAAGTGGAATTACTAAGTCATATGGCAGTTCTATGTCTAATTTTTTGAGGAGTCTCCCTACTATTTTCCTGCCCATGGTATTTTGTTTTTGTTTTTAAGATAAACCAAGAGTCACCTTAAAGAAAAAAATCTACTCCAACAGTAGGACTGGAAAGATTATGTTGATCTTTTAAAGATTTCCTTGCTATTCAAAGTCCTGGGACTCAAAAAGGGCAAACACAGGGCCATCTATTTTAGATTGTCATGAACTTTGGCCGAAGCTCTTCTCATTGCTTAAAATGGTCCCCTGACCTTGTCTGTTTAGTAAATGCACCCCTCACTGTTCCTCACTTCCATTCCTCAAGAAGTTTGCATGATATTTTTACTTTAAAACATTTTTTAATGTTTATTTATATTTGAGTAAGAGACAGAGTGTGAATGGGGGAGGGAAAAAGAGGGGGAGATATAGAATGTGAAGCAGGTTCCAGGCTCTGAGCTGTCAGCACAGAGCCTGACCTGGGGCTCGAACCCACAGACTGTGAGATCATGACATGAGTTGAAGTCAGATGCTTAACCAACTGAGCCACCCAGGCGCCCCTGGAATTCCTTTTTTTGTTTTCATTGAAAAGGAAGTGTTTTTATTTTTTATTTTTTTAAGTTTTAATTTTAATTCCAATTAGTTAACATACAGTACTATATTAGTTTTGGGAGTACAATATAGTGATTCAACACTTCCATACAACACCATGTGCTCATCACAACAAATGCACTCTTTAATCCCCATCACCTATTTCACCCATCCCCCTTCCCACTTCCCCACTGGTAACCACTAGTTTGTTCTCTACAGTTAAGAGTCTGTTTAAGAAGTTGGCACGCTTAATGCTACAGAGCTTTGGCAGGAACAACAGATCTGGGGCCAGAAGGTCTCAAGGTTAATGCTGGTTCTGCCTTTATACTGTGTGATAATTTGCAAGTTACCTAACCTCTCTGAACCTCAGCTGCATCATTGCTAAATCCACCTACAGTTGCTGTGGACTTTAAAGGAGATGATTCATGAGGAGAGCTCAGCACGTACGGACTGCTGAGTGGATGTCCCATCTTCTTCACCCCCTAGCACAGTGCCCTGGAAATGTTTGCTGGAGGATGGCTGACTGAGTGCAGTGGATTAGGCTGATTCAGGGAGGAAGGTTCAGAAGGCAGAACAGAAGTCTTCAGATGGAAGTCTCAAAGAGACAGGTTTCAGTTCAGCAGCAGAACTTTCTAGAAGCAAAAGTTTTATTAGCAGAGCAGTCTAGCTTGAGGAGTTAGGAGGCATTTGGCTGGTAAGAGGATTCTCGAATAATGTGTTTGTTGTGGTGGTGGTAGTGGGGCTTGGATCAGGTGAGATCTTGGGTTTCTTTTTGATTCTCAGATGTTATGGTTACTTCCATGGAGCTGACGGTCCTCCATAGCCATATTTGAGGCACTGTGGGTACCTTGTGGCCAAACTCTGCAGCTGTCTCAAGTTTAGTGAAGGGAGTCCTGACTTTTGATCTTTATCATTATCCTGTTGTCATCATCCCTGAGTTGAAAACGACCAAGGAATCCCACTGTCTCGGGGACTTAGACTAAAAATAGACTATATTGTATCTGTACCGTGTCCCCTCTAATGTTGGGGGCTCTGAGACTGACCAGTATGTCCAGCTGACTGAAGAAGGACATGGGAAGTTAGAGGTAGAGCATGAGGTCACTCCAAAGGGCCAGAGGTTGGGTTTAAGGCACCAGAACCACCCACCTGCACACAGGTGGCACATCCAGGCCAGAACACGTTACCCAAAGGGCATGGCTCCTCTTTGCAGCTGGGCCTGTGCCACCCACCACATTGGAGCCATCCTGTTGAGGGTCAGGATCCCAGGTACATGCTGTAACTCCAGATGACCCACTTAGGAACCCCACCCCCAGGTGTTCCACACGTGGTTCTTCCAGGTGTCTCCCTCTTCCTGCATGCAGGCAGCCTCATTCTTCTCATCGCAGGGTGCTTTCCCAGGCTTCATGCTTCTCAGACCCTCATGTGCTCTGTGTACAGATCCCTTTAGTCAAGATAGAAGGGTCACATGGCAGGGCATGTGCTCTGCTGTCAGACAGACCTGGGTTCAAATCCATTTACTGGGGGTGTGACTTAGGGCAAGTTACTTAACCTCTCTGGGCCTCAATTCATCATTAAAATAATGGGTATGATGCAAGGTCATGGTGAGGATTATAAATGCTACATGCAAAAATGCCAGGATCATAAAGTCCTCACTGTTCCTCCCTCTACAGGATGTATGCTCCTCCAGGGAAGGTTGGGGGAGGTTTCTATTTCATAGTCTTGATTTCTGGCTTACTAGCTGGCACAGTCTCACCTGGAGAGCTTTGACCTTACTTAGCGTTATGGGGTGAATTAGCACAGCATCCCACACAATTCATATGTTCAAATCCAAACACTCCGTGCCTCCTAATGGGACTGCTCTTGGAAATAGGGTCTTTAAAGAAATAATTAAGATTAAACGAGGTCATGTGGGTGGCCCTAATTCATTATGACTGGTATCTTTACAAAAAGAGGTTAGGACACATACATACACACAGGAAAGGCCATGTGAGGACACAATGAGAAGATGGCCATCTGCCAAGGAGGGAGGCCTCAGAAGAAATCAACCCTGTTGACACCTTGATCTTGGACTCCCAGCCTCCAGAAATGTGAGAACAAAAATGTTTGTTGTTGCAAGTGCCCCATCTGTGGTATTTTGTTATGATGGTCCTCACAGACTGATATGCTCAGGGAGGTATCTCTGAAATGGCAGTTGCCCATTTGCCCCCACAGAATGCTCTCTCAGGATTTCAACCAGTGGCCTCTGTGGCAGCTTCCATTCTCCATCAGCAAGGAAGTTGCCTCAAAAGGCCCCTCCTTAGAGTCTAGTGGGAGAGGCATTGAAGTCAGGCTGCCCCAAGGAAGTTAACTTCCAAGAAGAGTGAAGGTGCATTTTCTCTTTGGGCTGGTCCTGAATTGCTGGAGGCTCTCCCACATGGGATGCGGTACTTGGGGGCTGGTGGAGTAGACCCTGGGCATGGCCATGAGTATTCTGGTAGGAAGAACTCACACAGATGACCTTAGGCAAGTAATGTGTCCTGCCAGCCCCAGGCTGCTGGGGGAAGGTGGGGTGGCTGCCTTCCATGTTATGGCTGCCCAGATGACATTTTCTGGAGAGTCAGGAGTGGCCATGGATGGAACTACAGATACAGTGCTATGACCCACTTGCCTGGCCACCTCATACCTCTACCAACTGGCCATCAAGGCCCACTTCCTCATGGCTTCAGGATATGAGGGCCAGGACAGAAGGAAAGAGGTACTTCTAGACCAGAAGTCTAGGTAAAGTATCAGAGAGAAGACCAGGGCCTGCCAGGCACTGCTGATGACAGTTGCCACAGAGGCTATTCCCCTCTAACCCCTCACCTGCTGCTACATGTGAGTCAGAGATAGGATGTGCAGGGCCTTCTGGGCACCCTAAATCTCTGCCACTCCTGTATGCAAAGTGGGAGACCTCAGGGTTCCCATATGTCCCAACACCTCTCTCCAGACACTCAACAGGGTGTGCAAAATCTGTCCACTTCCTGTGATTTCTTCCCACCAAGACAGAGTTGGCAGCCTTCTGTTCCTCTGTGTTGTGCCTGGTGACTTCCTCCCAGGCCCTACAGAGACAGAAAGATGGGATCTTCTCAGGGCTTCCTGGATGCTGGCAAAGGAGGTGCAGTTCACAAGACTCTCACTTCTAGCTTGGAACTGAGACCAGAACATCCAGGTGAGCCATTTGCCAGGGCAGAATCAGCTTATGCTTTTGAATAAAGGGCCACTCTTTCCCTCCTGGTACTGAGGACTGATTGGACCAGGAAATAAGCCCAGCTGGCAGCTGGCCTGTCAAAGCTCTGAATCATTGTTGTACAAACATGACCCTCCTTAAATACTGTCCACCAGCTTTGTTATCTAGTATGCAAACAGAACTCAACCATCCTTAGCCCCATATTAACAAAAAACAAACAAATAAACAAATCCCTGGAGAATCTCCCTTCCAAGAAGAGTGACAATCCACTGTGGAAATCAGCTTGCACGTAAGTTGGCTGGTCAGTAGGACCCTGCTGTCTGCATCCTGCATCCCATGACCTATGAGGAACTGACTTGCTGTCTTACCAGCTCTTCCTGCCCCTTGCTGTCTAGGTCCCCTAACAAGGGCAGTGAACAGATGCTTTCTCCCCTATGCTGTTGGGCAGTGGCGCTTCCTCACATATGTGCCCAAGGGCAGGTCATGGATGCTGGGTGTCTCCATTAGGGGCCAGGTTTGAGGTTCTCTGGACCTCCATTCTGTTGGCCCATGATTTGAATGCATCTGCCATCCTGCCTGCAAGGTGAGGGGAAGACAATAAATGGCACAGACAGCGAGTTCTCCGAGGGGCAGCATGTAGCAGCTTCTAGCCCTGGATTTCCAGCACCTTCTATTCATCTCACCTCCCTTCCATGTGTGATGGGCACATGGGGGCTAACACTTGTTGAGCACTCACTGTGTGCATGTTACTGTGCTATACATTTTGCAGGCCCTGTCTCGTTTAATCCTCCCAACTGCTCTATGAGTTAGAACTATTATGCCACTCATTCTAGAGCCAAGGAAATGAAGGTGTAGAGAGGTATAGTAACACATTAGTAAGTGGTAGAGGTAGGATTTGAACCCAGATCTTCTGACTGCAGAGTTTGGTGCTAATCACCCCACCGTGCAGCCTCTAATATCACCTGGACATGCAACTCAATGAGGTCACCCTGGATGAGTCAAGCACCCTAACCTCCTCTCTGCATACAGGGCATATCATCTCCATGGGCATCAAATATCTATTCATTCATTCATTCATTCATTCATTTTCTTCATTTAGCACCCACTGTGTGCCATATGCTGTATTTGGCATGGGGGGTATTAATAGAGGGAGAAAAGTGAAGTGGGCATAGACCCCTCTCCAGGAGATCCAGCCTCCCCAGGGTCTAGCCTTCCTTGCTGTCTAACTATAGCTCTTTGGGGGAAGAGTTTAGATCTGAATAGAGTAGGAAGGAGGACACCTTGATATAAACAGAGTTTGAGAAGGATGAACAAGGTGGCCACCACAAGCAAGAGGGTGCTTGCAGGCATGTGGGTGCCCAGAGAGATGTAGCCGCAGACATCCAGGTATAAAGTGTTGAGGGCATTGGGAAGGTGTGGCCATGGCTGGGAGTGGGCCTGACGTGGGAGGTTCTAAGGATGGCTCTGGGTGGCAAAGTCTGGGTACCTGGAGGGTGAAGGGATGGGATAGGGTGTGAGAGTGTGAGAAGGCCCTGGGCTGATCTCAGAGATCAATGTAGGGGGCATCTCAGAGGTAATGGACAGCATGGGTGGACAGGGCCTGGGGAGGGGCAGGTTAAGTTGAGAAAGGATTTGGAAACACCCTCCAGCAAGTGGGACTGATGTCAGGTGCCTCTTTGTTCAGCTGGACACTTATTCATTTGGCCCCTACTGGGGTTGGATCCAAGGTTAGGAGAGGAGTTTACCCAGAGCTGGTAGGCACCTCAAGGAGCAAAGTGGGCCAACTCCTTAGAGAATATGGTCCAAACCTGGGTAGTGTGGCTCAGATAACACCAGGTAGGAGAGAAAGAGAAGATCAAGATTGGGTTAGGAATTGGGTAGAATGGGAACAGAACTAAGTAAGCAAAGGCAGGGGTTTTGGGAGCAAAGTCAAGAGGAACAAACCAGGCACCCTCAATGAACAAGACCGAATGGCTGTCTCCTGCTGCAGGTGTAAGACCTACATTTCTGGAAGGACAGCTGAACCCATGGGAGTGCCTAAAACCCCCGAGGAATGGGTATTATAATATTAGTGGTCAACCCACTGCACGTTCACAGGGCTTCCTATGTAGCAGTCACTGATCCAAGTGATTTACATAAATAGACTCATCTAATCCTCGCAAAGATCCCATGAAGTTGGTGCCATTTTTGTCCTCATTTTACAGATGAGTGATCTGAAGCACAGAGAGGTTAAGGGACTCTCACAAAGTCACACAGTGAGGAAATGGCAGAACCAAGCCTTGAAGCAGGGCCCCAGCAATGTTGAGGACCAGTCCAGCCTGATACTGGGGTTGACTACAGACTGAAGAAGAAAATCCCCGGGAGTAAGGAGGCTTCAGATGAAATTCTATCCCCTGTTTTGGGGGTATTGATGAACTTGTTCATGCTCTCACTAGTGTCCCTGGGCTGGATTTCCGGGAAGCAGTGTGGGCATGGCTGCCATGGAGATGCTATCTGGGCCAACCCGACAATCTTCAGGTGCAACAGCCACCATCCTGAATGGCACCATGAGGGGCCCAAGGTGAACAGGACCTAGCTCAGGAGGCCTGGTTCTAGTGTGGCTCTGTACCCCTGGGTGCTTCCACTGCACACAGTTGTCTACTCCCTGCAAACCCATAGCCAGCCTGGTGTTGCTCTCGAGTCAGCTCTCACAATAAGTCAGTTACCTGGGAGCCGAGCTGGGAACAGTCTTGTCTGCCTTTTTTCCTGCGTCCCCACTTCCCGGACAATCCTGCCAGTTTACTTTACCTCCGGGGCCTGCCTCTGGCTGAAGTGCCAGCCCTCTTGCTTTCAGTCCATTGTCCTGCCCACTCCCCAGGTCACAGGGTCTGCCAGGCAGTGCTGGCAGCTGGGTTTCTCTGCTGCCCTTGACAGGAGCTGATGCTGCTTTTGTACATCTGGAGGCTGATCCATCGTGGATGCTGCATAAAGTACATGCAGCCACATCTGATCATGCCATCTCTGAATCACATCCTGTTCTCTCAAGCCTTGGGTCTTTGTCCCTGTGGTCCCCTCCTAAGAACAATAGCTGACTCTCACTGAGTACTTACGCGGCACCAAATGCCATGCTATGGGCTTTATGTATGTAACCTCGTTTAATCCTTAAAACAACCCTAGCAAATGGGTGCTCTCGCCTTTTCCACTTTCTAGATATGTAACCAGAGGCTCAAAGGCAATGCGACTTGACGAGGACCACACATCCAGTAAGGGACTGAACGAGGACTGGAATGTTTGCTTTGAGTGCTGAACCTCCTGATGGATTCTATCTTCAGTGAGTCCAATTTCAGGCATGAGGAGCCCACCTAAGTGCTTGTTCCCACTCAGTGTTTGTACCAACCATGTTTCTTAAATTTTGAGATGATTTAAAGGTAAGAGAAAGAACTTGTAAGGTGGAGAGCCCAAGACCAAGATTTAAAAGTTGTTAGGAAGAAATAAAGATGGGCCAACACTGACAAGATGGAATCCATGGAGATGATTGTAAAGTCCTGCAAGTTCACTCAAAACTGCCATTGCACAAGGGCAGGATGGGAAAAATCATTCACATGTGGAACTGCCTGCCCAATATAAATCAGTGTGACTTTGATGTTGATAAAGTAAGTGCACCTATATACTATATAAACAGGAGCATCATCACCAGGACAGAGGAGGTGATAAAATCCCCGACCAATTCACTGACCAATTTTCAGGTTGTTTTGTATTTGTATTTGGATGACATTTTAAGAACAATATTGACAATCACAAGTATGCCCAGAGAAGGACAGCAAGAAAGAGAGCAGTGATGGGAAGGTAGGAGGAAAGGGCCTGTGGAAATGATGTCACATTAAAATGATAAAATTGGGCTGCCTGGGTGGCTCAGTTGGTAAAGCACTGACTTTGGACCAGGTCATGATCTCCTGGTTCATGAGTTCAAGCCCCTCATCGGGCTCTGTGCTGATAGCTTAGAGCCTAGAGTCTGCTTCAGATCCTGTGTCCTCCACCCACCCCCACCCCTGTCCCTTCCTCACTTGTGCTCTGTCTCTCTCAAAAATAAAATAAATATTACAAGAAGAAAAAAAAAGTGATAAAAGCAACCGGGAGTTGATAGTCACATTAGATAAAGCGGATTAAATATCTTCAGGACTTGCATTCTGGTTCCAGGGGACAGACTTTGAACATTCTAGTAAAAGGTGCAGAAGGCAGATGTAGCTAGATATAAATAAGACCTTCAAATAATTGGTATGGTTTTAGAAAGGCATGAGTGGCCTTGGAAAGAGGGAGCACCCTGTTGCTTGGAGGGTGTCTGCAGAGGCTGGAAGAAACTTGCTGGCTGGTTGAGGGTCTCCCTACAGTAGAGGGAATTGAGTGTCCTTCCAACTGCAAGGTTTTAGGAGTCCACAAGACATATATAGGCTGCATTGGCTGCATGCACTAACCAGATATGATGAAAGCTCCAGGGTGTTCTAATCTCCTCCGTGTGAAGTTGGGTCTGCATCGTCATTGACTGTTTTTCACGGGCTCAGCCTGTGGAAGGCTCTGATGGAAACTTGAAAGAGCCCAAGTTCCCACCTGCTTGGGGCAGACATTCTTCTTCCCACTCGTCAGTGTTTGTTCTGGCCACAAGCCACTGCAGAGCTCAGCCGAAGGGGATGAACCCTGGTACCTGTGTATTGCTGTGAGCAGCAGGGAGTGGGACCCAGAGGGATTCCAGGAAGGGCCCAGGGGTGGGGGTTAGGGGGTGGCTGGTGGGAGATGAAGTTTCCCAAGAATCTCTGAAGCCAGCCCAGGAGCAATGCCATGTCTGGTTCAAGCCTTCAGACAGGGATCACTGGTTTGGAGGAGAGAAGTAAAAGGGCACATGGGCAGCATAAAAAATAAAAAGAGGCTGATCCACATGCACATAAGATGTGCGATTCAGTGGCAGCCACTAAATGGCTTGAAGCAGAGGAGTGATGGGATTTTATTTGTGCCTGAAAAAAAAATCACTGGGCAGTTCAGTGAAGGGCTGCAGAGGTATAAGATTTGAAAGCAGTGGGCTGGTCAAGAGACAGAGGTGGGTTAGAAAGGGTGGCAGACAAGGAGCTGGTGAAAAGTGGTGAGCTTAGGGAAGGACATTGAGGCACTGCTGACTAGACTGGTGGATGAGCTCTGGGCACATAAGGGATGGGGACCTGATGCACAAGGGACAAAGCATCATGTGTCCTATTTGCTTGGCAGCTGTTGGAGACCTTGGTCAGAAGTCCAGAGAATTTCAAATGTGCCACATGTTAAAGAAAATATTATGCTTAAAAATTTTCAAAATAAAGAATCACAGAAAAGTTTCAAAAAGAGTTCATCATCAGGGCTATGTGGTATTGGCAAAAGAAAAGACAAAGAGATCAATGGGGCAGGCAGAAGAGAGAGCCCAGAAATAGACCCACACAAATATAGGCAACTGATCTTTGACAGGGGAGCAAAGACAACACAATGGAGCCAAGATAATCTTTTCAACAAATGTGCTGGAACAACGGGGCATCCACATGCCAACAAATGGAGTCTAGATACAGACCTCATACTCTTCACAATAATTGACTCAAAATGGATCACAGATCCAAATCTAAAATGCAATACTATTAAACTTCTAGAAGATAACATAAAAAAACCTAGATGACCTTGGGTTTGGTGACTACTTTTTAGATACAACACAAAGACATGGCCCATAAAAGAAGAACTGGTTGGGGCGCCTGGGTGGCTCAGTCGGTTAAGCGTCCGACTTCAGGTCAGGTCACGATCTCGAGGTCCGTGAGTTCAAGCCCCGCTTCGGGTTCTGTGCTGACAGCTCAGAGCCTGGAGCCTGTTTCGGATTCTGTGTCTCCCTCTCTCTGACCCTCCCCCGTTCATGCTCTGTCTCTCTCTGTCTCAAAAATAAATAAACATTTAAAAAAAATTAAAAAAAAACCCATAGAATGCACAAAACCAAGAATGAATCCTAATGTAAACTAGGAACTTTGGATGATAATGATGTGCCAATGTAGATTCATGAGTTGTAACAAATGTACCACTCTTGGAGGGATGTTGATAGTGAGGGAAGCTGTGTGTGTTGGGCGGGCGGAGGGGTGGGGGAGACAAGGTTTCTGTGGGAAATCTCTGTACCTTCTGTTCCATTTTGCTCTAAGAAATAGTGTACTAAAAAACAGCACAACTGGAACCATAAAATTCCTACAAGAAAACAGGGGGAAACCTCCTTGACATAGGTCTTGACCATGATTTTTTGGAATAATACCTAAAGCACAAGCAACAAAAGCAAAAGTAAATAAGTAGAGCTACATCAAAGTAAAAGGCTTCTGCCCAGAAAAAGAAATTTTGTAGAAAATTAAAAGGCATACTATGAAATATGAGAACATATTTGCAAAGCACATTTCTGATAAGGTGTTAATATAAGGAACTCAAACAATTCAATAGCAAGACTCCCAATAATCTAATAAAAATGGGCAATGGATCTAAATAGACATTTTCTCAGAGAAGATATTCAAATGCTTAACAGATCCATGAAAACAGGCTATCACTAATCATTAAGGAAATGAAAGTCAAAACCACAATGAGATATCACCTCACACCTGTTAGAATAGTTAGTATCAAAAAGACAATAAATAGCAAGTGTTGTGGAGAAGAGGGACCCCTCATGCACTGTTTAGTGGGAATGTAAACTGGTGTAGCCACTGTGGAAATAGTACGGAGATTCTTCAAAAAATTAAAAATAGAACTACAACATACGATCCAGCAATTCCACTTCTGGGTATATATGCAAAGGAAATGAAACTGCTCTCTTGAAGAGGTACCTGTACCTACATGTTCACTCCAGCATTATTCACAGTAGCCAAGCCAAGCCATGTACACAACCTATGGTCCATCAACAGATGAATGGTTTATCCATTTCTTTATGAAAATATGATATTTTTTGGCCATAAAAACGAAGGAAACCCTACGTTTTGCAACAGCATGGATAAACCTTAAAGGCATAAAGACAGACACTATATGATCTCACATGTGGAATTAAAAAAAGAAAACTAAACTCATGGAAATGAGACAGACAGGTGGTGGTTCCCAGAGGTGGTGGGGGCGGGGGGCAAAATGGATTAAGGTGGTCAAATAGTACATACTTCTGGTCATAAGAGAAATAAGTCCCAGGGAATTAATGCACAGCATGGTGATTACAGCTAATGATATCATGTTGTATGTTTAAAAGCTGGTAAGAGAGTGGATCTTAAAAATTTACATCACACAAAAAAATTGTAACTATGTGAGGTGATGGATATTAACTAAACTTACTTCGGTAATCACTTTGCAATATATACGTATATCAAATCAGTATGCGATACACCTTAAACTCATACAATATTATATGTCAATTGTATCTCAGTAAAACTGGAAAAAAATAGTACAAAGACACTGTTTCCAAGTACTTAAACAATCAGTGGCCCACAAAATGCCCCATCATCTCAGAATGCTTTCATGTAAATTACCTAACATAGGGCATTCATAACCACAGCCATCAGAATCGGGAGATCTCCCTTGACACACCACTACTGTTTAACCTCCAGACCTCATCCAAATTTTTCCAGTAGTCCCTTATATCCCTTCATAGCAAAAGGACCCAAACTGAGGCCACATGTCACGTTTAGTGGCCACATCTCCTAGGTGGCTTTCAGTTTAAACCAGCTCCTCTGCCTTACTTTGGCTCTCAGGACCTTAATGTTTTTGAAGCTCACAGGAGAGGGACTTTGTTCAGTGATGCTAATTTAATGCTTTCTCGTGATTAGATCAGGTTCTGAGTCTTTGCTAGAACCATCACAGAAGGATGCTGGGTTCTTCTTTTGCATTCTACCAGGTAGAATGTGATTCTTAGTGTGTCCCTTTACTGATGATGTCTACTTGGATCGTTTCATGAAGGAGGTGTCTGTCAGGCTCACTCACATAGAAGTAGTCTTTTCCCCTTTGTGATCAGTAAGAATGTTGGGAGGGAGTATGTAAATGTCCCATTTCCCATCAAGCATCTACCTACTGGTTGTGGTACTTATTGATTATTCCTGTCTGAGTATCACTATGATGTTGGCCAAAGAGGGGCTGCTCCAAATATTTGCTTAAGGAATGAATCTGCATCTCACAGCCCAAGATGAGGATGGGTGTGATCACATTCCCTCGTGCCAGGGAGTCACAGGGAGAGATATTCTTCCTCTTCTCATGAAGCCCAGCACAGGGCAGAGGTGGGAGAGATGCTCCCTCTATAAACTCACTTTACTGCTTTTCCCCTCATCCCTGCCAGCAAGCTGCTGCCTGTAAAGGATTCCTCCAAGACATTCAGTAGACCAAAACCTGATACTTGGAACAATTGTGGTCTTTCAGGAATGCAGTGGGGGGGGGGGGTCAGTGAACCAGTAGAGTGACACGTTTGATTTCTGTTAAGTGAAAACAAAACAAAAATTATGAATCTTGGCCCCTCCTCTTTTCACTAAAATAAAATCTGATTCCACTGGGAGCCTACTCTCAGCTAGCTGTCTCAGAGGTACTGATCAGATAAGGAAATTCATATTTAAGCATAAATGACTGACTGACCAAGAGACAAACATCCTGGCTGCTGTGTGAACAGCTTGAAGTTGTGTGAAATTTTCAGCCAGGGAGATAAATATAAAGACTCAGCATGGACACTCAGTTTGCTTCAATTTCTAGAAAGCCTAGACAGGAAGTTTGTTTATGAGCATGGGAGGATGCTAAATGCCAGAGAAAGAAAGAAAGGGACTTCCAGCTCCTCACAGGGTTCCTGAGGCTGTGGACTGCAGGGGGGTCCTGTACCCTGCATTCCCCTGCAAGCCTCACTGACCCCTGCTCTGGATGCCCCATACCTTTGGTTTCCTTGAGCAGCTCTTCCGTGAACTTGACCACCTTGGCCACTTCCACCCATGGAAAACCTTTGCCCACGGCAAAGATGATGCTTTCATAGAGGGTATCCAGCAGAATGCTTCTGCGGGAGTCTCTCACTTCATCAAACTCTTCCCAGTTCAACAGTCTCCGTAGGTGCTCCCTACCTTCTGGTTTCTGCAGGGCATGATATGAAGGATGGAGAGTGAGACTGAGGAATCAAGATGCCATCCTCACTGAGAAAATCACCACTGTGGTCCTCACAGGGCTCTGCATTGTCCTGAAGAGTGACCAGAAATGTGAGTATGCCTGGGGAGAATCATGCTTTCAGTTTTGGACAGCTCTCCCTCCCCTTTCTGGGAATGCGCTGTTCTTTCTAGCACTGCTCCTTCCTCTCAGAGTTCTCATGCTAGTCATTGCAGCTTCAGCAGGCTTCAAGTCCTGAATTATGGCTCCTCCTTCTTTTCTCTAAAACAAAAGTTGACTTCCCTGTGAGTCCACTCTCAACTAACTGCCCCAGAGGTATTGATCTGATAACGAAATTCATACTAAAGTGTAAATGACTACAAGGAGGCTTGGTGAGCCTATGTTTTAAAAGAAAGAATATGCATTACTTGGTGAAAATTTGGGCACTCTAGCAGGTCAGGCAGGGAAACCTGATCAGGGAACTAGCCAAAAGATCCCATTTCACTTGAGAGTTTGTCTGGCCTTTCCAGAAAGATTCTTATAGGTTATCAACAGATGTAGGAGAAGCAAGTGTCATTAAAGGAGGGAGTAAGAAAAGGTGCGGCATGAAGTGGAGAGCCACTGAACATGGGAACATTGGTCCCTTGGGGTGAGGGAGGTTCCTGGCTGGGGGGGGGGGGTGGGCATTTGTGGGGAAACTGCTCTCAGGGGAAGGTCCAGAGCCCAGGGATTCCTCTCTCACCACCTGACCCAGGCAGCCATTCCTTGCAGCGCTCACAGATCCCCAGGTTGGTGTCAGCTGGTTGGGAGATGTAGAGCAGCCAGTGAAAGCACATGTCCCAGGGTGGGGAGGGAGGCCCCACCAGGAAAGTTTTGCCTGGTGCCTGCCCATCAGCTCATGGCTGAAGGTCAGAAGCTAACCTGTGCACATAGTTGCATGACTCCTCTTGCCTGAGCTCTGTAACAGTGCCCTGACACCCCTCTGTGGAAAGCCCTATTCTGGAAGGTCCAGGCCCCTCCTTACTCACACCAGTCACCATAGAGTTGGGTCTAGGAAATTGATGAAATCTGCCCCCTCCCTGCCTTAAAGCAACAGCCCCCTTCCCCCACCCCCACAACCACACACATTCCCTACACACATTGGCATATAAGCCCAAAGGGCTCACAGGGCCCTGAGGCTGACTGATAAGAGGTAGCATCCCATGGTGATCAGCCCCTAGGGCCTTCCTGGCCCTCCTCAGAGTGGAAGCAGGCACAGTACCTTTATGGCCATATCCTCCTTCCCTTCAGGCAGGCTCTGTCCCTATAGGTTGGGAAAACAGCCTCCAAGCTCCAAGGGCTGGTAAGCCTTTGGTCTGGCATTCCAGCTAGCACCCTCCCCCCCCCTTTGTGGGCCTCCTGGGCAAGGAGTCATGTCCAAGGTGTCTATCTGAAGAAGCACTGTTGAGGGGCCACTTTACACACACACCTCACTCTTACATCACCGAGCAAACTCCTTTTTAAAAGTTGGGTTTTCTCTTCACCTGAAATTGGAAGACTTTTTTTACTCCCTGGGGTGTTAAGAGTGCCATGCCCCCTGCATCCAGTTGCTAGGAGACTTAGCCAGTACTGACTCAGATTTTCTGGAACCCTGGGGATGAGTGTGCCAGCTTTGTGAGGTCATAGGGTCTGCTTTGAGGTGGTTTCTTCCAGGTTTCTTTTCTGCTGGCCCCTCCTCTCCAGCTGGGTTCTGGGTCTCATCCCCCAACACCTGCTTCAGGGGCCTTGGTCCCTTTCCTTTGTCCCACCTCTCCTTCACAGAGGTGAGCTTTCTCAGGCTTTCCTATAAACACTCACGAATGCCCCCATCTTACATATCCTTCTAACCCAAGCCCCACTTCTCTCCTTCCTTTCAAGGTCAAGGATTTATCTCCATGAAAAGACTGACCTCCATTTACTGTCTTCATGTGTTTTTGGACTTTATTCCCACCAAGGTCTAGTTTCATCCCACTTCTTCACTGGCCTGTATCATCTGTGACTTCCTGTTCCCTGTATCCTGACTTTGCTTTGGGGTGCAGGAAACAGCCCTGTGGGGGTGTCCCCTAGCACGGTGCCCAAGCATCCACATGCTGAGATTAGTAGGGACCGAGTCTTCTCCTGGCTAGCTTTGCCCTCTGCATCCTGGAAGCCCTGGTGCCCACTGACAAGGGTGAGTCCTGCTTTCCCTGCCTCCTTGACTGTAAGCCATGACTCCTTGCCCAGGAGTCTCCATGAAGAAAACCTTGGATGCTGGCTTAGGTTGGTGGCTGAACTGTCTGATCCTGCAGCCGCCTCCATTGGTACCTTCCCAGGTCTCCTTGTCTCTTTGCGTTAGGGCCTACCAAGAGAGTTCCTGGCCAGGAGTGACAGCTCCCAGGTTATAGCTTTTCCCTGAGTCAGGGAAGAAGTAAGAGAGCCCAAGCGTCTAGCATCTACCACTTCAACTACTCAAAGTATTATTACCATCAGCCCAGTGACTCCATCAAGCTAGTTCTGTTCTGTACCACTTTCGTTACCCTCATGGTCATATTACTTCAGGGCCCCTTGCTGTCTTTCCCGCCATGAGGAAAAACTTGGTTAGGGCACTTTGTTCCACTCCTGCAAATTACTAGGGTTAAAGGAATGGGGAGGGGGTGCCCTTCCTTCCCACGAGGGTCTCGGGCTCCTCATTCCAACTTACCCATTCTCTTTCTGGCAACCTTCACACTCTTGTTAATCTCACAGAGGGTGTCATTTTGCAACATGTGGTTGCTGCATCATGGATCCCTTTCCATCCTTGTCATCCTTGGCTGATGTTTCTTGGTTTCTCATAAGCTGCTTTCTCCTGAATGACCTCTCTCTCCATGCATTCACTCTCTGCCTTCTGTGAAGACTTCTCTTCCTCTATTTGTCCCTGACATGTTGGTGTCATCCATTGTTCGATCCTTACCCTCTTCTCTTTTTAAACTTCATGTTCTTTTTAAAAGCTCTATTATGGTAACACTTAACATGAGATCTACCTTCAATACATTTTTAGGTGCACAGCACAGTCTTGTTAACTACAGGCAATCCATCGTCCAGCAAGCCTCTAGAACCTATCCATCCCATGTAACTGAAACATTATGCCCATTGATGAGCACCTCTCTGTGTTCCTTTTCTTCCAGTCGCTGGCAATCACTGTTCTACATGCTGGCTCTATGAGGGTGAATATGTTAGACATCTCATATAAGCAGAATCATACGGTATTTGCCCTTTTGTGATTGGTTTCTTTCACTCAGCATAATGTCCTCAATGGTCACAGGTCACATATTCTTGAGGGATTTTTTTTCTAGCCATATGACTTCAATGTCCATCCATTGCAAATGACTTCCAAATTTATGCAATGGATGTGTCCTCTCACCTCTACCCCCAGCCTGGGGAGTGTTAAAGTGCTCAGTCTTCTCCCATAGAATGGATGACTGGGGAGATTTGCTAGGTTTTTGGGGTCCTTGGGGGCTCAGGATTTTCATGGGGTGTTTTGCCAGGGGGAGTGGATCCTGACACAGTGGTTTGAGGGGGTGAGTCTCCGAGTCTAGACCCACTGGGTGGGAGCTGTCCTTGCCCACAGTCCTGGGGTAGGTCCTACAGGTCAGTCACTGTGCCTGGAAACTCAGGTGTTCTTTCTTGACTTCTCTCCTAAGTGGCATTGATCTGGGGCTCAACACCCTGGACCTAGAGGCTGCTCTCATCTCCTTTTCCATCCCTCTCAATTTTCTCCTCATAGCCACAAGTCTCTGTTACATCAGAAGCTCAAACTAGCTTAGACCAAGTGAGATTTTATTGTTGCACAGAAGTAAAATGTCTTAGGGTATATTTAAGGTGAGGCTAGATCCAGGTGCTCCCATCTGTATTTATTCCCAGGATCTTCCCTGAGATTGTCCTTTGCCACCCCCTTCCTAAATGCACTTTTCACTCCCCTCACCTGGCTAACTCATTGATTTTGCAAAACTCAGCCTGCACATTAGCTCTTCTGGAAAGTCTTCCAGATCCTTCTTCCCCAGGGTGGTTAGGCGTCCCTCCAACTACTCCAGCCAGCAACTTGTGGGTCATTCCTGACTGCCCCTCCCCTGTTCCTTCCCAGACATTCCAAGCTCTACCAACATTTTCTTCTATTTATTGAGTTCCTTCGCTTCAATCCCCATTGCTACTACCCAAGTATATCCCTCATCAGTTTTTTCCCCCACCCCCATCACCCATTCTCTACACTATTGCCAGAGTAAATAAACATACAAAACAAGTCTGATTATGGGATGGACGTTGGCAAGAGGGAACTTGCTAAAGTGATCATAATGTCCTGCATCTTGTTTTGAGGGTTGGTTACTCCAGCATGTATCCTCACTTAAGATCTCTGAATTTTATTTTTTTGTAAATTGTATCTTCCCTTTTCGCTACACACAAATATATAACACACATAAAGTTGAACTATGTCAGTTTCTTGCTTCAAACTTGCAATACAATTGTTGCTCACAGAGTAAGCCCCAAAGACTTCATGAGGCTTAAAAGGCACTGTAATGATCTGGACTCTTCTTTCTTGTCCAGTCCATCCTGGTGGCTATACCCACTGCCTCCGGGCCTTACCCATCCACACTTTTCCAGTCCTCCTCTGTCCTCCCTCCAGAACTTTGCATACACTGTCTTCTCTCCTAGAACACTCTCTCCTCCCTCATTCTGCCTCCATCATTCTGGTTCCTCATGTCTCAGCTTAATCATCTCTTGCCCGGGGAAAGCTTTCCTGAGCCCTTGTGACATGGTCTATGGCACTAAATGCATCACCAGCAGCACTTTGCACATTGTAAGTGTTCACTTAACCATTTGAATGATTTGTTTTAATGACTGTTTCCCCCTAGATTGTAAGTCATGAGAGTATTTCATTTTATTGATGACTATTTTATTCCCTGTTCTCCAAGCCGTAGTAGGCTTGTTGAATGAATGTGACTATCTTTATCATAATGACAGGACATTTCACCTGTTTATTGAGGGCCTCTCCCTATAGCTTGCATGTCCCACAAAGACATGGACAATGCCTTCTTCCTCTCTGGGGCCCTGATGCCTTGTGTAGGGCCTGGATGGTGGCTAGTACTCAGTAAGTGTTTGTTAGTTGAATAATTGAAAGCATCATGAGGTGATATTGACAGGAGAGAAACAGGTTATGGACCTACCTATGAACGTGGCTCATTTTGGCCACACCCAATGTTCTTTAGTTAAACATGGACTTTTCTCAGATCTCCCATGAGATCCATACAAAAGCCACAGAGTCCAGCACTCTTGAACTTAATGGTACTTGATGTGCCTTTTCCTATTTACTGTTTGTGGAATGAATGTGTGTATCTCAGCTCATCTATGTTACAGGCCTGTTTGGTCATAAAAACAACAAAAAACAAAAAAATTTCATGTACTTACCAAGGAATGCTGAAGAGTACTTTCAGTTAGTAAATAGAGTTATATTCCAGGAGCTTTAACTATCTCTTTTTAATCCTTGCAATAATTCCATAGGATAGATATAATAATGGTCATTCTCATTTCACATATGAGGAAACTGAGGCTTAGAGAGATTAAATACCTTGTACAAAATCACAAAACTAGCGTTGAAACCCTGACCTTAACAGTTGGCCATACTAACAGCCATTGCAGATTGCCAGATTCAGTAATTTTCTAGATAAGACCTGGATGTTTAGGTTCACAGACTCCAGTTAGTGTTCAAGTAGAGTTTACATAACTGCTTCCTTCAGAAGGCTATGATATACACTATAACCTGGAGATTTTGGCTATGTTTGAGTGATTCAGGGCAGATCTGGTCATTACTTTTTCTTTTCATCCTTTATCACCAACTTTTTTTGTAGTAGTTACCATGTTACAACATTAGATCCTCAGACCTTATTCATCGTATAACTGGAAGTTTGTGCCCTTTTACCAATTTCTCCCTATTTCTGTTTCCTCAACCCCAGCCCCAGCAACCACTTTTAAACTCTCTGTTTCTATGAGTTTGACTTTTTTTTTTTTTTTTTTTTTTTTTTAGATTTCACATATAGTGAGACCAGGCAATAACTGTCTTTCTCTGTCTGGCTTTTTTCACTTAGCATAATACCTTCCAGTTTTATCCTTGTTGTCACAAACATCAGGATTTCCTTCTTTCTTATGGCTGAATAATATTTCATTACACACACACACACACACACACACACACACACATCGTGTTTTCTTTATCCATTCACTCATCAGTAGACACTTAGGTTGTTTCTATATCTTGGTTATTGTGAATAATGCTGCAATAAACATGGAGGGGCAGATATCTCTTTGATATCCTGTTTTATTTATTTTGGGTACATACCCAGAAGTGAAATTTCTGGATCATACATGGTAGTTCTATTTTTAATTTTGGGGTGGGAATCTTCATATTCTATAATGTTGATCAACATTGTTTTTATCACCTTCATCATCATACTAAGACATGACTGTGGATCCTAGAAGTACAAAAAAATACACAGTAAAGTCATATTTTAACATATCAAATATTAAAATTAAAATATTTAATATTTAAATTAAAATCAGAATATTTAAAATATTTAATATTTAAAAATATTACATCTGGAAGGGAACACAAAGGTATTCTTGTCCATGCCCTTAAATTTCCAGATAATGGAATGAGGCCCAGAGCAAAGGGAACATCACTAGATATCAGAGTTCAGACTGGAACCCAAGGCTCTGACCCGATAATAGTGCCATTTCATCTACGTTGTGTTACCTTTCTATGATGGTCAGTTTTATGTGCCAACTTGACAGGACTATAGTACCCAATTATTTAATCAAACACTAATCTAGGTGTTGCTAAGGTATTTTCCAAGTGTGATTGACAGCTGTAATTAGTTGACTTTAGGTAAAGGTGACTACTCTTGATATTGTTGCTGGACCTCTTCTAATCAACTGAAGGTCTCAAGAAAAAAACTGAAACTTCCTGAAAAAGAAGAAATTTTGCTTTAAGACTGCAGCACCAACTCCTACCTAAGTTTCTAGAATGCCATCCTGTCCTATAGATTTTGGACTAATATACTAACATACCATAATCATATAAGCCAATTTCTTAAAATAAATTTCTTAATATTTATCTATCTATCTATCTATCATCTATCATCATCCGTCAATCATTTATCAATTTATCAATCTATAAATCTACTATCTATCACCATCATTTATCAACTATCTAAAATCATCATCTATCTATCTCTCCTCTTGGTTCTGTTTTTCTGTAGAATCTTGACTGGTTCCCTAAAGGAACTTACATGGCACACATAACTTTTATTTACATATATATAGCATAGGTACATTGAAAGAAAATACATAAAAATAAAATTTTCTAAAAACTTTATTCTACCTACTAAGAATGACCAAAGTAAGGTGAAAGCAGTCTAATAGGACAGTTGACAGATTGGCTATGAGATGCTGGCTTGTGGTTTCAAGAGAACTTGAATTTCGTCAGTAGAGATACAGAGAATTCTCGTTGTTCTCCAACATTTACCTTCCTCCTTTGCATTACTAACAGAATTCTCGTGTTTGGAGAGGGCTGGCTGTTTGATAAAGTTTGTCCCCAATAAAATATAAGTAGCAGTTCCTAGCTGGTATATCAGGGAAGTGTTTTAAGAGGAGCATATCCACCTGACACACACATTTTGTAAATTCATTTACTTATTTTGAGAGAGAAAGAAGAGAGAGAAAAAATGCAGAGAATGAGAGAGAGAATCTCAAGCAGGCTCCATGCTGTCAGCACAGAGCCCAGTGCAGGGCTTGAACTTATGAACTGTGAGATCATGATCTGAGCTGAAATCAGGAGTCGGACACTTAACTGACTGAGCCACCCAGGCACTTCTGGAACACACATTTTGTCTCTCTTTATCATTTGCTCTTCCTGCCAAGAAGATAGATGACATGGCTGAGATCTCAGAAGCATCTTGGACCCTAAGAAAAAGGCTATTCAAATCAGAGAGATCTTAACCTTTACACACCAAACCAACATCATCAGTTACCTACTTCTAGACTGTTCGTTAGACAACGAAAACAAGCCCATTTCTGTTTAAACCGCCATAATTTGGTGGCTTCTACCACACAATTCTACCAATTCCTACCTGAGGCAGACAGGTACCAGGAGTGGGACTGACAACCTAATATTTGAAAGTAACTGAATGAAGAAAGTAGGTAGAGAGATATTAATATATCAGATATTACAGAATAAAAACTAGTAACCTCATGATGCATTTGAAGACATTTTAAACTGTCACCTACTGTACCTTGGAATGTATATCATATGCCAAACAAAGCTGTAGCATCAGGGAATATGGTAAGAAAAAAACAGACTTCTGACAGCAAAATACAGAGAGAAAGAGACAGAAATTCAGACTGGAGTAGGGAAGTCTGCAAGCAGAGATGGATGAAAATACATCTTAGAGATATACCCTTCACCTACAGTCTACAATCTATGCTGAGAACATTACAATTTTTTTGCTTATAATTTATTAAAGATGATTTTTTTAAAATTATGGCAAATGCACATAAGATTTACCATTTTAATAATTTTCAAGTATACAGTTCAGTGACATTAAGTACACCCAGATTGTCATGCAGCCATCAGCACCATCCATCTCCAGAACTTTTTCATCTTCCCAAACGGAAACTCTGTACCCAGCAAACAATAGCTCCCCATTCTCTTCTCCCCAAAGCTCCTGACAACCACCATCTTAATTGTCTATGAATTTGACTACTCTAGGCACCTCATATTATTAGAATCACTTGTCCTTTTGTGATGAGTTTATTTCATTAGAATAATGTCCTCAGAGTTCATCCATGTTGTAGCTTGTGTCAGAATTTCCTTCCTTTTTAAGGCAGGATAATATTCCATTGTATGGATAGACTATATTTTGTTTGTCCATTCATCCACTGATGGACATTGGGTTGCTTCCACCTTTTGGCCTGCTATCCACATGGGTGTCCAAAGAGATCACTGTAATTTGGAGTCTTACAGGATCAAAAAACCCAACTATTTCTATACTTCAAACTAAACAATTTATAAATAATGACTTGAGAATGACAGCCACAGTAAGATAAGACTGGACTGCTATCCCATCAGGCAAAAGTATTGATCTCCTAATAAAATTAGGATTAAACCTTCTGATTGGAGCTTATTGTTAGAAGTTACCTCAGGTCAGTAGTCATATTTTATGGGCTAAGGGATTACATAGAAGCCAACAGAAAAAGGAAAGCAGCCCTAAAAATTAAGTCTAGATAGGATCTTTGGTTCTGTGTGGTTGTTTGCATATGGAATTGGCTGGAGCCAATTAGAACCAAAGTCAGTTAAGTTTTGAGAGAACAATATTACCATCAAAAGCCTAACCTGACCTGCAACATCCCAAGATTCTTAAACAAAAATGATCCCTGCACCTCCAAACCAAAGCAAATAGGAAGTGAGCTTTAAAAGCTGTGAATTTCTAAGGAAAGTCATTCTTCCAAAGACCATTCTGAGATGGAGCAAGGGGAGTAATGGATGAGGAAAAACCTCCTAGAGGGGAAACAGTGAGGAAAATGCTTAAGAGAAATTCTTCCAGAGGGTGAAGCAACTGGCCAGGAATACAGTCCATGGCCAAGACCAACAGTCCATGCTTATTCTGTGTTCTGTTTAGAATATTCCAGAATTGTTATGGACCAATGACTGCAATGAGTTTCCCATCATTCTCTTTCCTTAATGGGAGTTTTAAAGACAGTTATCTTCCTTTTCTGTCATTGCATATGGGGGATGCTGAGGTAGAATCTTTGACTTTTAGTTTTTAGACCTTTGGGCTACAGGGACCACATTTAGACATAACAGAAAGAAAACATCACTCTTAGTGGGCATGAATATGAATATGAAAAAGGATATTCATGGATGATGGGTAGCTCAAGAGGGTTGATTCTGAGAGAGACTCTTTGTCGTCTATCCAAGATTTATTCTCCCCTAGTCTTACCAATGGGACCTCAATTTTCCCAGAGGGGCAATGTACACAACAGAAAAACATTTCCCTGCCTCCCTTGCAGATTGGAATGGTTATGTGACATAGTCCCTGGGTAGGTTTTCTGGGCTTTGGAAAGCCCATTTGCCCATTATCCCTTTCTTTCTTCCGATTGGGAATGCAGAGATGATCACAGGAGCACTAGCAGTCCTGTTACAAGCACAGGAGTGAGTATCCCATCTTGGGGTCCCTGATGACAGCTAAGGCTACTGCACCAGCCACTGACTACTGGACTCCGGACTTGTGACATGAGAGAAAAAAACACCCACTTCTTAAGCCATTGGTATTTGGGTTTAGAGTTATGTGTATTGACATTCAGTCTCTAACTGCTATAGAAACTAATTTCTGAGGTCCAAGTTGGGTCAAATCAGGTCATGAGATGGACCAGGCAATGGGGGTTTCTTGTTCACAGAAATAAAGCGATTTGCCAGAACCAGGAAGTGGGGGAGTTTAGGTTGCAGGATATCTCCCCTGGTCACCAATGTGCATTGCAAGTCCTACTTCCTGTCAGGGCCCTGAGAAAGGGACAGTCATCAGTCATCTTGGGAAACTTTTTTGGGCCTGGGGAGTGGGGGCAGGAAGTCTGCTCATTAACATAAAAGGAGCTCCATTAAGGACAAATTATCATGTAAGCCAAAGGTTTACCTATAGGGGACACTTGTCAGAAGGTAAATTTAGGCTTTGTGAGCATGCAACCTGTTAGATGGGTGGGAACCCTTAGTTTTCCTGGGCAAGGACCCCTGAAAGTAGGAGACATACACAGGAAGCCTCAGCATGTTTCTAAGCAATCATTCATTCACTCAAAAAAATGTTTATGAAGCATGTGAGAGAAGCCATTCCACTGCAGGTGTGAGATACAGATATATCCATAAAATCTCCTATGATGTGTCCCCTGTTCCTTGCACTGGCTTTGGGGCAAGCTCATTCTTGGGGATTTTGAACATTTTCTTGCCTCTGTCCAGAAAGCTCTTCTCCCAGGTACCTATCTGACTAGTTCTTTTCACTCAGAACTCAACCAAATGTCACATCCTCAGAGATGCTTTCCCTGACCATGTCCCTAAAAAGGCAGTCCCTTCTTCTCACTCTTTGTATCCTCATCCTGCTTTATTTTGCTTCACAGCACTTATTACCACCTGTCATGTATTTATTTCCTATGTGTTTTTGTTCCCCTCACTAGAATGAATGTCTATGAGAGCAGGATCTTTGCTCTGCTCACTGTAGGGACCATGTCCCTAGAACAGCATCTAACATAGAGCAGAAACTTCACACATATTAACTGAATGAATGAACACACAGGCCTTGTCCTCACAGAGTCTCCAGTCTAGGAGAGGAGCAGACCAATCACAATAGTGCTGTTTGAAGATAAGGGCAGAGCACTCAGGAGGAGAGGAGGGACACCCAGTCCAGACAGGGATGGATGCCTGAAGAAAATGACTTTGTGGAGACAGAGCAGGACTAACTGGGGACTGAGGGTCAAGGCAGAGAAAGAGGATGGAGTCTGGTAGATTAGCCAGGTTGGGGACCACTTCTCCCTCTAGGTCAAGAGAAGTGGGTGGATGATGAAACAAAGAACAGGTAGAGGTGTGGGGTCATGATAGAAAGTTGAGAAGGGCCATTATACAACAGGACCCTAACTTCAATGTGGGAGAGACAGATGTGGAAGTTAGCTTTAGGGCCAGGGGAGAGATCATCTTGGGAAGAAATTTTTTAGAATAACTTAATTGGCTTCTTTGGTTGTGCCAAGATAGCTCTTGGGGAATACTGGAGCAGAAGGCAGAAGGCCACATAAATGGCTTTGCATAAGAAGTGGACAGGACATTCAATATTCAGCCTCAAAAAGTGGGGTCCTATTGGCAGTGAAGAAAGCAGACATGGCAGTTAGGTAAGCAACTGATCTCACCTGCCCCAACAACAAAGTCTTTTTGCCTGAGGATAATAAAACATTTGTTGGGGAAAAAGAAATAGCAAAGCATTAGGGGTAGAAGAGGTGAGGAATCTGGAGAGTTCCAAGGAGGAATTTGAAAGAGGGAACAATGGAGGAAACTAGTGTCCAAGAGGAGGGGCCACTATGAAAAGTCCTCACTGGCGGGAAGGGGTGAGGACCAAGGCATACATCCCTTTTGGCATACAGGGATGTACCAGAGTCACTTTAAATTGTCCTTCCTCATTGGGCTGTGACATAATCTGAACTGCTCATCTTTACCCCCTACCTCACAGACATCTAGTATGCACAATGATCTGGTTATGAAGAAATTAAGATCAATGTAGGACAGAGAAAAGTAACAAATCAAAAGCTACTCAGTGAGTGGGAATTTGGCAGCAGTAAATGAGATTCTGGTGCATGAAGATGAAAGTTCTAGTCCCCCGAATCCCTTCAGAGACATGGCGAAGGGTACTGAGTTTCCTATCTATGTGGGATGGGGTTGGAACTTGTTTAACTGCGTATTTGAGAACAAAGTGACCACATTCTGATTTTTACTTTACAATAGTAGGGCACAGATGATGTTGTTGCTAAGGGTGAGGGGGCATTAATGGGGTTTGGGCAGGTGGGGAAAGCAGAGGTTTGGAAGAATAGCTGTAGAGAGTAGGACAGTGATAGATACAAGGATAGCCTTATATCCCCTAAACCCAAGCTATGGAAAACATAATTCAATCAAAGACTTTACCACACTTGGCGAATGCATATTGGTCCAGGTCTAAAGCTTTCCTGAGGGTCTTTCTTGGAGAGGAGGGAGTAAAAACAGGTCAATGCCTAGAGAGGGACAAGTAGCAGAGGAATGATTTTAATCCTATGGACAAAAAGCCCAGCTCCTATTATCTTGGTCAGAAGTCTGTTGAGGCAGTGACCTGGAAAAATTGGTGATGGTTTGGAGTAGATAGAGTGAGGACTGGACCTGACCAGAGAAATATAGAAGTACTGAGGATTAGCACTGGATGCCCAGATAATGTTGATACCAGGAGTTGGCAGAAATTTCAATCCACTGGAATGAGTGAATTCCTCCAGAAGCTTCCAAACCCTGAGGGTGGAAAAGAAGAAGGAGATGGCTGGATTGATCAGCAAGACAGTGGTTGAAAAAATGTCCCATGGGCACTAGGCTGGGTACAAAGTGATCCAGAGATAGGAAGGAGGCAAAGGAATCTGAGGAGAGTGACGAAGTTCAGCTGAGCTTCCAACCCCTGAGGGTGGAAAAGAAGAAGGAGATGGTTGGATTGATCAGCAAGACAGTGGATGAAAGAATGTACCATGGGCACTGGGCTGGGTACAAAGTGATCCAGAGGTAGGAAGGGGGCAAAGGAATCTGAGGAGAGTGACTAAGTTCTGCTGAGCATGGAGAACACTTGTAGTAGGGGGAAGAGAGGAAGAGAGCCAGAGATAGAAGGCCATGGCCTGAGACTGACATCTTAGAGTTGAGGTTTCCAGAACCAAGCATGTCTGGGAGAGAAGACCTTGGGAATGGACATGGGAGTGAGCTGGTGATGTGGGGTATAGACATAGAGTATTGAGTCAAGGGCATTTGAAGCCAGCTTGTGGGCTGGGTGTGACAGAGACATCTAGATCTCAGAGAATGTTGGCTGGAATGAAGCAGAAAGGGAGATTCTGCATCATTGGGTGCCATATTCCCCAGGACTGAGGAAGACAGAGTGAGTCCATGAGATGATAGTAATGAGGAGTGGTGGGTAGTAGCTAAGCCTAATGGCAAGCCCTTCAAAGGGAGAAGGGACTTTGTATGACAGTGAGAAATGGTGGGATAGCAGTTTTTGTGGAAAGCCAGTTCCATTCCTAGGAAGGTGTGAGAGGTGACACAGCATTCCCTCAAGGGCTGCAGAGGAAGTGGTGAGATTAGGAGGGTTGGGCTTCAGTTACAGCAAGGAAGCAGAGGCGATGCTCCATGAAAAGGTTGATGATGTAGATTTCAGAAGACACAATGCAAGCACCAGCACAGACAAAGCAGTGAAAGAAAGAATAAATGCAAAAGAAAACACAGAGTGGTATGAACAATGCCAAAGGTGAAAGATAGGTTGACTAGAGAGTCCCAAATTTTACTGGGTTGCTGGAAATCATAGAGACAAGACTCTTGGGAGTGATGACTGTCCAGAGGCTACAGGTTTCCTTGTCTGGGTGATGTGGAAACCTGCTGAAGTTTTTACTCTGTGTCTGAATGGCTGAATTTACATGCCAGTCCCAAGTCCCATAATGAGCTGTGACCCCCCTCCCCCCACTCTCCACTCATTGTCTCCTCTCTCCTGCATTCTCTGAGTCCCCCCACACTGGCTTATCTCTTCTGTTTTCAGGCACACACAGGCCATCTCCTCTGGTTACCATCTTCTCTCTTTCCTACCTTTCACTGCAAACTTCCCAATAACTGCCTCTATTTGCCTACCATGCTCTTACATACAGTCTATCTTCTGCTCTCACCTGTCTACTAAAGTAGCTCTTGTGAAGCCACCAAGCCTCTCTGCACTGCCAGCAACTAGGGCCATTCATTTCCCCACCTTTTCTTCCTTGATGTCTCAACAGCCTTTGGCTGGATTCCTCCATACTTGAAACATTCTTTTCTTGGTTTTCTGCACGCTCTTGCTTTTTAACTCTTCTCATTCCCTTCTTGACACTTCATTCTCTTTCTTATTCCTTTAATAAAATAATTCCTTCTCTGGGCCTATGCTGTTCTCCCCACAAAAAGTAAAGTGTAGTGGTTAGACACATGGAGGCTGATGCCAAGCAGCCTGGATCCAAATTCTGACCCCACCGCGTGCCAGCCAAATGTCTTTTGGAAAGCTAAGTTTTCCAGGACTCAGTTTCTCCATTCAAAAATTGGTATGATAATAATATCTACTTCATAGGGTAGATGAATTGGCATTTACTGAATATCAATGAATGTTGTACACTTTTCGGGTACTCAATGAACCAATACATACCATCTGAAATGTGTTTGTGCTTCTTATGTTCTACAGTTGGCATAAAAAAATCTGGATTTCAGCCAATGACTATTGTATTTGACAATATTTGTTCTTATTAAAATTACCTGGGCAAGCCCAGCGTGACTATTAACTTTATGTATCAACTTGACTGGGCTAAGAGATGCCCAGATAGCTGCTAAAACATCATTTCTGGACTTGTCTTGAAGGTGATTCTGAAAGAGATTCATATTCAAATCGGTAGATTCAGTAAAGCAGATTGTCCTCCCCAATGTGAGTGTGCACCATACAATCCTCTGAGGGCCCCAACAGAAGAAGAAAGTGGAGGGAAGGTGATTTTTTTCTCTCTGTATAAGCTGAAACATCCATCTTCTCCTGACCTTGGACATCATTTCTCCTGGTTCTTGGGTCTTTGGATGCAGGCTGGGACTTGCATCATCAGCTGGTTTTCAGGCCTTCTGGCTGGGATTAGGGAGGGGAGGGCTGGGTGATGGGTATTGAGGAGGGCACCTGCTGGGATGAATACTGGATGTTGTATGGAAACCAATTTGACAATAAATTTCATATTAAAAAAAAAAAAAGAACTACATCACCAGTCCTTCTGGCTCTCCAGCTTGCAGATGTGGGACTTTTTAGCCTCCATAACTGCAAAGGCCAATCCCCCATAACCTATTTCTACATATCTATATCTCTAAATATTCTATTGGTTGTATTTCACTTGAGGATCTTGACTAATACACCTATATTTCAAATACAGAGTGATCTCCACTCTGTAACACACATCTGTGCACATCTAATTGGACTAAACCCTGTATCTGTCAGCCAGAAGCAAGCCTTGAGTGATTTCATTTGTAGAACTGATCAATCATATTTATATTGAACACACATTGGCTAAGTCTTTGTTTCTTGATGGCAATTCATTATCAGTTCCAGTTGTTTCTGCAGGTGACTCTTTAACCTCATTAAATTCCATTGAGGAAACCACCAAGTTTCAAGTTACATAGTTCATTCCTGCCTCTAAGCAATCCTGAACCTAAACATGAATTTTCTAAGAAAGAATAGTTTCCTGCCCTCAGAGAGAGGGAGGGAGGGAGGGAGAGAGAGAGAGAGAGAGAGAGAGAGAGAGAGAGAGAGAGAGAGAGAGAGAGAGAGGATTTGATAATTCCAGGCTTCAAAATTTCACCAGAAGTGTTGTCAACATAAAGCCAAAATGACCACTTCAGTCTAAAATGAGTAAGTAGGGTCTTACAAGGGGGAAACTGGTTATTCAGCATTGGTACAGAAAACAGCTGATGGATATGTGTACTTGTCAAATGGTTCTTTTAGGACTTCATATACCGAATTCCTATCTCTTGCAATGACATCATATTTCCTTTTCTGATTTATTCAGGGAGATGGGAATCAGCTAACCATTTCTCCCCTGGTGTTTCCAGCTCAGTACTTGTGTTTCCATGGAGCACTCCCTGTCAGCACAGGCTGCTCATGGCCTACCCAAGCAGCTGGAATCAGGTGGGAGCCCCTGGTGCTGGGAGGGCTTCCCTGAAAGCCCATGGGGGCTGTGTTTAACAGTCTTGAAGAGTGCAGCCTTGGGCAGAGGGCCAGGAACAATCTGTGTAACCCACTAAGCTAATTATTCTCTCTGCAGATGGTGTCCTCCACTAATCCTCTCTCAGTTTGTCATAATCCAGTTTTGTTCTGAGGAGAGCTGCTGGGTGTCTGGCTTTCATGCAAAAGGACTGTCTGCTTAAGCAGAGGAGGTAGGTCACCTGCTCTGTGGGGCTGGGGCTCTGGGCTCTTAAGCCAAGGAGAGCAGCCGCAAGGGCTGTACAGAAGAAGGCCACTAGTCCTGTGGCCCCGGGGAGGCTGAATCAGCTTCAGAGAGAGGGGCAAGCATCCACAGTGGTCTGACTTTCCTCCACTGGCCACTTCCCTGGGGTCTCAGAGGGCTCAGAGGAGCTGGCCATGCTCTTTTGCTCTGCAGAGGATGGTGAGTCTTTTTGAGTCTCAGTAGGTCTGTGTCTCTTAGGGTCAGCCTCCCCAGGGGTAGAGTATTTTGGCTCTGGGAAGTCACAGCCATGAGGGAGGTGTTTCAGCCTGAGACTCTGGGAGGGACATCCTGAGCAGGATGCATGTGGTGATGCAAGATTGGTTCTCTTCCCCCAGCTTGCTGGGCTGTTTGGTGGTAGGTCATGTTTAAACACGGTGCTGCTAAGATTCAGGTTCCTGCTCGTTAATTTACAGGATGTTAATATTATATAGCCTGTCTGGTTCTCCCACCTGCACCGAGGGGGTGAACAATGCAGTCACTGGAGCCAGAGAGGGAGAAATCCCTCCTGAGGACCCTCCTCAATCTCTTAGGGTGGAGGG
The DNA here is from genome assembly GCF_018350195.1 of Panthera tigris. Classification (NCBI taxonomy): domain Eukaryota; kingdom Metazoa; phylum Chordata; class Mammalia; order Carnivora; family Felidae; genus Panthera; species Panthera tigris. The sequence goes on along the minus strand of NC_056663.1, from coordinate 51,563,237 downwards.
GAGCTGCCCCTCCACTCCTACAGGGTGAGGATGGCCCACGTTGGGGTGGTTCAGGGGCCATGTTTGCTTCTCAGAGGGCCAAGACTTCAAGAGAAGGCTATAAAGAGCCAGGGCGAATATAGAGATTGGCAGGAAAAAGGGTCAGGTGTCCCTAGGAATTACATTATTGAATTTCCTCTACTGGCTTCAGGGTTAGCATCGTTGCTCCCATTCCTACAGAAGAAAATGGGGCATGGAGATGTTAAATTGTGGAAGCACCACTAAGTCAAACCCAGGTCTGCCTCAAACCTCTTTCCTCCTTGTTGCTCTTTTTAGTCATCCCTGGTTGAGGCAAATGCCATCCTCCTGTCCCAGGTTTAATGACAAAGAGACTGAGACTTGGGGTAACTGGGTGATTTGCAGAGGGCACACAGCCAGTGAGGGCAGACTCTCAGCCAAGTCCAGCGTGACTGACACTAATTATCTCTGTGCTTCAGTTCTGCACCTTCCCATTGGGCTCCACCCCACTGCAGACTCATCCTCTACTTGGAGAAGGAGGTCCACTCCATAGTGATAGGCAAGGGGGCATGAACCACTGCCTTCTGGCAGTGTAACCATGAAGGAGGCCCGGGAGGGCATCTGGTTCCTTCCCACAGCCCAGAAGTACACCTCAGACAGTGAGAATATCCTCTGCTCTGGGAAATTTCTAGAGAAGTATAACCTGCATTATTCTTTGTTTATGCTCTTAGATATGTAAACATCATCCAGAAATCCTCTTATTATGGTGGTCTCAGACAGGTCTGCTTTCCTTATCTAAGCTGGGGAAAATAGGAGAGCTGGTTGCCATTTTCAGCACCAACGTGCTTAAACGTATGTCTGTGTATATGTGTGTGGGTATGCATGTCTATATGTGCGTGTCTGTGTGTGTGCATGCCTGTAATGCGTGTGTATGTGACTGGGTGTTTGTGTGTTTGTGCATGTGTATGCACATAGGTTTGTGTGTGTGTGTATGCATGTATGTGTATGCATGCATGTGTATGCAGGGGACCTGGTTTTGCTGAGAGACCACTGGACTAGTGGTCACAACACCTAGACCTGCTGACTGCATGGTACCCCTGCTCTCTGGGCTTTGGTGTTCTAGGTGGAAAGCTAGCAGGATGGAGTCAAGGAGCCATACCTTCTTTCCAGTGCAATAGCCTATGCATGCAGTGTTCAGCAGCTTTCTCAGCTCCAAGTTAAATAACCCCAGTCCCCATAACCTTTCCCTGTAAAGCACATTTTCCAATCCTTTAATCATCTTGGTTATTTTCCTCTGAACTCCCTCCAAGATACCTATGTCATTGGATAAGTATGTCGTATAAATTAGTCGGTAAATCAATCTGTCAACAATATCTCTTGAGCAACCACCCTGTGGCTTGCAGGAGGTGCTGGGCTGATACAATCCAACCACACAGGAACAGAAAGATTTTTTTCACTGTTGCTCAGACCAAGGGTTCATTTGTCCAGCAGTGGCCTGAGGCATAGTAGACATGCTGGGAAGATATTGTTCCTTCCAATACCATCATCTCCAGAAGCTCAGGGCTGTGCCTCAACAGCAGTATCTGAGAATGTTTTCAGTAAACACTTAAGGGCACCTGTTCTGTTCTGAACCCTGTGCTAGGCAATTTGAGGGTTATAAAAATGAGCGTGATGCTCCCTGACCACCTGCACAGAGTACAGAGTAGGGTGGATTCAGAAGCAAAGAGGGGTAAGTGGGTCCTAACTGAGGACCTAGCCAATCTCTCAGCTGCAGATAGGACATTGGTGCTCAGTGTGGGCTGCTTTGAAAGCTTTTCTCCCAGATGCAGCATAATCAACAATAAAGTGAAATAGCCAAAATATTTCAGAGTTTGGAGGAAACCAGGCTTTTATCTGAACAATGATTTCACTCCTCATTAGCTGGGTGAACCTTGGGCGAGCTAGTTAAGTTCCTGAGTCTCAGGTACTTTACATGGCAGGGTGATATCTACCAAGAGGGATTGTTTGAGATGAGACAACATCACATTTGTCAAATGTCTGGTGCATAGTAGGTGATTGATATTATAGTCTGCCTTCCCCTCACCAGCTCATTAAGGATCAGTTTCTGCAGTCTTCAGTTCCTTTGGTTGGATCTTGGCCATCCCACTAGTTGGGGTTTTAAGTTCTATGAGTCGATCATGTGATGTATACAGTATACAACAGTATCATCTTTGCTTATTGATCCTAAAATAATTTTCTTCAAGGTTGAAGGGCAATATTTTACTTATAGTATAGCATATGCTTCATGATTTTATAGTCTGAGATCAACTGTGATCTTAGCTTTTATCTTTATGGTTGGAGTCCATATTCTTTTTTCAGTTTAGCCTTGACTTTTTGTATTAGAAAGAACACTTGGCCCTTGACCAAGACCTCTGGCTAACCTGAAGGATAACTTTGGACAGGTCACTGAAGAGACAGCTGTAGTACAAAGCAAACACTTCTCAAATATAAGTGTGCACCAAAATCATCTAGAGGTCTTAGTAAACAAACACAGATTGCTGAGCTCCATCCCAGAGTTTCTGATACAGTGAGTCTGGGTGGAACCTGATAATTTGCATTTCTAAGACATTCACTGGTGATGCTGACTCTGTGGGTCCAGGGCCTGCACTGTGAGAGTCACTGATGTAGGAAGAACAGCTTTGGACCTTAGCGGAGCTTGGCCAAGTTGACCCTTCTGAGCCCGTTTCTTTATTTACAAACCTCTACCTTACAGATTCGATTTAAAGGTAATAATTAGAGAAATTATGATGAGCAAAGAACTGCATGAAACTATAAAACACAATGTAACTATTAATAGTTTAATATTCCACATCAGCTTTAGCTTACTCACTTATAAAATGAAGATAATAATAGTAATTTTTATAATGATTAAGTGAGATGACCAATATAAAAGCAACTTATGAAATATAAAGAACTACGGAATTTGGTTCTTATAACTTCCCTAAGCCTCAGATTCCTCATCCATAATATGACAAGGTGCTCAGTGAGTTTATTTTATGTGCCAAGTCATGCGGTAGCTCATTATTCTACATGTGGATAATGCAGGTTTGTAGTTAATACCCTGCTGATGCTGCCTTGTGTCCTGTTGGATCCTTTGGTCAAAGCTCCATGTTGGGCCACTGTTGTGTTAGGATGCTTTTGGCTACAAGAAATGGAATTCCCAGCTAAAAGTGTTTTTAAGTTAAGGATTTTGTTGCCCAGAGGCAGAGTGATTTCATGGTCGATTAATTCAATGGCTTGACCAAGTTAAGACTCTAGAATTCTTTTGGCTTTCTCCTCGTGGTCACATGGTGGCTGTAGAAGTGCCAAAACTCACATCCACATACAACAATCAAAAGCATGAAGAGACGAATCCCTGACTTGTATTCTTTTTAATGTATATAAAAAAAACCTTTTTAGAAGCCTGTTATTGGCCAGGGTGGTATCACATGTCCTTTGACAAGGGAAATGGAATTACATGATTAGTTTAGACTAGTCAAATATTCAACCTCTGTGGCTGGAAGAGATTCATGAAACATGTGGTCACCCAATCAAGCCTCTGTCAGCAAGTGAGAAAGTCAGCAAGTGTGAAAGAGGAGGTGACCAGCAATGTCCCTTTCCAATCACAGTCATGTCCATAAGGCTTTACTTGCGCACCTCCCCACAACGTTATGAGATTTTCCTGTACCTGGGGCACAGCTAGGAAGGCCCCTCACCAGAATATCAAAAAGAAGTTTAAACAGGTATTTGCCATCCTTCATAAGAGAAATGGAGCTCTCCGGGAGTCAGGGGAGCAATCCATCCCCCTTTCCCAGCAGGGAGGTTACTGATCTAGAAGGACAGACTCAGTGGCCACAGAGTCTTTCCCAGGCAAAGTGCTGGACCCTGAGAATTCACAAATCAGCACTGCAGCATTACTACTGTGTGTGGTGTGTCCTCCTGAATCTAGCATAGTGCCAGTACTTAGAGCATGTGCCTGACAGACACCTAAGTGCTTAAGAAAGATACTCTAACTGCCACAATTAAAGTAGTTTGGTCAGCAAGCAGGTTTGGGGAAAGTGAAGGCTTTCATAGTGGAATAGATTTTGCTAGCATTCTAAGACAGTCATGTCTGTGGAATTTTAAAATCTCATTCTTCTTCCTCTGTAAGAGCTTTGTCAACCCATTGGAGTAGTGAATCCAAGGGTTTTCTGAGGGAAGGGAAGGCCCCCCCCCCAACAGGTTTCTGTTTTAAGGAACAGACTCTTGTCTAGGCTCAGGGATGGCTAACAGCTCTGAAAGGAAACAAATCCTGGATGGGAGTGGTTGGCCACAGCCTTCACTGTCCTGGCTCCTTCTGACCATGGGGTGGATGCTCTTGCTCCTGAAGCTCCCCACTTAACCCTTAGTAAGTGACATAGGAAAGCTGTGAGGTTGAGATCCCCAGGGGTGTCTCTAGGGGAGATATGTGCAGAGTTGAGGAAGATAAACACTGAGAAGGTGGAAGATTGTGTCCAGTTCCCCTGTGTGTGTAGTGTCTGTCCATGCTCAGCAAAAATGATTTCTCTAAATGAGATCCTACCTGGAGCTCTAGCACAAGAGTCAGATGGACCTTATTGCTTTTCTGCTTTGAGGGTCTCATTTTACTGGCAAAGACATGGAGGTCACTTCAAATAAGACAAAGAAGCCAGGGCTTTGGACATCAGGGTCCATGCTTGTTACACCATTCTTTGTGATTTGTTTTAAAATTTTGGAGATGTGTATCAGATCCATGCAGGAGCAGGATGGTGTGGCTACTAGATTTCAGAACTGTGGTTCTCAAATCTATTTGTTGTGAAACTGCCCAAGGCATTTAAAAAACATGGCTCCTCTAGGAGGAGGCCTGGAAGCCTACATTGAAAAGCAATTAATGACAAGGGTTGGTGAGGATGTGGAGAAACTGGAATTCTTGTGCGCTGTTGGTGGGAATGCAAAATGGTGCAGCCACTATGGAAAACAGCATGGCGGTCACTCAAAAAATTAAACATAATATCAACATACGATCCAGCAATTCCACCTCTGGGTACATACCCAAAATAATTGAAAGCAGAGTCTTGAACAGCTTTTTGTACACTCATGTTTAAAGCAGCAGCATCCACTATACCCAAAAGATGGAAGCAACTCAAGTATCTATCAATGGATGAGTGCATAAAGAAAATGCGGTATACATATACATACAAGGATATTATGACACCTGCTACAACATGGATGAACTTGAGGATGTTGTGCTAAGTGAAATAAGCCACCCATAAAAAAGACAAATACTGTATGAATTCACTTATATTAGATTCCTAGAGGAATCAAATTCACAGAGACAAAAAAGGTGGTTCTATCAGAAATGGTAGAGAGGTGGTTTCCAGGGGCTAGGGAGAGGGGGAATGGGGAGTTCGTATTTAATGGGGACAGAATTTCAGTTTTGCAAGATGAAGAGATCTGTGAGTGGATGGTGGTGATGACCACTCAACAATATGAATATACTTTATGCCATGGAACTATACACTTAAAATGGTTAAGACGGTACCTTTTATGTTATATGTACTTTACCACAATTGAAAAAAAAACTGATAGCAGCAACAATAATGAAAATATGCTCTCAGCTGTCACAGATTGGGTTCATTGGGAAGCAGAATCTGAGAGGCAGGTTAGGGTACTGAGGTTTATTAGGAGGTGCCCTTAGAGGGAAGAAATAGGACTGGCAGAGGAAGAAGTGGGTTGCCATGGAGTCTTGGTGGAGACTCAACCAATTTTGCAGGGAGTTCTGAAAGTAGACAGCTCTTGACTGCTTCCTTGACTAGGGGCAAGATGACCAGGACTTTATGGCTGGGCTTGCACAGATGCATCATTGGAGGTACACTACCTTGCAAGAAATGTAGCCCAGGGCCAAGCTGCCTTCTGCTGAAGCAGTACCTAAGGGGGCTAACCACTGAGGGCTGTCATTTGAGAAGAATAGGTGCAAAGTGCCTAAGAGCATACATACCATAATAGGCTTCAACACCCATTTTTAAATTTTCATTGCAACCTTCCTAGCACTTTCTGAGGAAAGCATGTCTCCTTGTTTTGTATGTAAGGCATTGAGCAGTTAAGTCACTTGCCTAGCCACATAGCTGGTAAGTAGCTGAGCTGGTTTAGAACTCCAACTTCCTGTCTACGTCCAAGGCTCTGTCCACACCTGCCACCTGTAGATGCAGGTAACAGAGGCTCCACCTTGAGCCCTGGACATTAGAGGGGCTGGCCCTGGCCCATCTCCATTGACACTCCTTCCTAGGGGATGAGGAGTCCAGAGACACCAGGGGATGTGCCCCACCCGGAGTGCATACTGGGGACTCGGGATTCCTTGGAAATTCTAGAGCCTGCATCGCCTCTTCTCTGGGTCCATGCTCCCAAGGCTCCTAGTAAGGTATGCAAAATCCTTACTAGGTTAATAAATGAAAGACAATATCTTTACACAGCACACACAGGTAAGATACTTAGCCATTCGGAAAACCAGTACTGGTGTCCATGCTTCTGGATTCAAACCCCAGCTTCCCTTCACAGCTTCTGCCTGTCTCTATGTATTTAAATCTCTTTATGTATTTAAACTTCTCCATTTTCCCACCACAAAATGGAGATGATAGTGGTGGGTCCCACATGTTGTGTGGGGATCAGACTGTCAGGGAAAGTGTAACGTAAACAGGTGCTAGTGTTATGAGATCCTCATTACAGCAGGCTCTCCCAGTGACATTGCTGAGTCTGATGCACCCTCTGCTTCTCCTGACCCAGCCTGGTTCTCTCCTGTCTCCAGATAAGGCTCTAAGCTCTGAGGTGCAGGATGTCTCCTGTCATGCTCTCTGGGGTGGCCTCAATGCCCAGCCTGGGGTGTAGTCCGTATCTGCTGAATGACAGAATGAAGATGGGGCAGGGTGGCCAACAGGGTATTGAAGGAATCCAGGCTTTATGAGTGAGACAAAATGCAAGCTGGAAGGAGGAGAAAGCCCACATCAGCAGTTGCCTTTTGGGTTCACAGTATGGAATCTTGCACTGGTGACCAATAATGAATGTGTCCTCCACCTGGCCTGGTAGTGACATGGGAGTTGCACTCCTTCGAACAGTGGGAAACAGCCTGTGGGTTATGTTTCTGAGTACTTCCAGAGCCCATAGTTTTATAGTTGGGAACATGGAGACCCAGTCAGCAGAGGCTGAAGGCTCAAGGGCACATGACTGCTTCCCTTCCTGGAGGCTTTCTTTCCTGGCAGGATGTGCCCATCCCAGAATGTGTTAGCAGTGATTCTCTAACCTGGCTGTGCTTCAGAATCACCTAGAATGATGGCTCATACCAATTCCCACCCTCAAAGGTTTGGATTCAGTTCTAGGAAGTGATGTTTGGAAAATCTGGGACTTCAACCAAAACCTCTGGTGGTTTGGATGATTTGGTGTTGAAGACTGAGGTTTGGGAACCACTGGTTTGGAGAACAGCTTTACAGAAATTAATCTAAGATTTTATTTCTTCTATTTGTGTATTTCTTCATTCCCACAATAATTTAAGACATTATAGAAATCCAAGAGATCCAGGGGTGCTTGGGTGGCTCAGTTGATTAAGTGTCTGACTTGGGCTCAGGTCATGATCTCCCAGTTTGTGGGTTTGAGCCCCGTGTCAGGCTCTGTGCTGACAGCTCAGAGCCTGGAGCCTGCTTCAGATTGTGTGTCTCCTTCTCTCTCTGTCCCTCCCTTGCTTGCACTCTCTTTCTCTCTCCCTCTCTGAAAAATAAACAAACATTAAAAAAATGAAAAAAAAAGAAATCCAAGAGATCCAATGTTAAAATAAATGGTCATTAATATAAAAATCAGCCAAATGGGTTGTTAGTGTTGTATAAGCTAAATAACTACTCAGCTGACTTTTTCATCTTTTATTAGCAATAACATGTATTTACTCAGAGTTGGAGAGAAGTGGTTCTAATTCCTGGCTATATGTTAGAGTCCCACAGGAACCACTAGAAAAGTGCCAGTTTGGTAGAGATCTCTGAGGTCGGGTTCTAGGTAGATTATTACATGTAACCAGGTTTGAGAACTACAGCTACGGCATTGCCAGAGCTCCCACTACTCACCAGCTTCATGGCATCCTCAGGGCAAGCCTACAAAATAGGAAGGGATTTTGTTTTTATTTTATTAATGAAAAAGGATGAAAAGGCTGAGGCCCAGACTGGTGAATGAACCAGCCAGAAGCTAGAGAGGGAGAGGTGGTCTTTGTTTATAGATGCTATTAGCTCACCTTGACCCAGTCAACTCTTAGTTGTTACATTTTTCTGTTTAGTTGAGAGCAGGGGTGAATCAGACCTGTGTGGCCTTGTGTGCCTTTCAAAGAGCAGAGGGTGGCACAGGGATGGTCTGCTATGGGCTGCTTTTCTTTGGAGGCTACAATTCAGGAGAGCCACTGGCTTCTTGTAGAGTCATAGACTTTCAGGATGGACAACGTCTTTAAGGGCCAACTTGTCCAGCCTCCTCATTTTTTGGAGAAGAAATCAGAAGTCCAGAGATATGGTGTGAAATCTCTGAGTCCTCATTACCCCAGTGAGACAGCATCTCAGTCACCTGGTCCAAGTTCTGAGCAGTCCAGTTTCCTAGACCTTGAATAGACCTTGGGTCTTCTTGGAGAAGAAGGTCAAGGAGCAGAGCATAAGCTTTCCCAGAGGGCAGAATTGGGCTGGATGCTCTCAGGAACCCACATGACCTTCTCACATCCCAAACATGCCCTGGCAACATGTCCCCTTGTTGACAGATGCTGGAAGTTTCTGCTACCCTTTCTGATCATCTCCCAATCTCCTCCCACCCACTCTTGGCCACATTTGCCAGAATGACAGACTCTATAGAGTTTTATTGCTCTGGTTTTGTAAATCAGTTTCTTGTAACATACCAGTTGCTTCCATTCTCTGAATTTCCATGACTCCATCAACATGTTTTGGGAGCTGGGTGCTTTGTCACCTACCACCACCTGCCCAGGTGAGAAGTAGCCAGCAAGCCCCCAGGCGAGAAAGGAGTGTTTTTCCAGCACTCACATTAGCTTCTTGGCTAAACCAGGATCTTCTCTTTCCTTGTGCAGGGATTACTGGATCACATTCCAGCTTTTTCCAGACTCTTTGTTACCTTATTACCTGGCAAAAGAGACAGATGGAAAGACACTGTTCCCCTCTGCCCAAGACACTAATCTAAATGCTTTCCCTTCCTTTCTGAGAAGCCAAGAATGTGTCTCTCATCACTGATCCTCGGGTCTTTGGGGAGCCCATAGCAGACTACCCATCATCCTATGGCAGAAGCCAGATTAGGAACCATCAGAAGAGTGGAAGAACTAACATCCAGCACCTACAGGGTGCCAGGCATTTTCAAACTTATGCTTTCATGTAGAACTTGGGGTAATTTTTATTTTTTTTTTTCAGACGAGGAAACTGGGGCTTGGGCTACTAGTTAATTTAGCCAAAATTACATAAATAACTAGTAAGTGGGGAAAAGAACCAAAATTTAACTGCACCCATGTAACCATCAGCTTCACTGTGTCTTGCTTGAAGCTCTGCATTAAAAGAGAGAAATAGAATGTCTGTGACATTCCTCTTCAAAAATATTTTTGTAATTTTTAAAAGTTGATCATGGTTTGGCTAGAGTAGATGTTCTCCTGCTTGTGCTTCCTAAGAGCACCCTGCATTCTTCTTATCTTTCCCTTAAGTTACTAAGCATTTAATTTAGGGGACCCTGGGCACATAGACAATTCTTTTATAACCAAAATATACTTGAGCTGCCTGTTGGCATTTTGCAGCATACTGGTAGAATCAGAGAAACTCATTCTGATGTTTAAAAAAATTTTTTTCCAAAGCCAATTATTTACTAAAACCTCCCTAAGAAGCCCCAAGGGGTCATTTCATAGCAAAATATCCAACAGATCTTCACCTATCTTCCCCTCCCTCCTGATTTTTCCTAGTTTTCCCTCCAAATTTTTTCTCTCTTGATTTTAGCCAGTACTACTCTCCATTTTTCTCTTACTTTTAACTACCCGATTAGTTTTGTTTTTCTTAAGTTTCTTGAGAGTTTTCTAACGTAAATGAATCAAAGCCATCTCTGGTTTTTCAATTCTGCAGACTTCCTCTTGCTCCTTAAGCACAACTAAGCCCCAAGCCAAGTCACCATTCCTCTGTGTGGGGATGGGAATGTTTGGGACTGGACAGGGGGAGGTGAGGCACTGAGAGATGTGGTAAATTGTATGGTGCACCAAGTAAGATTACATTTGACTGCAGGTATGCTCACTTCGGTAGCACATATATATTTGACTGCAAATGATGGAAAATCAAGTTTCAGTGGCTTAACTGAAAAACTCAGAAGCAGTCCAGGGCTGGTATGGTAGTTCCGTGGCCATTGGCATGTAGGCTCCTTCTATCTCTTATCTTTAGTATTAGATTCCATCACGATGACAAAATGGTGCCTGTAGTCATTGTGTACACATTCCAGGCATCTGGAAGGAGAAGGGAGTGAGGGGGAAAATGTCTTAGCACCCTTGAGAGAGGTTTCCTAGAAACTCCTCCAAATGACTTCTGCATAAAACTCATTGGTCATCCTGGGGTGCCTGGGTGGCTCAGTCAGTTAAGCTTCTGACTGGCTCAGGTCATGATCTCACGAGCCCCATGTTGGGCTCTGTGCTGACAGCTCAGAGCCTGGAGCCTGCTTCAAATTCTGTGTTTCCCTCTCTCTGACCCTCCCCTGTTCACATTCTTTCTCTCTCAAAAATAAATAAACATTAAAAAAAACCCTCATTGGTCATCCCCACCTGAAAAAAGAATTTAGGAAATGTCATTTTATTAATTAGATATATTGCAGCCTCCAATATTTAGGATTTTGTGAGTAAGAAGAAAGGGAGAATGGGTATTAACAGTCTTTGCCACATATGGTGAAAATTTTGATCACTCTCCCTCTTGGGACTTTTAAAAACTCTTCAAAAAATTAAGTCTTTTATTTTGAGGTAATTGTAGTTTTATATGCAGGTGTAAGAAATAATACAGAGAGATCTATAGTCTTTACTCAATTTTCCCCAATGGTAACATCTCATCAGACTATAGTACACTATCACAGCCAAGATATTGACATTGATATAGTCAAGATATAGACATATCCTGCACCACAAAGATCCTTCATTTTGCCTTCTTATAGCCACACCCACTTTCCTCCTTAACTCTGGCAACCATTCCTCTGTTCTCCATTTCTATAATTTTGCCATTTCAAGAAAGGAAGATGAATGGAGTCAGAATATGCAACATTTTGCCTCACAATTTGTGGTGTGCATCAATAATGGTTTGTTTCCTTTTCATTGCTTGAGTAGTATTCTATGGGATAGATGTACCACCAGTCTGTTTAAGCATTCATTCATTGAAGGACATCTGAGTTGTTTCCAGCCTCTGGCTATTACAAATAAAGCTGCTATGAACACTTATGTAAAGGCTTTTGTGTGAACCTATGTTTTCATTTCCCTGGAATAAATGCCCAAGAGTGCAATTCCCGGGTCTTATGGTAGCTGCTTGTTTAGTTTTATAAGTAGCTGCCAAACTGTTTTCCAAAGTGGCCGCAATATTTTACATTCCCATCAGCAATGTGGGCATATAAAATTTTAGTCATTCTGATAGGTAGGTAAAGATTTCTCATGGCTAATGGTGTTGAACGTCTTTTCACATGCTCATTTGCAATACATATTTCCTCTTTGGTGAAGTATCTGCTCATGTCTTTTACCCAATTTCTAATCAGATTCTTTGTTCCCTTATGAGTCTTGAGGTTTCTTTATATATTCTAGATAACGATTCTTTGTTGGACATGTAGTTTGCAAGTATTTTCTCCCATTCTGTAGTTTGTCTTTTCATCTACTTAATGAGGTCTTTTGCAGAACTGAAGTTTTAGATTTTGATAAAGTTAAATTTAATCAATTTTTCTTTTTCTGGATCATGTGTTTGAGTCTAAGAACTTTTACCTAGATCCTAAAGATTTCCTTCTATTTTTTCTAAAAGCTTTATTATTTTATATTTTACATTAAAGTCTGTGATTTTGAGTTAATTTTTGTATAAGACATGAGGGTTAAGTTGAGATTAATTTCCTTCCTTCCTTCCTTCCTTCCTTCCTTCCTTCCTTTCGAATGCCCAATTGCTCTGGGACTGTTTACTGAAAAAACTATTCTTTCTCATTTTGCATTTTTGTCAAAAACTAGTTGGAGATCTTTGTGTGGGTCTATTTTAGAATTCTCTATTCTATTCCATTCATCTATGTGTCTATCCCTTCACCAATAACTTTTGGGGCTTTTAAAATAAAATTAATTTTTTTCCACTAAAAATAATGTATTACATGATAGAATATTGAAAATATATAAAGCCAGTTTTTTTTAATTACCTGTAGGTACCATCACCTAAGAAAAATTAGAAAAATTTGGAGTACTTTCTTTCCATGTAATTTAAAAATATTTTTATTTTTGTTGTTCTCCTTTTTATGTCATGCATTAGTGTGGATAGGCTAGGTTAGGCTGCATTGATAAATAACTCCCAAATCTCAGTGGCTTAGTCCAATGGAGGTTTATTTCTCACCTACACAGGCAACCCTCTGGGGCTATTGTCATTTAAGTGGTGACTAAGGGGTCCAAGCTGTTTTAATTGACTCTACTGTTCCAACTTGAGGCCTCCATATCTGTTCACATTTCATTGGAAAGAGCTGGTCACATAGGCCACCTGCTGCAAAGGACAAAGTGTGGTCATATACTCAGGAAGGAGGAATATGACATAGGATTTGTTGAGCCATGGCATTGCATCTGCTCCATATCATATGAAAAATGTTGTATTTTATTTTATAGTTAATATTTCAACAGTCTTTTTCTTGTCTCTTATAAATTCTTTTTAAAAATTTTAGTGATTTAGAGCATAGAAAAAAATCTTGGTGTTACACAGAAGTAAAACTTTTGTTACTTGGAAAGTTGACTTATGCAAAATGGCTCATTTTCCAACTATTTGAGATATATGAGACTTCACTGTTAAAAGAGTACCATTTCTGAAGTGAAAGGAACAGGGTTGAGCAGTTCAAATCATGCAGCTTTCCTGGGCCAGCCTGTCAACCTCACTCCAAAATCTTCCAGTTTCCGTAGTTTCTTTCCTACGACTGGTGTCATTCCAAGGGAGCTTTATTTTTTGTTTTGTTTTTAAGTAGATTAAAGTAGAATCAAAAGACAAACAACAACAACCAACACTGACTATTCAGGATTTAGAACCCTGTAATAAATATATGCCATACAACGTTCTACCAACACCATCCTTTAAAAAGAGGGAAATGCCACAGGGATTTTTTTTTTTTCCCATGCTGTTCCTTCTACTTGAAATGCTTTTCATCTATCTTTACCAAATTAACTGTCATTCATCTTTTAATACTTTTAAAAGTTTATTTATTTATTTTGAGGGAGGCGGGGGCAAGAGAGAGAGAGAGGGAGAATCTCAAGCAGGCTCTGCAATGACAGCACAGAGCCTGATGTGGGGCTCTATCTCACAAACTGTGAGATCATGACCTGACCCGAAATCAAGAATCAGACACTTAACCAACTAAGCCACCCAGGCATCCCCTTTAAAAAAAAAAAAAAAAATATATATATATATATATATATGTATATATGTATACACACACATATATATATGTATACACACATATATATGTATGTATATATGTGTGCATATATACATATATATATATATATATATATATATATATATTCTAAGTTTATTTTCATTCATTTCTTAGATTTGATTTGTTATGGGGTGGATACCTTGATGCCTTGGTAGTCTAAGTACAGTTTGGCCACGTTTTCTCTACTGTCATGAAACTGAAAGGCTCATAATAAGATGCTCAAATAGCATGGTTTGTTAAATAAATTGAAAACATCATCAGGAAGCAAAGAGAAACAGGTAGGTCAGGTTGACACACTTAGAATCATATTACCTGAATCGTGGATAATACAATGTCTATATGTCCTGTTTCTCTTTCTCTCCTGCTGCTGATGGGGTTACAAGGAGAAGAACTGAGGGTGAGTGAAGGGCCTTCAGCAGAGCTAATGTGTTGCTTGCTCTGTCAGAAAGCAGCAGCAAGAACACCTGGCCCCAGCTGCCCTGCTGGAGCTCCTCCATTAATCTGTTGAGTAGCTAATGGGTTTAATCTGTGTCCTTCTGTCTGGTGATCGCATTTATTTGCCTCAGCTCTAATCTCAATAATTCCCACTCTCAAATGATTTGAGTAGAAACTTTTATCTAATATTTTGAAAAAAAATCAAGGGAGGGAATTATTTCATTTCTTCCTTCAATTTTTTATTTCCGTGTGAAACTGTCTTAAATTTCTGCTTAAGTTGCAGCATCCACGGGAAGTTTCTATCTCAACGCTTCTGTTTAAACTTTTATCATGAAGATGAACCAAACTGTTTTACTGTTTGGTTAGACTTCAGTGAGAGTCACTAATGCCTACAAATAAGTGTAAATTTGTTTGAATGTGTGTTTAATTTGAATAGCTAAATTTAGCCAGTATTTTTGTGTTCACATGTGTAATTGACATAAGCCATACCTGAAACTAATGAAATATTACAAAGCAGGTGTTGTCCAATTGTTCTTTCCTGTTGTGGACTTAGGGGATATTATTCCCCAGGTCTGTGTCTGCTCTGGCCTCTGGTCACCAGCTCCAGGAGTGGGTGCCATTGCCTGCTCTTGCTGGAGAGGGGACCTGGCCCTGGGGCTGCAGACAGGAGGGTGGAGCCATCCTAAGAATTCGTTCCTTATCAGGAGGATACAGAGTCCTGAAAATCCCCCCACCCCCAGAGTTTGTATTTCCTTTTGGATCTCTGAGCATCTTTTGATCTTGAAACGAACCCATTTTTCCTCTCTCTCTTCCTATTTCCCCCCGTCTCTTTGCCCTCCTGTCTCAACCAACTTAGGGAAATAAGTGCCTATATGGGAGATAAGTTACCACAAATAACATCTACATTAACTCTTTCTTTGCAGGAAAGTTCAACTGAGCACATTATCTAGAGCATCTAGTATATTCTTAAGTGGGTCAACTGACTAAGGGGGAGTTCTTTGAACTATATTTTTTACTGATATATTTATTCTTCTATTTAATACCAAAAAGACCCAGAAAAGTCTTCTGGTTCCTGCATAACATCACACACAGTAAATTTATCACCTCATTGAATCTATCACCTAACTAGCTTGATTTCAATATAGTGGATGAATACGGAAGGAAATACTGTGCTCTCCTCGGACTGTGAAAGGGGGCACAGTAACTCACCAGATGCTGTGATGAGCCCAGATGGTTGGGGAACGTGAACTGATGCCTCTAACTGTGTGAGCATTCAGTTTGAGTCCAGACTCAAACTGTTTTCTCCTTACCTGCTCCTTGGACCCTAAGCAGATCCCTCTCCTCTCTGGGCCCCTGATCTTTCACTCTAAATGTTTTCCAAGGATAACTGAGAGTGGGTGAAAGTGCTTTGTATGCCACAAAGAGCCTCCCCTAACAGGAACCTTTTGTCATGGCCCAAGGTCCTCAGGCTTGGAGCTGTTTCAGGGGAGGTGTGTGGACAGGCTGAGCCTTGCCCTGGACACTCCCACTCTGTCTGGAAGGCAGTCAACTTCCCAAAGGGCATCTATGCCCAGGCAGCCTGAGTGACAGCGAGGATAGGTTAGTTCTGACCTGCTGCGGGCATCAGGTCCAGCTCTGAATTACCTAATCCCAGCTAAAAGCATTTCTGATTGCTTGACCGCTGACCTCCTGCAGCTGGATTATCAGATGTGGCTTTGGGGAATAGGCTTGTTTATAATGCCAGAGACAAAAGGAGGAAACCCAGAGCAGTTAAAACAACAGTCCTTCCTGTTGCCTCAGTGCCTGTCATCCAAGGAGGTCATTATGAAGCAGGCTCCTTGGGGCTGGTGGGGCCCTGAGATGCAGTTCGAGGGGGAAGGGGAAGAAGAGAGGCTTTGACTGTGCAGGACAGGTGTTGATGTCTCCCTATTACATAGGAGCAATGACCAGGCTCAGATAGGTTAATTCATTAGTCCAAATTCAAGGCTTTACAGCTTCTAAAGAGTAGCACTGGGACTTTGAGGGGTTCTGGTTGACTGCAAACCTGCTTCTCTTCCCTTTGCCTAGTGTTGCCATCTTCATACTGGTAGACTTAACCTACCCCAAATGCTCCCAGTGCCCCTCTTCAAGGCCCTGACACAAGGCATCCTAGAGTTCTTGTTACATACTCAGAAAGGGTGAGAACTGGAAGGACCCAAAAGCATCACTTAGTCCAAATAACCCATTTTACAGATGAGAAAACTGAGGCCCAGAGGGATGAAGCAACTCCTCCATGCCCACATAGCACTTAACACTGTGCCTAGCAGAGGACAGGTTATCCATAGGGAGTTGTTGATTAAATGATGGAATTAGTGGCAGAGCAGGACATGAGCCCAAGCCCCATCCCCATCTAGTTCTCAGTCTGTGCTGGCCTCTTCAAATGGACCTTTGTCCATAGGTCAGTGCAGTGGCCTAACCTGGGGGGACTTCTGCTGCCTCCAAGCATTCCATCCATTGGCCTCCAGCTGTCCCTGACTCCCCACTCACTATTCATGCTTTTTAAGTAACTAATATTTATTTTGAAGTAGTTCCAAACCTACTGAAAAGTTGCAGGAACAGTACAAAAAATTCCCAAATCCTCCATGATCCCTGTAGGCACCCAATCACCCTTACCAACTACTCCCTTAACCAATAGCTCTGTGCCAGGAGGGGAAGGGAAGAGAAGAGCAGAGGAAATGGGAAGCTTTTAGTGTTGCTTATTTTATTTTATTATTTTATTTTTTCATTTATTTCAATACAAGTTAGTTAACATACAATGTAATATTGGTTTCAGGAGTAGAACCCAGTGATTTATCACTTACATATAACATCCAGTGTTCATTACAAGCACCCTCCTTAATGCCCATCACCCATTTAGCCCATCCTCCCACCCCCCTCTCCTCCAGCAACTCTCAGTTTGTTCTCTGTATTTAAGAGTCTCTTGTTGTTTGTATCCCTCTCTGATTTTATCTAATTTTTCCTTCCCTTCCCCTATGTTCATCTTGGACATCTTAGTGTGTAAATCAAAGGGTTTTCCTTTACCCAGTGAGAACATTGAAGAACCCTGTCCCAAAAGGGTTCTTTCTTGACAACACCAAGGATTTCATAGATATTCAATAGGTATTTGCAGAACAAAGGAATGACTTGGTCTCATAGAATAACATGAGTTTTGTTAATTATGTTCCCTAGGACATCCAAGAGAAAACAGAAAGTACATGAGGCATTGGGTATCTGGGGGTGGTTTGGGAGTAACAAGGCATGGTAGGATGAACAAAACCCAGAGATTAACATGAGAGTATTCTGGGTGCCTAGAAGGGGCTCCTCTTGGAGGAGATAATAATCATGGGCTACTGTGGATCAAGGGTCACTTGGAAAGCACCTGGGCTTTTATCCCCTCACCAACTTGTACCCAGTGAAGTAAACTGACTTCCTCAAGGCCGAATATTGGTCCATGGCAGAATTAAGATGAAGAATCAGTCTACTGACTCCCAAGCCTTTGCTTGCCTCCCTCAATTCCACAGTTCAACTGTTCTGTGCATTTGTTATTATTAGCTCATGTTAATGTAGCCAAGAGAAGACAAAAAGCTCACAAACAATCTACATATTTTTACTTATACATGGCAGAAAAAGTGACTAAGAAGACTCAACAGTACCTAAGGCTTGGGTGGATGTATTCCTGAAGGAGGTGGGACCCCTAATTCTGGGTGGTGAGGGTCCCAAGGAAACTGGAGAGGCCATGCCTATTGGTGTCCCTTGAGGAAGAGGAATCCTATTTGGGGGTTAGTGAGTTCATAGGTAAAAGAGACATAATTCTTGGAGGTAGATTTGCTCTGCCAATAGATGGGGTGGGGCCCCCTGGCCAGGTGGGTCCTATGTAGGGACTTCATTGACATTGATAGTAGTAGCAAATGTAGCAGCCACCACTGTGTCTATAGACTCAGTTCCTGTTGGGATGTCCCTCAATTATTTGGATGACCTCCTAGTTAAGCAAGAGCCCAGGGACTTGGTACTCTTCTGGCAGCTTCCCTGCTAAACCCAGAGCCGCCTTCAGCTCCAGCAAGCAGTACCTTCAGTTCCAGCAAGCAGTACCTGAGCAATGCCGGTAACTTTGAGGATAGAACTGAACAGTCATGGAAACCAAGTTCTCCCCAGACCCACTCCCTTGCATCTATGCTTTGACTGTTCTGCTTTCTTTGATTTGATATTCCTCAACTCATTGCAATCACAAAGGATCAGTGCACATGCTTGTAGAAATCTTGAAGTTGCCAGTGAAGATGAGGTTGTACAGTAGGGTGCATCTTGTCCTGTGGTCTATGTGCTGAGAATCTTGCTGCTTTTGCCCACCATGGTGGTTTCTCTTTCTTGGATACTGGAAGAGCATGTATTCTGAACTATTTGCACAAGAGTGAGTGACTAAGGTGTTAGACAGGAGCCAAAGATACTTTCTTCCCTCTGTAGGTGCTCTGTGGCATGAGTACTCCACCCCATTTCATGCCCCTATCATCTCTCTTTCTGCTCAGACAACTGTGGTATGCTCTGGCCTGATCCCCTGAGCCCTGTCTTCTCTACCTCCGGGCCCTGAGGCTGCCTCAGGCCTGATTGGGAGGCAGGGTGAGTTTGGGAGCCTGGCTAGGCCTTTAGCCACCCTTATTTACAATAAGAGGGCAGGGTTTCTAGAGTCATGAAGATTGGATTCCCTTTACATCTGTCAGTTTTCTCATTTGAAAAAAAGTAGGGAGTATAAAAAGGAATATTAGTTCTTGCATTCCTCATGATACAATGTGAAGATTATATACAATACTATGAAAATGTTTTGTAAACAGTGACCCACCATGAATTAGTGGTTACTGAAGTTCATATGAATTCTATGTAGGTCTAGAGAACATTTTGGAGTAACTTGGGTCACAATCTGGAGATTTGAAGCCCCTCCAGTGCTCTAGGTGATACCAAATTCAAGAAGGATAAAAAAGATGACTGTTTGTTTCTCTTCCAGGACTGTAGACTCCTCTGGGCAGGATTATGACTCCCCAGTGACTCTCTGGAGCCTGGCACATAGGAGGGTTGTGGAGAGCGTTTTTGGAGCGAAAATGTACTAAGGTCTCAGACATGTTACCAGTGCCCCTGTCCAGGGTTTCCTTTGGCTGGAAGCAGATGTCATTTGGGGTATTTGGTTAGTTAAATCTCTGTCTGCCCCTCCAGATCCATTCTTAGACATTTGACCTATAAGGATTGCCTCATAGACCCCTGCACCCTCTGTCTTCTGGTTGGGTTTGGCCAATGGCAGGCACCAGCAGCAGATCAGAGGGTGAGAAGAGAGAGGTTGGGCTATTTGTTTTCCCATCCCCTGCCAGGCCGATACCTTTGGCAACATCTGCAGTTTTTTACTCAAGGCCAATGGGTAGTTGCTCTGTAGATTCACCTCTCACTGGCCCAGCAATGCTTTTTCCCCATCACCCCTCAGGCACAGGGACAAGAATGACTTCTCACTGTTGTCATCTCATAGGCACATCACAGTCCCTTATTGGACCCTCTACCCATGTTTCTTCTCTCAACTCTTTCAGTCAACCCTTTGACTGTGCTCTGTGTTTCCCAACCCTGACTGACGAAGGTGGGTACCATCAGATGCTGACCCTCTTTCTCAAAGTGATTCCTGGGGTTCAGTGGTTCCAGGCCCTGAGCTTTGGTGGGGGGCCAGCCCAGCATAACAGATAAGCAAGAGAAGTGGCTGGGGTGCCACTCATTATACATCAGTCTTAGCCCAAGGGGGAGTGATTATAAACTTTTATTTATTTTAACTCTGAGTATTGGCTGAGCAGTCTCAAAGAGTAGGTCACAACTGGCTCCAAATAGTGTCAGAACATCAAAGGGTCCTCAAACGCTTTTAAATCCTAACATCGACCTCATTGACCATGTATCAGGTCAGCCTCAGATTGAGAATCATATGACCATTCTGTCCAATGAATGTTCACCTATTTACAGTAGTGCCCCCTTATTCACAAGGGATATGTTCTAAGATTCCCAGTGGATGCCTTAAACCATGGATGATACCAAACCTTATATATACTGTTTTTTCCTATACATTCATACATTTGATAAAGTTTAATTTATAAATTAGGCACAATAAGAGATTAACAACAATAACTACTAATAAAATGGAACAATTATAACAATATACTATAATAAAAGTTATGTGAATGTGGTCTCTTTCTCTCTGTCTCTCATATGTTATTGTCCTGTACTCACCCATCTTCTTGTGATGATGTGAGATGATAAGATGGCTACACGATGAGGTGAAGTGAGATGACTAATGCAGGCAACGTGTTAGGCTACTACTGACTTTCTGACAATAATAGGTCAGAAGAAGGATCACCTATTTTTGGATGGTTGCTGATGGGGGATAACAGAAACCATGGTAAGGCAGGGACAATTGTACTCAGGCATTCAGCAAACATTTCCTGAGTACCTTCAATGTGCTATGCACTGGGGACCCCAAAATAAGTAACCTAGCTCTCACCCTGTCTCCTAGTGTAGTGGGAGAAATAAGCTGCATGCATACACGTCAATGATACAGTCAGCATGAAAACGAGGGGGAAGAGATAAAGCACTGCAAGAGCTCAGGGAAGACAGAGGAAATCGGGATAAGATAGATCATAACCTCCTCTGGATCTGGGGTGGAGATAACCCCATAAATCAATACATTAGATTGTATAGCCAAGAGATGATTGTTTACCAACAAGCTAAGCCAAAACAGAGACCTACTATGTGCCATGGGCTTCACAACCATCATCTCAAAACACTTGGTAAATACGATTATCTTCACTGTGCAGGGAAGGAAACAGCTATGAGGGTTGGATGGCTGCCCAGGAGGTTCTAGACTCAAGGTTTTTATCTGCACAGTCTCTTCTACATCCATACATCACAAAACAACTGCTCCTATCCATTTCCCAGAGAAGAAATGGAGGTTCTGTCTGCGTCTGCATCTGATGATGGGTTGTAGAGTGGAGTGCTAGCCAGTTGTCACTGAACCTAAGTAGGAAAGACAGGGATTGCCTGTTGTTTTTGCACACTGGGGTTGCCCCATATTGTTTTACATTATTTGTTAGGACCAGTGTGTGATAGTTAACCTTACATGTCACTTTGACTGGGGTAAGAGGTGTCCAGATAGCTAGCAAAATATGATTTCTGGGTATGTCTGTGAGGGTGTTTCTAGAAGAGATTAGCATTTGAATCAGTAAACTGAGTAAAGAAGACCTTCACAAACACGAGTAGGCATTATCTAATCCATGGAGGGTCCAAATAGGACCAAAAGGCAGAGGAAGGGAGAATTTGCTCTCTAATTGATCAATTGATCTAAGACCTCCATCTTCTCTTGTCCTCAGACATCAGCATGCTTGGTTCTTGGGCCTTCAGACTCTACTGGGACTGACACCATCAGTTCCCCCTGGGTCTCAGGCCTTTGGACTCAGATTGAATTATACCTCTGGCTCTTCTGGGCCTCAGGCTTGCAGATGGTGGACAGTGGGACCCCTCAGCCTCTGAAGTCTCATGCACCAGTCCCTCAAGATAAATCTTTATGTATCTCTCTCCATATGTTCTGTTGGTTCCGTTTCCCTGGAGGACCCTGACTATTACACAACGATAGGATTGTGGGAAGAGAAACCGCTTGGCCTACATCACTATGCCCTCTCCTTGGGCCAGGTCTGTCCCCTGTCTTTGCTCCCTTTTCTTCCTCAGTAGGATCCGTCCTCTGGTGGCCTCTTGAAGGCTCCTCCCCCACCACTCCCACCATGTGAAGCATGATGACAAAATGACAAAAACATTCTCAAGGAAATGAGCAGTCCTGCTCACAGAGGCCACAGTAAGTGTCTGAGAAAGCAGGATTTGGAGTTATTCATTCAACTTCCATGGACTGATTCCAAATCTGCTCTGTGCTGGTTTCCCCCTTCCTGTTTTTGAATCCAGACACTTGCGGTCACAGTGTCTTCCCCACAGTGCAGTATTTATGGGCTTGTGGCCCTTGGTTTTCACTTCATCAAGAATGGGCTGCTTCTCTTCTGCCTGCAACCAACCCTCATCAATGGGCTGAGGCAGCCCTGAGGGAGAGATGTGGTGTTGGCAGTTTGAAGGCTGACAAAGCCTTGCCTCTATCATTTGTGACCCAGAGGCCAAGGGACAAACAAACCCTGGAACTGTGCCTGGCCTTGGATTTCTCCTTTGTTCAGTGGGGCTTCCCACCCTCTCCCTTATAGGTTATGGTAGGAACAGTGAGGTCATACATACAACTATTATTGTATATATATGTATATATTTAAATATATTTATGTATGCATTTAAACATATATACCTATATATAAAATCACTTTGTAAACTGGAAAGAGCTTTACACATGTTGCCTTAAAGCATACTTTTCTTCTTTTACTTGTATGTTTATAAAGGTGTTTATGTCAGTATTGTCTGTAATAATCACAGTAAGAAATGTCTACCCGTAGGGTAGTGGCTAAATATATTTGGTAAGTTTATTCAATGGGGTATCACAAAACATTTGTTAACATTAAACTTGATTTTTATTGAAGTATAGCATACATACAAAAAAAAAAGTATATAAATCAGGAGTTATTAGCCAGCTATACTTACTGAATTGTCACTGAGCAAACCAATGTAACCACTGCCAGCTCAAGAATCAGAAATTACGAGTTCCAGAGCCATTGTCCTCAAATGTGCTACCAATCTTCAATCCCTGCCTCCCCTCCCCCATACATAGAACCACTGTCCTCTAACAGTACAGCCATTAAGTCTATTCTGAACTATATAAAAGATTACTGTATGATTTATTGTGTACAGTTAAGGGTTCTTTAGGTTTTGTGAACTCTTGCTGAGCTGTGCTTGTATATTCATTATGTACAGTGCCCCTTGCCCATTTTGTGGTGTGTGTGTGTGTGTGCGTGTGTGTGTGTGTGTGTGTGTGTGTGTGTGTGTGTGTGTAGGTACTGTTGCCATGACAATATCCTCACCACAGGCCCTCTAATTCATCCTGCTGGTTCATCTTGGGTGATCATCATGCCCCTACTCAGAAGTCCCCCATGGCTCCTGCCTGTGCAGCTGCTTTATATACAACATTTCCTCCCCCAAATAAGGGTGAGTAATGTCACCAAGCAATGTCACCACTCTGGAGAGTCAGGCTCACTCCTTCAAACAAGGCCTCACCCACAAAGTTGCTGTGGGGCTCACCCTGCTCTGTCAGTGCACATCTTCCCACTCCCCCAAAGGGCCACTGGAAAGTCTTGGTCCAACTGTCTGCCACCCAAGCACCCCTCTTCCTGGTTTTTCACTCTTTATGTCCCCATTGTACTTAGAGATGCTTTGGAGATTTTTTTAACAGTGATTTTCTGCCAGGTGCAGTTCCAGGGTTTGTTTGTCCCTGTGAATTTCTGTTGTGCCTAGACTTAACATCACTTGGGTTGGTCTGCAATTGCCATACACTATTTTCCAGGTGTTACTTTAGCTTAGTGGTTTTCAACACTGGCTGAGAATCACTTGGGGAGTTTTTTTTGTTGTTGTTCCCCAAAGAAATTGAACACCATTTTTAAATTCTAAAAAATTGTTAGGATCTCAGGCCAAACCAAAGACTCTGGATATCTGAAGGTGCAGTCTGGGCATCAGTACTTTCAAAAGCTCTCTAAGGGTTATGGGCTGACGGGCTGAATCGTGCCCCCCCCCCACATTCTTATGTTGAATCCTAACCCCCAGTACTTCAGAATATGATTATAGATAATGTCTTCTAAGAGGTAATGAAGTTCAGTGAAGACATATAGGTGGGTCCTAATCCAATATGACTGGCAAAGAGGAGGACATTAGGACACAGATGCATATAGGGGGGACACCATGTGGGAACCCAGGGAGAAGGTGGCCACCTTCAAGCCAAGGGGAGAGGCCTCAGGAGAAACCACCTCTGCCAACCACTTGGGTCTTAGACTTCAGAACTGTGAGAATGTAAGTTTCTGTACTTGGAGATGCCCAATCTGTGGTACCAGATTACAGCAGGTGGAGCAAATACCCAGGTGATTCAGTTGCACATCCAAGTGCAGCCCTTCGCTAGCCACACTCATGTCCCTCCACCTCCCACCTCCCCAGCGGGATCATAATCTCCCTGAGGCCGGTGGTGGAACTGTACCTTTTGATTCCCTTGGTATAATACCTGGCTATTGACCCATTGGTAGCAGCTCATTATATCATAGAACGTGGCTTCTATGTGCATCTCTTCAAGGGTTTTTTAAAAAAATGTTTATTTATTTTTGAGAGAAAGAGAGAGTGCATGCACGAGTTGGAGAGGCACAGACAGCAGAAGACAGATGATCTCTGCTGGCAGCACAGTGCCCAATGTTAGGCTTGAAATCACGAACCCGTGAGATCATGACCTGAGCCTGAGTCAGATGCTTAACTGACTGAGCCACCCGAGTGCCCCTCTTTCTGGTTTTTTACTCTTTATGCCCCAATTGTACTTAGAGATGCTTTGAAGTTTTTTTTTTTTTTAACAGTGATTTTCTGCTTATCATCTTGGCCACTTTTACATCTACGATTTTCTGCAAAAGGCCTTTTTCTAATCCAGGGAGCCTGACCTTTGTTGGCATGTTTAATATTTTCTCTTATTTTGAGTAAATATCTGATTTTTCTGAACTTTTTATGTGGCCTATGCTTGGTCTACTGGGTTAGATAACTGTCACTGGCACCAATGACTTGCCATTTCCAGTAGGATTTTGAATCTTATTCAAGAATGCTACTGGCCTGGACTAGCTTCCTTCTCTCTGGGCTCATCCTTCTGTTCACTTCTCCTGTTGTGCATGCAGGAGAAAACCTTGCCAAAGGGCTCACTCACCTCCACACACCTTTTGTTGCTCAAGACCATCACACCCAGCAGAGCACTTTTTCCCCCCCAGAAATGGGCCATTCAAGAACCACTGGATTTTGCATTTGGAAGTGAATAGAGGTGTCATTTACTGATGGGAAAGTGAGACCCAGAGGTAGCAAGTGATCTGCACACAGTCAGATAGCTAGGCAGCGGCCAAGCCCATGTTTGCAGGCTGCCTGTCAAATAGTGCAGAGCTCTTTTCTCTGACCCATGCTGCTACCCTGTAGACAGGCATTTATTTTCCTGGGAAACAATATGGGCATATAGCAAAACCAAAATGCTTCATTCTCCAGAACTTGTCTTGAAGTTTTCTCTCAATCTGTCCTTTATAGCTCTCAAACTTTATATCACATCCTCTTTCTCCACTTGAAAGCCAAAGATGGCCCAGAGTGGTCGGTCATTGCTGCCAGACCTGGTTTCTCCACCTGCTGCTACAGTCGTTGCTAGCCCCCATGCAGGTCACAATGGCCCTTGAAGTTCTGCAACGGGAAGTAGGCAGAAGTTGTTAGACGACAGCTTCAGGTCAATTTTCTAAGGTGTTAACTCAGTTGGTAAGTGCCTCTGACTTTCCCCCTTCCTCCTCCTAAAATGTGGATGGGTGGCAAAGAGAGGAAGTGTGCAGAGCTGGAACAAAGCAAGACAGGGTTCTTAGCTCTGGTTCCTAGCTCTCTACTCTCTGCAGGTGAATGACACATCAAGAGCAAAGGGCCTTTTTCCAACCAATCCCCATGACCGAGCTCTAAAGAAGATCTCCTTTTGGACTCCCTACCTGACTCCCACTTGGGGTAGGGCCTCATCAAGGTAGGCTGGGTAGAGTGGATTGGTAGGCACTCTCATGTTTACTTTTCTGAGCTACCTGTATGACTTGGGGTATGGACAAAATGACACAAGAGCTCAGGGGTTGGTAGTAAAGCTGTGGCAAGTGGCTTTGGTGAGCACAGAGCCCGAACAAGCAGACCATTAGTGTTGGGCTGAATGGATTCTGTTCAAACGACAGCAGCCATCTTGTAACTGAGGGAACTTGAAGAGAGAAGTCAGGAGTAAGTGTAACAAGGCAGAAATGTGGAAATTGTCAGGGACATTCTGTACTGGCTCAAGAGTGTCCATCCCTAGACTTTTTTTTATGTGAGAGAATAAATAGCTACCTTAATTAAAGTCATTTGGGGATGAGGGTCTCTGTTATTAGGAGCCAAATGCAATTTCTGATACTACAGTCATCTTGTTGATGACACCATTTGTTTAAAAGTTGTTTCCTAAGTCAGCTGAGAGTAGCCTCAGTGTCCTAGGAAAGCTCTGGCCATTCTCAACCCCTAGTTCTGCCTTCTTGGCCTGCCCCCAAAGAAGTCTATCCCTTCCTTTCCCCAGCTTCTGCCCAGTTCCTTCCCATTGATATTTTTAAATTTGATCCTTACTCTATCTCTTTTACCTGAGATTATATGTTTGTTGGATCTCAGGCATCCTTAGTTCATTTCTTAACTGCCTGGGTTTGCCCTGTCTGTGCCCCACCCCCCCGCCCCAGCTGTCTCCAGCCCATGGTATCTGTTGGACTCGCACTTTTTTTTGGCTGTTTGTTTCTTCCATGCACTGGCCCATGGGCAGGCAAGCTTTCTGACCTTGGGCTATACTGCCCACTATTTTATTGTTATCTTATTCTTTGCTGACTGTACTCTTACCACTGCATGGTCTCCCAAGAATCATTTATTCTGCAAATATTTGTCAAGCACCTGTGATGTGCCAAGCACTGCCTGGGACAGCAGGGACAGAACCAGAAGCACCTCCTGCCTTCTTCGGAGCTCAGAAACTCCACTTTGCACATTCCACTTTGCATTTTAAGCCCTATAAATCCAGGCCATCTCATTAGCCTACTAATGTTGTTGATAAGCTGTCTAGAAAATATTAGCAAGTGTGTGCGTGGGAGGTGGGAAGCAGGAACATATTCTAATGCTGTTTGTATTTTTTTAAACTCAGTTTCCAAGGATTTTACTTCCTATGTCAATATCAGGGTTCTTCCCATCCCAACTCTCTTTTCCTGACTTGTCACGAATGTGTCTTTCCTTTATCATCAGGCAGAAAGGGAACTATCTTTAGAAAACTTTTCTCTGTAGCTACAAGTTGAATAAGAGTATCTATATTCACAAACACAATTTATTTCCTTCATCCTAAATCCCACCACCAGCATATACTAGTCAATCCAGAGCTCCACAGTGTTTCTGTCAATTATCCTTCCTCTCCTCAGTTTTCTCATCTCCAGTAACTAGGCAAAGGTTCTTTGTGTATGAAAGACAACATTTTAGTTTTATTCTCTTAGCAAATTTCAATACAATTACAATTCACAAATGAAACAAATACAATGTTATCGACTATAATCACCATGTTTTACATTAGATCCTCAGATCTAGATCAGAAAATTTTAACCTGGACTTTGTGAATCTTTGGGGGGCTTCTATGGGTGGGCTTCAGAGGCCCACATCCCCTGAAATTGTATGCAATATTATGTGCATATAATTATTGGACATGTGGAATATGGCAATGTACTCATTTTTTCTGGGGTGTTCTTCATGGTTTTCACCATAATTTTGAAAGGGGAGGGTATTACCTGGACAATTTTGGGAACTAATGAGTCCAGTAGTTTTTCAAGAGGTCTTCACAATTCAAGGTAACTCATTCATAGCATAGCATTATGTGCTACCCTTTCCTACAAACTCCTCGTATAACTTCAGTGGCCCTTTAGTTTGTCACCTTCTTTTTATGATTAAAGTAACTGAGCTCAGAGAGGTCAATCTACTCAGAGCCATCAGCTAGTTACTAGAAGAGCCAAGGTGGGCTCATGAGCCTGGGTCCCCCTGGAAGCAGCAAGGACACTCATGTGCCCAAGGGTGAGGACCCAGGTGCAGACGTTCTGCCTCCTTCCTTGCATTATAAATTTTAG
This sequence comes from Panthera tigris, assembly GCF_018350195.1. Classification (NCBI taxonomy): domain Eukaryota; kingdom Metazoa; phylum Chordata; class Mammalia; order Carnivora; family Felidae; genus Panthera; species Panthera tigris. The sequence continues at coordinate 51,535,260 of NC_056663.1, read as the reverse complement.
TAGACATAAAACCATGTCTCCATGCTGTGCCTCAGTCTGTGTCTAACCAAATTTTTGGCACATAGCAGGTCTCAGCATTTGCCTCTGGGTTGCTTTACTGCCATTAATCACAACCACCACTCTTGTTACACTTGCTTTCCCTCTCGCATTGTTGATTTTCTTCCTGAATCCAGCACTCAGAGCCTTGAGCACCTCTAGAGAGGACCTGTTCTGCTGGGGAGCCAGTGTGGTGTTTGCCATCACCCTTCTCCATCTCAGCACCAGATTTGGGAAGTCTCCACCCACCAAATCACCTTTCTCCTCACCACCTCCTTTACATTTTTTCTATTATTTCATTTTACATTTCCTATTGTGGTAAAATATACATAAAATGTACCATTTTAACCACTTTTAAGTGTACAATTCAGCAGCATTAAGGACATTCACATTGCTGTGCAGCCATCACCACCATCCATCTCAACTCATTTTATCTTCCCAAACTGACTGCATCCCGAGTAACACAAACTCCCCATCCCTCCTCCTCCCAGCCCCAGCAGTCACCATTCTACTTTCGTCTCTATGAATTTGACTGTTCTGGGTACCTCATATGAGTAGAGTGATACTTATATGATACAAAGGATTATTCCCTTTGTATTTGGCTTATTTCGCTTAACATAATGTTTTCCCTTCCCTTTTAAGGCTGAATTATAGTCATTTGTATGTCTCTGCCACATTTTGTTTATTTGTTTATCTGTTGATAGATACTTGGGTTGCTTCTGCCTTTTGGCTATTGTGAATAAGGCTTCTATGAACATGGTATACAAATATCTGTTTGAGACTCTGCTTTCAGTTCTTTTGGGTCCATACCCAGAAGTGAAATTTCTGGATGATATGGTAATTCTATATATGATTTTCAATGTTTATTTTTGAGAGAGAGAGAGAGGAGAGAGAGAGAGAGAGGATGAGGGGCAGAGAGAGAAGAAGACACAGAATGTAAAGCAGGTTACAGGGTCCAAGCTGTCAGCACAGGCCTTGACGTGGGGCTCAAACCCACAAACTGTGAGATCATGACCTGAGCTGAAGTTGGATGCTTAACCGACTGAGCCACCCAAGTGCCCATATATCTGGTTTTTAGAGGAATCGTCACACTGTTCTCCATAGCAGCTAAACGTTTTTACATTCTGACCAGCAAAATCGCCACATTCTTGCCAACACTTGTTTTCTGGATTTTTGATTTTGTTTGTTTTTGATAATAGCTATCCCAATGGGTGTGAGGTGGTATGTCATTGTGGTCCCCTCCTTCTTTTATGAGTCACATTTGCCCATCTGAGCACCATGACATGACTATCAGGTTTTAGTACACTGACTCCCTGATGCTGTTGTCACTTCAAATCAGTAGAAATCAAACTCAAGTAAGCACTGTGGCTTTATCACAACTATGTGTACAACCCATGCGTGGCTCTTTGTCATACTGTATTTCACTGACTTTAATACACAGAGGTTCTCCCATGTTTTAATATCTCTGAAATCAGGATGTATCCTGCAATTAATAGCATGTCTTTGTCTTAGTCTCTCACAAGTTCTTTCTTTCTCTCTCTCTCTTTCTCTCTCTTTTTCTTCCTTCCTTCCTTCCTTCCTTCCTTCCTTCCTTCCTTCCTTCCCTCTTGACTCATAAAATAATGCTGCTCCTTGGGAAACTGAAAGGTGGTGTTGAAAATGGCTCTAGACTCCATACACCCTGTATGGACCCATTGTGGACCTGGAGGAACCTATGAAGGTCTTAGCTGCCTGGAATATCGGTGGCTCTTATTCTCTCTGGAGGCTACGTGCTGTAAACACTTTTCTCTGGGACATGTACTACTGACGTCATTGTTGTTTCTTTGAGCTGTTGATTGTAATATCAATTAACACTTCAAGGCTGCGGCCACAGTGCTCTCCCTGCTTTCTGCTCACTCCCTCTTAGATCTAGCTCTGGGGTCCTTGCCACTTGTAGTTTTTCTCCTGCAAAGCCCAGCCTCCACCCTGCCTGCAGACTTCACCCTATTTATCCTCTTCCTGAATCCATCACTCTTGCTGCCTGCTCCTGCTTCCAGCTCCTCACCCTGGTATAGCCTGCTTCCAGGACTGCAGACAACACTGTTTCCTCCCCTGCAGGCCCTCCCTTCCAATTTGTCCTCCAGGGCTGTCACCGTTTTGAGCATTTCCTGTGATTTCTATTTTTTTCTCCTTTTGCCCCTTAATCTGTTTTTCTCTGCTTCCCTCCCCCTCCCACACACAGCTGGAATGTCTCCTCTGCTTTCTTGCCCTGCTTCCTCCTGAAATCCCCTAACACCCCTCCCCCATCCTTTGCTGCCCCAAACCAATCCCACAATAGCACTGACTGGTGCTGTGGGCCCTGGGGTTTGCTGGGCCAGAAAAGTGGTTCACCCTCTTGTCTCTGTGCTCACCAAGACTACCCACCATAGCTTGGCAGCTGGGCCCTGAGCTCTTGCATGATCCTGTCTATACGCATGGCAGCTTGGTCACCTGGGAAAGCTGACTCAGAGTCCCCTCCAATACACTCTGCCCAGCATACCTTGGTGAGGTTTTTCCCCAGTGGAAGTGGGGTAGGGAGTCTAAGAAGAGGTCTCTCTTAGAGCTCGGTCATGGGGCTTGGCTGGACAGCAGCCCTCTGCTGCTTGAGTGTCTCTCACCTTATCTTGGCTGCACCCCCTCAGCCACCAGAATTCCTCCCACTGGACCTCAAGCTAGGAACTGAATGTGGAAAGCTGGAAAGCAAGCCTTATTTGCTGTCTTCCAGCTCTGCCCCCTTACTCTCTCTGCCCCTTTCCCCCCACTATTCCTTGCATCCAGAAAGGTCAGGCTCCTCTCTTCTTTTATACCCTTTTAATCAAGTATTGGGGCAAGGGCTGTCTTCCTTCTACCATGACGCAGGTTTAGAATTGTGTGGCCAGTCTGCTTCATGTGGTAAGGAGGACCTAAATGGATTCAGGCCACCCTGTCTCTGGGCCAGGTCTGGAGTCCTTCCTTGCTCGTCTGTTTAGGAGGTCATATCCTCTCCCCCTCCACTTAGGGAGAGAAACCTCATGATTTTACCAGGAGGAAGGCAATGAAGGACAAACTGATATATGCAACTATGTGTATCAGCTGATTATTAATCCTTTGTCCCACATCTGAGGGCCTGTGTTACATTCTCCCCTCTCCAACCCTCACCGGCAGGTAGGAATGAGGCCGTTGTCCCATGTTGGGGGTAGAGTGGGAGGATCTGGGAGGGGCTTGAGGGCCACCCTCCCCACCCAAAGGGTCTTCTGAACTCAGAAACCCAGCTTTGGAATCCAGAAAATGCAGGATACTCACTGGTCCTGCTCCCTGGTGGGTCCAAGTCCCTTTCTATTTCAAATGACAGAAACCTCAGCTCAGGAGAGAATTGTTGGCTCACATAACTAAAGAATCTGGCTTTCCAGTTTGGGTTCTGGTTTTAGGCCCTGCTGAATCCAGGGGCTCAACCAGCTCCACCAGTCAACTCATGGCAAGACCAGATTATCGAGGCCTCACTGACACAGGGCCAGTGCCAGGAAGAGGCCACCTGCTCCTGGGAAACCGCACGGGCCCCACACTGAAGGTGACTAACTGTCTGGTTAGCTGGGGGACAGGAGGTGGCAAATGGGTCCCAGCATTTGAGGGGGCAGGTTCAATGTTAAAACCAAGACAGTCCCAGGGTGTTGGTTAAGTCTGTTGGTTAAGCATGGGCTCAGGTCATTATCTCATGGTTCGTGGGTTGGAACCCCATGTCAAGCTCTTCAGTGTGGAGCTTGCTTGGGATTCTCTCTCTCTCTCTCTCTCTCTCTCTCTCTCTCTCCCTGTCCCCCCTCTCACAATGAATAAATAAACTTAAAAAAATATTAAAAGGTAAATGACATTTAACTTGGTAAATATAGATGAAAAGCATTTCAAGTAGAGAGAACAGCGTGGGAAGAAAAAAAAACCCTGTGGGATTTCCCTCTTTTTAGGGGATGGTGTTGGCAGAATGTTGCATGGGATGTATTTATTACGGGGTTCTGAATGGTCAGGGTTTGCACCTCCTCTGCTCGTTTGCTCTCACTCTCGAAATAAAGCAAAAAAAAAAAAAAATAATAAAACTAGGCAAGATGTCCCCGGTAAGCTGGGACAGTTGGTCACCTTGGCCTGCAACGACATCTGCTTCTTATTTCCCCACTATTTTTTTCCAGACTGGGATACTGTCCTCCTTTTCTTCACTTACCTGTTCTTAGATCTAACGTAGGGAACCCAAGTTTGCTTTTGCCACTTTTGGCCTCTTAAGCTTCAGTGGAGGGGGACTTTGGGTTCTGCTGTTGAGGTACCTGGTTCCAGAGCTGTGTCTGTGCCGCTTTATCCTCAATCTACCGGCTCCCTAAATAAAGCCATGTCAGATGCACTCCTGGGCGGTGCACCTGCTCCCGCCCAGAAGATGACCCTTCCCACCGCCCCTCACCCCTTCCTCCAAAACTCCTCCCTCTGCAACCTCGCTGGATGAGTAGACAGTGCCACCTCCCACCGAAGTCCCTGAGCCTGAAACCCGAGCGCCACGCAGGACCTCGTCCTCCCTTGCAGCGCCCTCCACAGCCCGCCTGTTGGTCACCAGTCCCTCTGGTGCCTTCTCAGCCTCTGCGGGATCAGTCCACAGCAATTGACCTTCACTCACCAATTACCGTCCTGCTCTCCCAGGCCCCATTCTCCCTACTGTTGTCAGAGGGGTCTTTCTAAAATATTAGGATGACATCCTCGAAGGCTCTTCTCGAATTCCCAAGCTTTCTCCCTCTGCTGCAACTTTGCACATACTCCCCCATCCCAAATGCCCTGAGCAGAGCAGGGATGGCAAGTGTCTGGTACTTCTCTGGCCCATCTCTGCCTTGATGCTATGGCAACATTGCTAGCTGATTGCAACACACAGGAAGCCTGGACACCTTTCCTCCAGTCCTTCCACCTGCTCACCTGGTTGTTCAGAATTGGCACCAAGGCCATATCTATTTGTCATGCTGGTCCTAACTTCTTCCTTCTCTGGTTAATCCTTAAATTGTCCTTTAGGTCTCAACTCAGGAGGTTGCATGTCACCTCTGTCAGGAAGTCTTCCCTGATTTGCTGTTCCTCTTAATCTGCTTTTGGTCACACCCTGTGTATAATATATCTATATCTATATATCTCAGAACATTTTTTATGTCACATTTTAATGATGTCCTTGCTTGTCACACTAAAATGTGAACTTTTTGAAGGTTCATGAAATGTCGCTGCAATCTTCATATTTCCAGGACCCAGCATGGACCCTGGTACCCACTAGATGCTCAGAAATCTTTGATGGGTACACATATGAGTGAACATATGGGTGATTGAATGAGTGAATAACCTGGTATGGCCAGGTTGTTTTGAAGGTGAATGAATCAAAAGTTCATTAAGCCTCCTTGAAAAGGAAAATCGATTTGCTTCTCCCTTCCCCGTAGCTGCAAGAGAAGGTCATGCTTCTCAGAGACTTGCCAAGAGATGAAGTTGAACCTGTTTGTTTCAATCAATGAGGCTGGAAAGCAAGCAGTTGCCTCACCTTCCTGCGAGGAGCAGTGTGAGTCATATATACCCTCACCTTTCATAGTCCACATATCTAGGCCACCCTGGGTCCTTCAGCTCATTCTCCTGGGTCCTAAATTTTTTTTCTAACGTGTGCCTGTATATGTGTGCATGCACATGTGTGTGTACGTCTGTGTGTGTGTGTTTATGTATATGCAGCATCTTGCCAGTTATTTGAGTGCAGGTACATTCAGCAGGGAATGACCAGTAAGTTCCTTCAGCTTCTTGGTCTCATGTGTGCTTGGTCTCATGCTGGGAAGGAGCCTTCATGGTGAACTGTGACTGCTGCTAGCCTGATCTTCGGTACTTAGGATCCATTTCTCTTTTTATTTCAAAAACCCAGTTGGATATTGAGAATTCTAACTCAAAAAGATGTTATTTTCTAGAAGAATGCCAGAAGAAAGGGGCAGTCAGCCACTTGAGCATATGTTGCAATGTTAAGCTTTTGCCTGGGTCTTCAAGGAGTGACAGAAGGGTCTTTGCCTATGCTGCAGGCCAGGTTCTGCTTGAAGGCTCCCCTTTTCACTGCAGAGTTGCTGTCTCAGAGGTTTCCAGAGAGGCTCTCTCTGCCCAGAAATAGGCTGCAAGAAGCAGAAAAGCCCTTGGAGGCAGCAGAATGCTGGGGAACGTGGCAATGCTGGGGGACGTGGTGACATTGAAGAATGCAGTGACAGTGGAGAACACTGACCTTGGGGACATGGTGATGCTGGGGGACACGGTGACCTTCCTTGCCCCTCTCTCAGTCCCTTCGTAAGGGCCAAGAAGGATGTGCATTATTATAAGCGAAAATGGAAACCAAGTAGGAAGAAAAGTTAGTCCTGCAGGAAGACATGCCTGGGTAACAGCTTATGACCACTGCAGGGATGTTTGTGGGAGGTCTAAGAAAGCAGCTTAAAGGGATTAGCTGGGAGGGAGGAGTTTGAAGAACCTAATTACAAAGTTTGTACCAGAGATGAGAGTGGATTAAAAGGCCTCTTTGTGCTCCAAGATTTTGAAATTGAGAGAAGAGTTCTTTCCCTAAGATGAATGTGGATAAATAGAGAGTAAAGGTAAGAAAGGGAGATGGGGGCACCACTGAGCCGTAAGTAGGATTAATGGCTGCAGCAGGGAAGATCATGTTTACTTGCTGTGTGCACATTTATGAGGATCCTGCTATGGTCTGAACCACGTCGAAGCAGGGAAGACTCCTCACTTGGTCATGATTCATCAAGTATCAGCTTACTGACAGGATTGAGCGTTGTTATGAGTTCTGTGAAATATGGGTGTTATTAATTGGTATGTATTTCCTGGGCTCCTGATCTGTGTCAAGCATGGGGCTTGGAGCCCTGGGCAGTACAGATTTGCCTCCCAGGCTTGGGGTACTTGGCCAGAAGGGATACAGGCCCAGAATATTGGAAATATCGGGGGGAGCTATACTGAAAACGGAGGTTGCCCCGGACTAGGGATCTGGTGCAGGCTCCACAAAGGAGGTAAGCCAAGGCAGGGTGCAGAAGGATAGGGGCTGCCATGCAGGGAGAGCCTCTGAGCCAGGCAGCCTGATGGGAGTGGAGAATTCCTGCAGGAAAGAAACAGGAGCTGAGGCTCAAGGGGCAGCCAGAAGCAAGCCTGAGAAGCCCTTTAATTGTGGGGGTAAATGGCCCAAGCTTCTTCTTCAGACACTGGGGAATCAATTGAAGGATTTGGAGCATAGGAAATGTCTAGGTAAAAACTAGGTTTTAGGACAACTTGACTGGCAGGTGCACAGAACAGAGCAGGGTGATCTGGACAGGAAGAGCCTGTGGGAGGCTTTTCCAAGGGTCCCAGGCAAGACAATGGGGGTTCCCCTGAGGTGGGAATAGAAATGAACAGTTTGACAAATGGGCTTGATCCTATCAAAGCTAGGCTAAGCCACCAATCTTCCACATCGATAGAAGTGGGCTGGGGTATTCTCCCATAGGGTTTATTACATATCTTCCAAAGACTTTGGAGGGATGCAAGGAGGGGGACATTCTTTTTACATTAATGCAAACATTACCATATAATAAAGAAAAGACACGGTGGCATCCTCTTTGGGCTACAAGTCTCCTCGTCTACCTTCCCATCTCCGAGTGGTTTGTGACCAAGGGATTCTGCTCACCTGGTACCTAGAAGATGTGAATCCAGATTGCTGGGAATCCCTCCAGGGTTACACACAAAACCTTGCACTGAGAGAGCAGGCAAGGTACCCAAGTCTCCTGAATGCCCGTCCCATGTTCTTATGCCTGTGTTATATGGTCTTCTCTTTATTTACCCACCTCTTTAGGAGACAAGCTCTAAAGTATTAAAGGAGTTCAAGGTGGTAGAAGAGGGTAAGAGAAACAGCAAGAGGAAGGAAAGGAAGAAGAATTTATTGATGCTTACTCTATGCCAGGTGTTCTGTATGTGTAAACTCAGTTAATCATTATAGTCACTATGCAGAGTGAACATGGCTGCATCTTAGAGGTGAGATCCACCAAGATGAAGATTATGTCATTAACCTCCTGGGTATTAAGTGGGGAGTTGGGATTTGAATTCGTATCTGTCTGGTGCCAAACCTTTGGCCTTCCTTCTATTCCTGTCAAAATGGGTTAACCAGCTTCTATGTAGCCGAGTGGAACAAATTTGGGATGGCCAGGAGGCGCCTCTCTAACAAAGGAGCAAGAAATGCAAACTCTTGCAGGTTGCTCTCTGACTCTCCTCTTCCTCTGATCCCTTTCAGCTGCCTGGACCTCCACGCCATGAACAGCACCCTGAGAGATGCCCAGGCCCCGAGCCACCGGGAGTGCCTACTGCCTTCTGTGGCCCGGACTCCCTCTGTCACCCAGATCACACCAGCCAAGAAGATAACCTTCCTCAAGAGAGGGGATCCCCGGTTTGCTGGGGTTCGCTTGGCTGTTGACCAGCGTGCTTTCAAGAGCTTCGGTGCCCTGATGGATGAGCTCTCTCAGCGCATGCCTCTGTCCTTTGGGGTGCGCTCTGTCACTACGCCCCGGGGCCTGCATGGCCTCAGTGCCCTGGAACAGCTGGAAGATGGTGGCTGCTACCTCTGCTCTGATAAGAAGCCCCCCAAAACACCCAGTGGACCAGGCTGGCCACAAGGGGGAACCTTATCTGCTCAGCAGTCAAGGGAATTTGAAAGCCGGGGTGAGGCGCCAGGAACATCCTCTTCCTGCAAGGGTCCTAAGGCCCCAAGAAGGATAATGCTGATTAAGAATGGGGACCCTAGGTTCCAGAAGACAGTGGTTCTCAGTCACAGAAATACAAGGAACCTGACGGCCTTTCTCAGCAAAGCCTCAGATCTTCTGCACTTTCCTGTGAAACAGGTGTATACGACCAGTGGAGAAAAGGTAGGCTGTCTGGGTATGATATTTCCTCTAAAAAGTTCTTTGGCCCTTAGATCGAAATACTTTGATGGAATGGGGAAGTTATCCCTTAAAATGAAGCACAGATTGCCCTGCTATTAATTAAAGGTGAATAGAGACATGCAGTCAAACAAGCAATTATTATTTATATTCTGGCTACCATTTAGTGAGCACTTAGTAAGTGCCAGACACCAGGCCTTGCACATTTTTATTATTTCCTCATCCACTCCTTCTGTTATCCAATCCCACCTATTTCGGTGAGAATTCAGTGCAGAACATGAAAACTACTCAAAGTACCTTTAGCAGAAAGCAATCTAATCCAGGGCATCAGGGGATTTCTAAATCTTTAAACAATTGGAGGCATGAGCTCTGAGCTGGTCTGCAGGAAGCTACTACCCTGCTTGAAGCTACCGTGATTATTGAATTGAAGAGTACTTCTCTGCAGTGGCATCCAAGTTTGTAAAGCTGGGATCAGGAAACTGCCACAGCTGCATGTTGACATTCTTGACATGCAGGAAAACTGGGGTGCCGAGTCCAGACACTGCTGTCTGGGCTACTGTAGCCGTCTGGTACCCACACATTTGCTTTGCAACAACAACAAGAATCAAGAAGAGATAGTGTCTGTCTCACTTGCTTTCCCAGACTTGATCAAGTACATCTAATGGATGGAGAACCCAATCTTCATACAGTCCTAACTTTAAAGAAGGCTAGTGAATGTAATTTTTGCCTTTCCAGATTCTGCAGAACATAAATGTGCACTGTAGGTGGGCGTGATGGGGGAAGGAGGTGGATTGATCTAATCCACAGTCTCCCCATAATCCACTCCTATCACTATTTAACACCTGTATATACTACTCTGCCACTACTTAAATTTATAAGCAGCATCTACAGCAGCAGGTTCTCACCTAAGAATGTAGCTGTCTTTCCTACCGTCAGAACATATGCACTTCCTCCCCAACTCCGAGTCACATCAGGGTCACATTAGAACTGTACCATCCATCCTCTGGGCACAAGCCCACCTTGTAGCCTCTGTGTTAAGATTTAGCTATCAAGTCCACAACCACCAAAATACCTTGTATAAAGTGCCAGATGGAGGCAAAGGCAAAACATTGAAAATTGTTTCACACCTACCAAAGCTGTGAAGAAAACCAGGTTATCTACTGCAAGACCATTGATGGTATTAGGTTTCCTTCTACTGTCCATTTTGTGTGTTCCCTCTGACCTCTGCCAGCACCTCAGCTTAATGTGGTTATGGATGTGGTAGAGTGACTGAACCATTTCTACAATCTAAATTACGGTGCATTTACTATTTGCTAGCATGTGCTGTATCTTTCCTGTGGACTCTGAGCCCTTGGAGGTTCTTCATGAGCTGCTGGGTTAACTTTTACCACTGAATATGACAGCTACAGAAAGCACCCAAGGGATTCCCTGAGCAATAGATGACTTTTCCCCAATCCTATGCATTACAGCAGCCCTATTTCCCCTTGATAATCAGAATCAATCATCCCATTCAACACAGAAACCCCCTTGTTGCCTTGTGGTTCATTGTTGCAAGAATCACCATATGGCCAGGTAAGGGATCCTTTAAATTTTCAACTGCACTGTCTCAACTTTCAACTTCACTGACCCACTGTTGTGTCTCCTGGTTGGAACATTTCCCCTTAGATTCAGAGACTTCCAAACTAGCAGAGCCTGAAGTTGTTGGAATGGGAAACAAAATGTTTTCAGTTAGGTCATAGGTGTAACAGTGAGAGGAACTGCTCTCATTCCCACCTTTAATTTCCAGGCATCTGTTGCCTATGGAGAAACAGCACTATACTGTATATTGGTTGCCAGTCAAGAGCACGTATAACATCCTGCAAGACAATGCCTCAACATCGTAAAGTGATACCTTTCAGCTGGTGCTCAAACTGAGCCTCCCGTAGAATGATCCACTGTTCTATAAGTTATAGCTACTTTGGGGCAATGGTATATATGTCTACACAGTGAATTAAATGTGTGTTAGTGCATTGGCTCACTTCTTTTGCTATAAAATCAGTTCTTTGGATAGAACTAATCTTCATGGATTATGGCAATGATGAGTAAGGTATTTAGTAAGTCCAAGGATGGTGATACTAGAAGGATGCTGGGAAGGAAGAAAATATATAAGCAAAATCAGTGTCTTTTTCAATGAGTACACATTTCCATCATGGGGGGGGGAGGGGTGGGTTCAATGTTATTATCTTCACAAGAGATGGCTGGCTGAATACCTCAAGGTATGTTGCAAATTGAAAGTATTTTGGCATAAGTTTAGCATGGATCTCTGTTCTTGGCAGATTGGAGCCTCAGCAGAGTTGGCAGTCAGATCCACATGAATAAGGTAGTTTATGTTTCTAGTTCCTGTTTACTTTGCCACTTTGTTTGAGCCAATTGAGCACAACTTGGGGTGGTTGGAGGAAGATAATGACTAACATCCATTGTACAGGTCATTTGTCCACATGATTATAACCTTCTGGTGAGCATACAATGGGACACAAATGTTCTCACTCTCTGGGCACAGATTCCTCTCCAGAGTTCCTTGTCACTAAGCCTCCAGTCCTACTCCCTCCAAGTCCCTGATTCTCATATTGAACTGCTAATCACTGCCCATAAATTGCCATAGAACCTCCTTCCCTTGCTCCTTCCATGAAAAGTAGCCAATCAACAACATTGTTCCTTGTACTTTCCTTCACCACTGCCCTTAATGCCCCCCTAAGTGGGTCTGTCATGCTGCAGCGGTCAATTTTTGACTTGTGTCAGCATACCCTGTGAAACCATCTGAAAGCCAGAATCAAATATTTTCATCTTCAGTTAACTGGTCATAGGGAACTTCCCCAGGAAGTTGTAGGTGTGTGGGGAGGAGAGATGGCAATGCAGCAGAAGCACGTGAACTGAGAGTGTGGTTCATGCAATTTACATATGCCTTCAGTGCAAACATCTGGAGCCTGATATAGTACATGTCACCACCACCTGATGATGGAGTGCTGCTTTGACATACCTGCTTTGTGGCTTGATGGATCATACAATAACCATTTCATTTGTATTTCAACAACTAGCAGAATCAGTTTCTGCATCTGATGTTTGACTACAAGAGGAAAAGATTCTTTTACAGTAGTAGTAGAAGCACCCAGGTCCTCTGGCCATCCCAGAACTGAGAGCTTAGACCTTAAGCTTGCCATTCTCTTTAAGTCAGAGAAGTCAGCCTACTGTATAATCCTTTCAGCCCTCATTATCAAGGCAGCCAGGGATAGTCAAAATCCTGCTCTCAGTAAGCACTACATTCTACTATCAGAGGTGATCATTCAAGAATCTGTTTTACCACTTTGTGCCATAGGCCACCAGTGTCCCATTGTAACCAGATTATCACTGCCTTTAAACCCAATCAGGTCAGATAATCAGATAACTAATCCTAGATTCCCATTCTTGAGTGTCTATTGCATGTAACAATCTCTGATACTGCACTTTTAATCAGCTATGATTCAGTACAGGAAACAAAATCCTCTGTAGGTATCATAAGCACGAAGAAATTATACACAGAGAGTTTTGTGTTTAAAGATTGGGAAGCTGCAGGAGCATACATTTGATTTCTGGAACTAGTTCCGAGAACATCATTGACCTATCTGGGTAGATACCTCTCACACAATCAAGCAAGTGGGTTTTTGGGGGGCTGTCACTAGAATAATTGAGTTCAGTATCAGCTCACCACTGCTGTGGTCCAGAATCAGGCAGGTGATATGCCACTACTGTCTATTGGTATCCAGAAAGCTGGTGACTAGGTACTGGAACAATGAGTGTGACTTTTGCCATCTCAGCTGCACATGCTCCTTTGTACCTTTGACTTTTTTTTTCTTGTGACAACAATCAAAATAAAAAAAAAGATGGCCTCTGCTTCATTGTCATTTTCCATACCTTGTACAAATGCATCTAATCGTTGGAAACTATTTCGTGGTTAGAATTATAGCTGCAAAGGAGTCTAGGGAGCTTTGTATGCTCTGCAGTACTGGAAATTATAGCAGAAAGAGTAAAATAGATATTGACTAATTTAGGACATGACATCTGCACAAACTCATGAGGAGGTTAATGTCATTCTTTTATTTGCATGGGTAAGAAAACTGGGGCACAGAGGCTAAGTAGTTTGCTCATGGTTGCATGGCTGGCAAATGATACAGTCAGCATTGATGATTTAAGAGTCATCATGTAAGAAAACTTTTAAATTATGGCACATTGCTATGTACTATCATGTGCTACATGCAGAGTACACAGAGAAATAAGTCTAGGTCCCTGCTTTCAATTAGCTACAGTTTAGAGGGAAGGGTGAGAGGGAGAGGTACAAACATAAGTTAGTTGGAGAAAAAAATATTAGTGTAATTTCATATAGAATTACTGCAGAACTATTAGAGTTTCTGTTAACAAAAGGATGTTGTATCTCCCCAGCGCAGGCTTGGGTCATAACTCAGTTTTCAGGTCCTCAACTGGATTAACACTCTCAATAACTCTCCTTTTGTGTGTGTGGATCCTAAACCTCAACCTCTTTCCAGAATGGGAGCATCATTTAGGACTCAATTATTTTTTTCCCCTTAGAAAAGTCTGATTTCCTAGAAACATGACTACATCTATAAATTGATAGACTTGGGTCATGTTTGTATTTTTGTGATTGACTAGAGCTCCAAATCAACCAAGAAATGTACCCAGTAGTTTGAAACAAACTTCTAATTAACTAGGTTGAAAGATCTGATGTACAGCTAATTTAATGTCATTTGTGGAGACAGGATGCAAAAGGTCTTTTTTTTTCCATTTCCTTGTTAATGAACATACCCTTCTAATTTGAGAAAATAAAAAAGAACATATAAAGCCCTTTGAAGATGAAACTAAATACCCCAACACTGCTACTTACAATATAATGTCATAAATAGTGCAACGTCTCACATACGCAGGGGCCTCAGGCCCACGTGAGATTTTTCTAAAAGCAGGGTCCTGTTTCCTGGAATGCAATATTGCCTGATAGGTACCCAGCCCAGGATGTCCTGGGGTGGGTGGGAAAGGATGACACAAGCCTCTGGGCAGGAGCCTAGAAAACCAATGGAGAAGCCTGGAAGAGAATGACTACCTGTAGAGAGAACAGCCTTGCCCTTTTCCACTCCAGAAGGGTTGAAGGTTCAAGATTATATTGGAAAGCACAGATAGGACCCAGGAGAGAACTCTGTGTGGGAAAAGAGTGAGATAGTAAATCAGATCTCCATAGGGAAGATGTAGGACCTTCTGGTTGCTTTAAAAAAATACGTATTCTGGAGGGTGCAAGTGCAAGCAGGGAAGTGGGCCAAAGATTTCTTGAAGTGTTTCCCACCTGAGACATCCAGAATAGTCCCTAAACCACAGGCCTCATTCGAGGTGGAGGGAGAGGGTGTAGGTAGAAAGGAAGGTCATAGTGGTAGGACCTCAGGCCCTAGCTAGTTATGGAGGTATTATGGCAAGTGGATAGGATCCTTTCCTTGAATCAGAATTCTGGGGTGAGATGTGCAAACCTCAGGAAAGGTCCAGTGTGAGGGGATTTTTCCGGTACCTATGTCTCCTCGGGAAGAAGGTGGGTTTTGCAAGCTAGGCTTCCTAAAACTCAACACTCTCCTTCTTCAGGTGGACTCTTGGAACGGTCTACTGCACAGCCCCTCGGTGCTAGTATGTGCTGGTTATGAGTCCTTCAAACCTCTGGCAATGGAAGATTCCAGAAGATATGGGATTGAAACTTTATCTGGGCAGACTTCAAGAAATAAAACTGGTGAGTTAGTTTTGGAGTTTCTTCAATTTTTCACTGGATAGTGGTTCAGTAGGACTGGGAAGATATCCCTTCCAGATAATTTTAAAAACCTGCCTTTTGGCCCCAATTTTGGAGTATCCTAGTTGTTTTGGGTAACTCTTGCCTTTTCCTCTTTATTATCATCATCAACCTTAATCAGGCTGAACATTTGACTGGGGTATGGAGAAAGGAGTCTGGTATTTAAGAAAACAGGAATTAGGAGATCTTGAACTTTAAGTTTCCAGGATCTAAAATAAACTTTATTAAGGACCATGGTGGGCATGACCATAGGTATGCGGCATTTGCATCTTTCAAGAGTCATGACTTCCTTAGACAACAGTGGAAGCCAAATGATCTAAAACTAATGATAACCATCAATCATGCATGCATTCATCAATCTATACATCCAACTGTATATCCCTCCAAAAAGCTTACTATTTCCAGAGTCAAAGGGTTGTTATTTAAAAAACACATTATTTTAAAAGTATAACTAACAACTGTAGATTGAAATTTCAGCAACATTATTGGAATAGAAATGGGCAAATTTGGTGAATAAACAAAATAATATCCATTGTGAAAATCTGTTAAGAAATGACAATAATGATTTTGGTGATCGCTGCATGCCAGGTGCTAGAGGTACAAAGACCTATTAGCCACAGACCCCCCTTTGGAGGAGCCCTCAGTCTCATTAGGTGCTTATGGAAGAGGAAAGCTTGGAAAAACCTTCCGTCCAGATGGACTCAAGTGGGGAGATCTGTTCTTTTGCTGGCTGTAGCCTCAGCCCCCACTAGTCTTTTCCTTTTGCCATGCATTAGTTCAAGAGATGAAATGAGAAAGTACTAAGGGCTTTATTCTTTTTTGGTATCCCTTCTTTCTTCTCTTTCTTTCTCTTTTCAAGGCTAGGGTGCAGGGTTGACTATCAGGACTTGCTATTGTGTGTCCAGGTCTTTCCTTGAAATCATGGATCAACCCCAAAGCTTGATGAGTGTTAGGATGATAAATCACTCTTAATAATTGAAAAGCATTTTACAGTTTCCAGTCAGGCACCTGTGCAGCAGCTTATTGATTTTGCTTTCTGTGTTGGGGGTGGGCATGAGCAGGGCCAGGAATTAGCTCTGGGCACTGCTGCTCTGCCTACCAACTCTGCTATCTACCAAGAACCTACTTTGTGCTAGAACGTCTACAGAAAGTTTTATAGGCACTGCCTTGCATCATCAAAACAAACCTGTTATTCTTATTTTACAACTCAGTAAAGAGGCTCTGCCAAAAACTACACAGTAAGGAAGTGGCAGAGTTGAGATTGAATTCAGACTTCAATTTCATCTCACTAGGCTTTGCTGGTTCACAAACTGCAGACTGGATATTCATTCTAGAGTGGTTTCTGCCTTTACTTTGTGTTTTGGGAGGTGGTAGGGGTGTTGAGGTGATGAAAGGCTCATGGCCAGCCTTTATTCTCTTACTCTGAAGCTCCCCCTAGTAGCTCACTGTCTTTCCTCTTTTTTCTTATTTTTATTATGTGCCAGGAAGCTGGGGGCCAAAGGCCAAGCAGAGCGTGATCCACTCAAGGTCCAGGTCGGGCAGTCGGCCACGGCGGTTTTCCTTGCTGTCGGAGAGGTCTGGTCTCAGTGACCCCCCAGTGTCCCTGCATCACGCCCAGATGGGCCCTGCTTCTGAAAGATATCCTCAGGACACACCCACCCAGCTTGGCCCATTGGTGGCCAGTGATGATGTTGAGAAAAAGGTCCACATGAATGAGGATGGCAGCCTGTCTGTAGAGATGAAAGTCCGTTTCCACCTACTTGGCGAGGATGCACTTCTGTGGTCCAGGAGGGTGGGGAGGGCCAGTGTCCTCACGGCAGCCAATGGAGAGGTCCCTGTTCTGGGGGAGGTGGATCCCCTCCACTGTGTGTGTGAAAGTCACCCTGGGGGCTCCTCAGAACCTGGAACACAAGGACTAGGGACCTGTGAGGCAGGATGTGAGAAAGCCCTTGGCCGAGGCCGGTGGAAGCCAGGGTCTAGATATGAGATATGGATGAACCCCCTGTACTCTGCCCAGGAAGAGGGGATGGCCTCTCAGAGGAGATCCAGGTTGACCCAACACTCCTATTCCAGGAGGCCCTGGAGCCAAGGAGTCACCGGAAGGAAACGAAGCAGGAAAGACAGTGTCAGCCCTGACTCCAGTGACAGACCCCCCAAAGACTCTGAGCCCAACTCCTCCTGCTGCTCTAGGTCTCTGGAGGGCAGCGTGGACAGCTGTGACCTACATGCGGCCTCTGGGGCTGCCTCCCAGACAGAAGCAGGGAGGGAAGCTGGCAGCATGTGCAGGACTAGTAAAGACCCGGGTCCACAGGGAACAGGGCAGGACAGAGAGCACCATAGATGCCTGAAGCAGCAGAGTGGAGGCACGGCAGGTGCTACTTGTGAGTCCTCAGGGAGTGCTGGGTCTCATGAGGAGTCCAGTGAAATGGGTGAGCAGCACCAGGGCTGCCTAAGCAAGACAAGTGTCATGACTACTTCCCGGCCAAAGGCCACTCAGAGGAAAGGCTCCAGTCCTCCCACGGTGAGTCCCTCATCTTTGAGGAACAAGGACTCACAGGCAGAGGAAAGTAGACAGGGTTCCAGGTGCCCCCAGGCTAGGGGTAGGTCTGGGATGGGATCGCCCCTGGTTTCAGATCAATCTGGCTCTGCAGATACTGCAGAAAGCTGTTCTCTGCCTTCTGCCTGTGCCTCAGTCCCAGGCAGAAGAAAGCAGGAGGGCAGATCCAGGGCTGTGTCCTCTCCCAGCATTTCCAGCCACAGCCGAGGGGCCCGGATAGACCACCCCAGGCGGCACCCCAACCGAAGGGACATCTACTGTCCGCTTGACTCAGCTGTTCCCAGGCAAGTGCCGGGGCCTTCTAGTGGAGGCAGGGCCTGTCCAGATAACCCAGCACCACACCTTTCTGGAAGCTCACCTACTGCCAGGAACCAGGCTTCCTGGGACACAGGGCCTCCCTCCTCTGCCTCTCTTCATTCCCAGGATGTACAGGGGATTAGCAGTGCTCTCATGACCCCTTTGAGCAATTCTGACTGTACTTCCAATTTCTATCCCCCATACTCTCCCTCTGCTGAGACTGAAGGTCACTCTGAGCTCAGGGCACGGTCACCAGCTCCCTCACCTTCCAACACATCAGACCCTTTGAGCATCCAAGCTGATGGCCTGGACAAAAAGGCAGGGAATGACCTTCCCAAGCCTTCCTGGCCTTTAGTTCCACCAGTTGGAGAGCCTGAGAGAGGGATGCCAGGAGCCCACCAAGACTGCTGCTGCTCACCAATCAGCACACCCCTGTTCCATGAGACCCCCAGTGATAACACTCAGACCCTACAGAACTCCCAGCCATCAGGCAGCCAGGGGCCCTCCTCTGAGGTCTCCTTGGTATGCAGCAGGTACTGTCCCACCCCCCCGAGGACATGGCCTTTTGTCAAGAAACACCCTTCAGGCAGCAGTAGCCTTGGTGCTGACTGGGAGCCAGACGGGAGAAAGCTGGAGGAGGAAAAGCTAGATGCACGGCCCCCACGGCCCCCGGGGTCTCAGTCAGGGGCCATGGGGAAAGCAGTCAAAGCCTTGAGAAAGGGCAGCTCTAGCTGTGGTCCCAGGTCTGGGAGAATGTTACAGGGGAAGGTTGCTGGTGGAGGGGAAAGCCTGGAGGAGCAAGAGGAAGATGGCAGAATGATGCTGGGTGCCCTACCCCGAGCCTCACCAGATGCTGTGGTCCGTGAATGGCTGAGCAACATCCCGGAGGAGCCCATACCCATGAAATGTGAGATGGTGGATGAGAGTACAGTTGTGGTGGGGGGTGATCCAGAAGGCCCCAAGGAGGACAATGCTGACAAACATTCCCAGGAAGGTCTAGGGGAGCCAGTTCTGGCCAGACAACTGTCCCATGAAGGGGTCACCAGTGAAAAAGCAGAATCAGATGGTGCCCTCCCAGTGACTAGTGATGCTCATTCCAAGTCAGGAGAGGGCCATCCTTGTAGCAGAGTTTCAGAAGTCCCCAGGGAGACTGGATCAGGCAAAGGAATGGCTGTGGACTGTGGTGTGGGCCAGTGTGTGCTTCCTCACAAGGTCTCTGCCTCCATACAGATCATGAAGGTGCTGATGGGCTCCAAGCAGGGCCGGCCCAGCAGTCTGCCTGAGGTGTCCAGTACAGTGGGCAGGAGGCTTAGCCACTCTGCCCGGGCCCTCATCACCTGTCTTGCTGGGCTCCACTTCTTTGATGAAGACCTTAGGTCTCCTACTGACAAAGTGAGGTTCACAGAGTCTCCTCGGTACCAGGAGCTCCTGAGCACCTTCCAGGCCCTATGGCCAGGGTGTGGCTGCAGGCAAGGTGAGCTGGATTCTGGCCTCTGGGAGCTTGGCTGGTGCAAGGCTCTGCCAGGCCTCAGGTCCCATGTCATGACTGAGGACTTCACACCAACGTCCTCATCTGGTGTGGATGTTGGCAGTGGCTCCGGAGGCTCAGGGGAGGGCAGTGGACCCTGTGCCATGGACAGCGCCCTGGTCCCTGAGAGGATAGAGCTGCCCTTGAAAATCCCCTCCCAGAGGCCTGATTCTAGAACCTCCAAGAACCAAGAGGATCCAGAAAAACAACAGTCCAGTGTTTCTACAGCCTCTTCAAACTTCCAAGAATGGGCTTGTGCCACCAGGAAAGACAAGGAAGAAAGAAACAGTGGGGAGCAGGTGCTGGGCAGTAACCTGGATCAAGTAGTTGAAAACGCAATGCAAGAAGAGGAGGTACAACTAGAGAAAGTTGAAGAAGAAAAAGAAATAGCAGAACTGCCAGGAGAGGGTGTCCAAGGATCTCCAGAAGAGGGAAGAGTCATGGGACAAGAATTGTCAGAGGCTGACTCTGACGATGGGGAAGGTGCACAGGAAGATAAGAGTGTGCAGGAAGAGGAAGCAGGAGGAGACCCTGCCTCCACCACACTTTGCCCTCCAGGGACAAGAGAGAAACCACCAGAGCCCCCTAGGAGCCCTAGCAGGAGGGATCCAGATGCCAGCGAAAGTCAGAGTGGCCCCAACAATGAGCCTGGCTTGGAGAAGCCACCCCAAACAACTGAGACAAGCCATGAGCAAACCCAGACCAAGTTCTTGCAGGGGCCTGGGGAGAAGAGCTCTTCTACAGCCTGCAGAGTGTCCCTGGATCCTGACATCCTCTGGGTGACCAAGTTGCTAAAGAGGATGGAGAAAGCTTTCATGGCTGACCTTGCCAGAGCCACAGCCGAGATCCGAGCCCGCTGGAGCCTGCAGAGCAATGACCTTCTGGACCAAATGGTGGCAGAGTTACAGCAGGATGTGGGCCAGCGGCTCCAGGATAGCACTGAGAAAGAACTCCACAAGATCCAGAGCCGGGCAGCGGGGAGGATGCCAGGGCCAGCGAGGGAAGCCCTCAGGTGGGAGATGTCCCTGCAGACAGAGCAGCGCAGGCATCGTCTCCGGGACCTGCGCAACCTCTCGGCTTTCTCCGAGCAGGCTCGAAGCCAGGGGCTCCTGTCCTTCCCTGTGGAGGATGTGCCAACCCTCCATGGAGCCCTGGGGACCTGGCTGGTTGGGGAGCCTGAGGGGGAGGAGTTTTGTCCCTGTGAGGCCTGCATGAGAAAGAAAGTGATCCCTACATCCCCGAAAGACACAAAGGGGGTAACCAGTGCACCCATCAAAAAGGCCTTTGACCTGCAGCACATTCTGCAAAAGAAGAAAGGAGGGTGTGCTAATGGGGAGGCAGCAGAGACAGTCCCAGAGAAGAGAGAGATGGAGCTTCTCCAGGGGGACGCCTCAGGGATAGGGACTATTGACAATGAAGGCCTGGAGCTGGGGTTAGGCCAGGATCCTGGGACAGAGGAGGGGGGTGAGGATGAGAGCAGCCAGAGCCTTGGCAGGGATGGAAACCCTCAAGTGGGAGAGGAAGGTGAAGTTTCTCAGAATGGAGAAGAGAAAACAGATTCCGGGCAAGGCAGTGTCTTTGAGGGAGTGGGCAGGGAGGAGCAGGGCTTTGGTGAGAAGGATGAAAACACAGAGAAGGGCTCTAGAGCTGAAGGCAGTTTGGAAGGTGAAGCCTGGGGAGAAGGTGACCAAAGTCCAGAGGGACAGAATGATGGTGCTGTAACTACAGAGGGAGACAGGAAGCCAGAGTCAGTGGGAGGAGATCAAGGTGAGAAAGAAGGTAGCTCACAAGCTGTCTGGGTACAGGGCCAACAAGGTGAAACTTCTGGAAACAGCAGCCCAGACCAAGAGGGGAAACCAGCAATGCTCCCTACCCCAGATGGAGACACCCCCTGCCAAAGGTCAGGCTGGAAAGCAGGCCTTGCCTCCTCCAGCACCTTTTCTCTGGGAAATTGCTCTCAGCTCTCTCAGAAAGGCTCTGAAGAAAAGCCTTCGAATGGAGACATGAGGAGCATCGAAGATGAGTCCAAGGGAATCCCCAGTCCAGAGAGAAAAGTCACAGGCATGTATCCAGAAAGCTCCACTTCTGAGCAAGAAGTGGCACCCTTGGGCCCAAGGACTCCAGAGCAGGAGGTAGGTGAGGCCTCTGGCCTAGAAGCTGAGAATGTAATTGAAAGTCTCTCTTTCACAGAAATGAGGTCTAAAAACCTCACCAAGGACAGGACAGATGGCTTTGGCCAAGATGACTTAGATTTCTAGAGATCCAGCTGCAAGGTGGTCACAAGTCTGTTTTTATTAGTAGTTTGTCTACAAATCTGAGCGTGGCTGGGTCCCCTACAGATGCACAGAGAGCATGGAGAACGATCAGGGCTTGCCAAGGACATGGTCATACCACGCTGTCCCTGGGTTCTAAATTCTGGAGCTTCCCAAGGCCTCCCTGGCCAATCCCATGCACGTTGTGAAGAAGGCTTATCTCAGACCTGCCCTGTTACCTGAGGGCCACTGGACTCTTCCATTTTCCTGTTTGAGTCCAAGAAGATGGACCTGACTGGAAATGTTCCAGGAGCATTTTGTTTATGTTTGTTTTTTGCTCTCATTCTTTTGCCTATTGATCTCCAGTTATTTTTCTCCTTGGCCTCTCTTGGCATTCACCTCATTTGACTTTGAGGTGCTTTTTTCTAATCTTGAATGTATTTGGTGACTCTGCAGATGTGAATACTTGGAAAAAAATGAATAAATTCAGGGTCATTGGACAAAGTTTGTTCTCAGCCCAAAAGTCCAAGTGTATTTCCTTAATTCGTATGTATATATATTCATGAATATATATATTGGTAATGGAAAAATACAGAAAATGCAAAAAGAGCAGGAAGAAAGAAAAGTAGTCACCCACAGTCCCATCACTCAGAGTTGACTCATGTTAGCATTTTGATACAGCTCCTTCCCCTTTTATTCCTAGCCATTTGATAATTGAGCTCATCATTATATGCTCCTTTTTTTTTGACTTAACAGTATAAGAATTTCCTGTATTTATCTCAAAATCTTAATAAAACTATTTTTTCATAAAACTATTTTTAATGCCTAAATAATTTATTATGCAAATATAAAATACTTCACCATTTCCTTTCCCTAGCATGGACCATTTAGATAGGTTTCATGTTTTTTTCTTAACCTTTTCCCTCCTGAACTGTGCATGATTTCTCTAGAATAGATTCCCAGGCATGGAATTAGCCAAAACTACCAGCTTTTTTGAAGGTTTGATATCTTGCTGCCAAATTGCTTCTCTAAAGGTCTGTACTAATAAACTTCACCTGGCCCACCACTCAGTCATCAGTGTTTGGTATAGCCATTAAAGATGAGAACTCTTTTGCTAATTTTATGGGCAAAAATGGTACCTGATTTTAATGTGGTACTATTTTTGATGTGTTTGATTGCTAGTGAGATTAAAGAGTTTTCTATGTTTATTAAAAAGCTATTTGCATATAAATTTTATGTGTATGCCTTTTACCCATTTTCAACTGGGATCCTAGCTTTTTTTTTTTTTTTTTTTTTTTTTGAGAAATTGATTTACTTGTGCCCTTTACAATTTTTTTTTAACATTCTATTCATCATTTTTGAGATTTAAAAAATGCCCTTTCTTTGTATCCTTCCACAGCAAGCCTAGGACGGGGCCCTGTCTGAGTGGGGAGCTGCCTGATGAGGCAGAATTTCTTTGACTGGTTTTCATTAGTGTTCCACTCATACAGGACAATTTTGTGTATTCAGAATTACTAAAATGGAACTTCCTCCTGGTTGTTTAAATGTAAATATTAATAACAAAAATAATAAAAAATAAAAATAAGTAAAAGGGGTGCCTGGGTGGCTCAGTAGGTTGAGCATCCAACTCTTGATTTTGGCTCAGGTCATGATCTCATGGTTCATGGGATCAAGCTCTGCATCAGGCTCTGTGCTGGCAGCATGGAGTCTGCTTACGATTCTCTCTCCCTCTCTCTCAGCCCCTTCCCCACTCACTTTCTCTCTCTAAAGTAAAAAATTTTAAAAAATAAATAAAAAAATAAAAAATAAGTGAATGTTGGGTATGGGCTGTGTCCTCACACCTGTAGTCATCTATTCTGCTTCTGAGTGCTGGAGATATTCTTAATAAAATTTGATGTGTTGTAAAATTTTCTGTGAAGATGATTCTTTGAAGTTTTTACATTAGAAATATATATACATACACACACACCTACATGCACTGGTGTCCTAGCCAGGAGCCCTCAGTGGAACAGATTGTATTGTGAGCTTAGTTTAAATACGGTGATATGCAAGGTTGTCTGGAACTTGTTGCTATTAGTTGACATGACGCATACATCATGCACCTCTTTCTGTGACTTGAGGTCCCCAGTCATCCCCTAAGAGATGTTCCAACCTTTCTGATTCCTAATCTGACCTCCCCAAATGAGAGACAGCCATCCTGGCATTCACTGACCTGGAACTTCATTGAAGTGTCATTGTCTGTCTCTAATCACGAGAATGCAATGGAAGGAGCACAGGACTTAGAGTTCTATGACCTATATAGGCTCTAGTCCCAGGGATGGCACCTCAGTTTCAACATCTGTGAAAGTAATGTTTTCCTCACTGCATTGTTAAGAAGTAAATGAGATAGCATATGAAACTTTGTTACACTCTCATGTTGGGAAAATATCAATATTTTCATTAGCATTGCTACATTTTCAGTGCCTATTATGTGTCGGTTACCATATTAGACATATGTGACCCCGTATATTCTTTCCAACATGTCTGTGAAGTAGGCAAGACCACACTGTCATCCCCTTTTCACAAATGAGGTAACCAGCGCAGAGAAGACTTAAAACTTCTCCAAGCTCACACAGCTAGTTAGGGGAAAAGCCAAGATTTAAACACAGATGTTTCAGAGTCTAAAGTCCCTATCTTTTTTCCTTTGTACCATACTTTCTTCATTTCGATTCAGACCCTATAAATAAATAACTCAACTAAAGGTGATCAACACTTTGTTGGATGAACTTACTGCAAAATAGTTAAGACTTAGAAAAGTAAATTAGATGGGATTGATTTGCTCAACTGATTGCATTATGTCCTTAGGAATGTTCTGCATATATATAGACATCAGGAGCTAGAGATAAGCTGGTTTCATAAAGCTAAGAGTTAAACTGGAAAGTTATCTCTCCATGGGATTTTCCTTTTAGTTACAACCTCATCTGCTTTAAGCTCCCAAATATTTCTGCCCTCTACATTTAAAAAATCGCTGTTAATGGAAAACTCTGTGTTTTCTTCTGACTTGGAGATAAAGAATTCAGGGCCATCACCTAAAGTGGGGATATTTGTGTCTCTTCCTCCCTACCCCTTCTCTATAACAACCGTATCACACAGCCTGGCTCAGGCCTCTGACATTTAGCACCTTGGGAAAATGTTGGCATTCCTGTAGTCTTAGTTCAAATCCCTGATTCCAAACTTGATTCATTCATCACTCAAAGTGATGCCAAAGTCCTTATAGTCTCAGTGGTAATGCAAACATTTCCATCTAGGGATTTCTCCTTGAAGTAAGTTGGAGAGAGAAGTGAGCAGTAGTAAAAAGAAAACAAACTCTCCTTTCTATCCTTGTGTCTAGCTGATGGGGATCAGAGGCTCCAGCTCAAAAGACAGCCTTTCAGTGGCTGGGAGCCAAAGACCTCCATGTCCAGGTCCTTTGCCCAGAGATTCTGACTTTATCAGTCTTGGCTAGAGCTCTAGCACTGCTATGTTGTCAAGCTCTCAGATGTATACAATGTTCAGTCAGGTGGCTCATCACTGGTTTAGTCCAACTTCCTTTTTCCAGGTGAGAAAACCTGAAAAAGGGAACTGCCTAAATCACACAGCAGGATAAGTGGCCATGCTGAGACCAGATGCCATATCTCACTTCAGACTCCTCTTTCCCAGAGCTGAGAGAAGCCCTGCTGAGGAAGGTGACAAGCAACAAGCCCACTCCCTTGTCACCCAGACCTGTGCTCATGTCACTTGCAGGCCCACCCACCCACCCACCTTCTTCTGCTCCCCAATTCCATGCATCTGAGTCTGTACCTGAGACCCAGGCTATATGTCCAGAAGGACCCTTCTAAGGTGTTCAGGGGAGAAGTAACCTGATCTTCCTCTGCAAAACTCTCCAGGCAAGTACAGCTTGGAAAGGGACACATCCTGAAAGATTTCCAAAGAAATCATAGACCAGGGATTCCACCTAGAGAGCTTCATTAAAATGGACAGTTCTACTCAGAAAACTCTGATTCAGTGTGTCTGAGGTGGGATTCAGGAATATGCATTTTAACAAACCCCTGGAAGAAACCCCACATACCCGCCTCCCACCACTCCCACCGAGTTGACTCCTACATTCTGTGGTCTGGCCATCCCATCAGAACTGGGTTTCCTCAGAGAGGCTGAGCACCTCTCCCCAGCCTTACCAGCTCCCCAGCCCCACCCCCACACTATTTCTCTCTCATTATGTAGTCTGCCCAGGGGACAGTGTGGGTAAGTCACAGCAACCTTTGTCTGCCTCCCTCTCTGGAGAAGCAATTAGGGTGGGTAAAGAGAAATCTCCCTCCGCTGGTCGTCCCACCCATCCCCAGGATCCAGAGGCACAGCTGGCAGCCCATGGCCCCCTGATTGTCAACAGTCCTCACCTGGGGCAGACGCAGACCTGGGCAGCAAAGGTCCCCAAGTTCATGCCTTCTCACTACCCCAGGCCAAGTGACCCACACTTGTTTTGTGACTTCCACTAGAGCCACCCAGACCTGGATTCCCAAGGTAATCAGCCTCGGGTCTCTAAACCTCTGTGCAGCAACCATTCCCAGCATTTGCGTTGAGCCCCAGCATCCAGGGGGAGAGGGTCACTGCCTCCTGATGCTCCTCCTCTGGAGGCTCCACCCTTCCCTCCCATTGCTTCCACACGCTCACCCCAGAGGCACTTATAACACCCTTACCTGTTCCTTCATTCCTCGTGGGGTCTACCGAGTCTTATCCCAGAGCCTCCTGGGTTTTAAATTTTTAGATTTGGTTTGGAGGTGATCATAACCCAAGATGTCAAGTTTGTTGATGAGAAGACTGATCAAAGCCCCCACAGGTCAGGAGCTTCACCATAGCCCCAGCTGCTATTCCTCCCCCACTTTCATCTATACCCCCCTCCCATCTCAACTCACTGTCTAGCACCTCACTCTTGACCCTGAAATCACAGCTAGTGGCCTGTTTTCCAAACAATGTAGTACTTTTTAGTCATCAACTTCCTGACTGGTAGGGCCCACTCTCCTAATGATGCCCCCCTGGCTCATGACAATGTCTCATCCTCATGGTCCCCCACTAGTCCAACTCTGGTGCTTTCTCCATGGCCTGCATGTGAACTGGAGAAGTCCACTGGACTTCTCCCCCCTTCATCTCCCTGGATGATCTCACTCACTTTTGCTGTTTCTGCTCCAACTTTTGGGCTGATGACTTCTAAATCATCAAACCCCGTATTTCGCTGGGCTTCCAGCCCCTACATTTTCCTCAGGAGCAACACATTCAGAGCAGAACTCATCTCTCTTTCTCAGCTTTTTCCTTTCACCACATGCTCAGACCTGGCACCATATCCATCTATCCTAGACAATTCTCTCCCCAGCCACACCATGACACCTGTACCATCCATCCTAGACTCACATCTCCCCTACAACCCTCATGGTACTATCACCACCCATCCTAGACACATCTCTCCCCCACTGTGCCCATGGTACCACTACCATCCATCTTAGACTATCTCTCCCCCACCATGCCCATGGCACAACCATTATCCATACTAGATTTATCTCTTCTTCTATTAATCCCATCAAGTTCTCTCTCTTTATTCTATTAAAACTCCCCAGGCCTGGTTATTCAGTCCTCACCATTACTACCATTTGCCTCCAAAGAGGGTGTCCCGTTTCTCACCTTGCTCCACTCAAGTTTATCCTCACCATGGCCACCATCCCCTATCTAACAGGGCACCATGTTGCTTCCAGTTATAACTAGGCAAGAGTCTCTCATCACCCAGAATGATGTTCCTGACTGCTCACAAATTATGCCACAGATCACAGATCAAAGGCCTTTTGGTCAAC
This sequence comes from Panthera tigris, assembly GCF_018350195.1. Lineage (NCBI taxonomy): Eukaryota > Metazoa > Chordata > Mammalia > Carnivora > Felidae > Panthera > Panthera tigris. The sequence continues at coordinate 51,507,969 of NC_056663.1, read as the reverse complement.
AACTTGGAAAAATCTTACGCTTTTACTAAAATAGTTTGCTAAAGCTTTGGGAGAAGGCCATTTTCTTCTTATTTGCTTTTCCCAGGATTGTGACCACAGCACATCCTAGTCTGGACTCTCCTTGCAAGGAGAGCAGCACCAGAGAAATGGCAGAGCACAGTGGTTAGTGGTATAGGCTCTAGTGGTGGACTGAGGGGCTCTCATATCACCTCCACCATCAGTCACCATTTACTTAACCTCCTTCATGTGAAAATTGAGGAAATAATAGTACTCCCTTCCTGGAGTTGTTGAGATGGTTCAGAGAGAACAAACAAAGCAATTAGCATGGTGGTGCCAACTCAACCAAAAGTTGTCAGTAAAAACCTTCAGTTGTTTCACCACCATTTTGTTATTTTTATTCAGCAGAGTCATCTATTTGGTCAAAGAAAAACAACCTAAGATGTTTTTATTTGAAGGGTGAGGGAGCTTCCCCTAAAATAGAGGCTGTCACAGTGCAGTTGGAGGAGAGCCCGATGTGGTATATTATGGACACTTGACATGAGTAAGCGTCCCTTCCAGCTGGGCTGTCCAGAAAAGCACCAGGAGGACACTGACACTTGTTCTGGATCTTGAGGGATGAGCTGTAGTGTAGAGAGGTGAAGAGAAGGGCATTCCAGGTGGAGGTGATGACAGGAGAAAAGGAACAGAGAAGTCAGATATGGGTTTGAATGGTGAATAGTGAATGGTGAATGGTGAATAGTCAGGGTCTCTGGAGTCAAGCATGAGTGAACAGAGAGAGTATGGTCATGTATACAGCCTCATAGTGGAGGCGACTTGAATCCCTCAGCTGCTGGACAGCCCTGACATTTTCGCAGAGACACTGAAGCAGCCCTTGGATTAATTGGGTCTGCTCTAGGTCTGCATTCTGGTAACTGGACTGCTGTCTTTCAGCTAGGCTTGAGTCCTTGCCTTGGGAATTCAGCTCTGTCTGGGGCACCTTTTGATGGAGGGTCTACGTTGCTTCTGGAGGTACAACTTCCCCCTCTCCCCAAATAATCTGGGATCTCTTAGTGAACTCCTAATGTGTATCAGGAAAAGGTTTTTATGTACATTCTCACCTTTAATCCTTGCCACGACCCTACAAGGCTGTTGTATTGCCACTTTGTGGATGAAGAAATGGGTTCAGAGGTGAGCTGCCAAGGACATATGGCTGGTAGATGTGGGAGTTGTGATTTGAACTCGAATCTGAATCTCTCAAGCGTGGGCTCCCTCTTCCACACAGTCCAGCTCTGAACTCCATGTTCTGAGCATCCTCTTACCTCACATTCCCTAGGCTGGGCTTCAAGCTCCACCATCTTTCCTTGCAACCTCAGTATGGAGGCAGGCCAGCATGGCCACACTCTGCTGAGCTGCACCTCTGGCCTTGTTGTAGTCTTGCCTTGGTCTGCTGGGCTGAACCTTCCAGGTTGTCTCATCTTGTCCCAGCTGATGTTTCCCAACCCTAGGGCTCACCCTCCTCATAGCCTCCCTGACACCCCCATTCATCAGGCCTGTCCCTGATAAGGAACAGGGAACCTATGGTTTTCCAAAGGTGGACAGCCTTGGAAAAGCACTGAATGCTTTTGTTAGTGACAATGACTGGGGGCGCTAGTGAAGTTTGGGGTGCAGGGCCAGGATGCTGAACGTCTTGCAACATGTGGACACACAGGTATTATTATGGCTGCATTTTACAGTTGTGGAGACTGAAGTCCACGAGCACAGTGGCTTCATCAGAAGCATGGCGGGGGGGGGGGGAGGCGCTAAGAGTGGATGAACATCCCTCTCTTGACTTCTGACTCTTCCCACTCTGTCCCATAAAGAATGAGATCACTGCTAACATTCCAGACTGGCTTGGGAGCACCCTGCCTCAAGGCAAAGGGATGAACTGGGTGACCTTTCAATGCTCCATCAATCATAGTCGTTCCGGGAAAGGACAAACCCAGGGACAGATACTCATCCATTGGGTTCAATGGATGGAATGATGGGAAAGGTAAGACTTGAAAAGTGATTCATTTTCTTGGAAAAGGCTAAGCCCCACATCCTCTTTTGTTCTGCCCCAGCATGGTGAACTTTTTCTTGCCCTATGGAAGACAGGTTCTGACAAGACAGGCAGCTCCAGAAAATGTTGGGGACCCAGGGGTAAAGAAAATGCTTTATAGCTCCTTTGTTTTGTGATCAAGGAGCAATTATCCTTTTTCCCCTCTTTGACCTCAGCCTTCCAAGAACACCTGAACTTCCCAAATGCATACCTGAATAAACCCGTAAAAAGTTCTGAGTTTAAAGGATAGGGGTAAGGAGCTAAAACATCTACAGGATAAAATGACTTTATTCCCTCCTGGGCTTAGGGCTCCTTTCTTTGCCCCTACTATGAAAGTAGATGGTGTTTCGTTCATCCTGGTCTTGCAGATGGAGGTTATGATTTTCTGCCAATGGGTTCATTGCAACCGGATGTCACAACAGCATCACAAAGACTCATTATGATGGAATTTTCCTGCATTACTTACACCAGCATTTTAGAGCACACTACACACCAGGATGATTGACATTTGTTAGTTCTTTCACCCAACATGTGTTGAGCAGCTGATTCATGTCAGGCCATGTGCCAGCTGCTGAGGATGCAGAGATGAAACTGGTGCGCCTGATGTGCCCCCTCCCTGCACCTGACTGTGTGGCCCCTCCCTGGGGTTTATCGATTAGCAGTGCTGCCCTCTTAACATCTAAGTGTGGAATAACAGAGCAATGTTTCTACTCTGTGTGGCCACTGGGGCGGCAGCAACAGCAGAAAACCCAGATGGTAATTGAGAAAACTGGGAGGTACAACAGGAATGGCCTCAAGAGCAACTATGGCACCAAAAAGGCCAGGTTCATGTGTTAGTTTGACTCATGGCAGTGGTGGGATAGGTACTTCTAGGCCGAAAGGACTGGAGCCAGGATGGGGTAAGTGTGCCATGAGCTGAGACTGGGGATCAGGGGACTGGAGGATGGGGGTGACAGCAATTAGGAAGAACCATAGGGAGTCATGTGGTATGTGTGTGGGGTGCTCTGTGGGTAGTGGGTATAGGGCAGAGAAGGAGCTGAGAGAGGAGGGGGCTTTGATGACTCCCAGGCCAGTATGACCTGAAAGACTGCTGTTCTGGAAGACAAAAGAGACTCATTACAATGGAGGAGGATGGGCGTGGAGATTTTGAACCTCCTCAGGCACTTTCAAAGAAATAGGATGGAGCTTTGGCCAATGGGAAGCAGTCTCTCCTCATGCTTCAGGGAGGACCAGGCTTGAGCCCGCCCAGCTGGCAGCTTAAGGCTGGCCCTGGCTCAAAGACCACCCAGCCACCAGGGCCCCACACCACAGATCCAGGAAGGAGTGACTGGGAATATAAGAGAGGTGAGGGATAATGTTGTGCTGGGGAGTAGATGGTGACACGACAGAGAGAAGCCAGGATGAGCAGGACCCCTGGGTTCCTGGGGCATGGGGGCCAGGCCACCATGGGGACTGTGGTCTTCTCTATTCCAGGTGTTTCTGCCTGAGGCCATGTACTCTGACCATAAAGATGGCCTTCCTGCTGCACCTAACTTCTAGTCCTGGCTCCATACCTAACCAGAAGAATGACTCAGGGCACCCATGTGCTTGGAGGGCCCAGCCATCTTTCCTAGCTATGGGAGCCAGGATTTGTCAAGACCTCCTTGTGGTTACCTGCCACAACAGGGAAGCCAGAACAAGAAAGGATGACTGCCAGTTTTACCCAGAGACACTTGGCTTCTAGGGGCAGTTAACAGTGAACTTTTGGAAAGCGCTGCTGGTTTCCTATTCTCTGTGTCACAGAAGCATGAGTCTTTCAGACCAGGAGAGCCATGCACCTACCACCTCTTCGCTCTGCATTCTATACCCGTGTGTCACTGGAGCTCATGTAGCCCAGTGGCCTGGTTTGAAAGATAAGAGCACAGAAGTCCAGAGAGGTATTGGCTTGGCCCTAGGTCACACAGCAAGTCAAAGCACAATCAGGCCAAGAAACGGGGTTCCCTGATTTGCAGGCCTGAGTTTGCTCCACAGCCTGAACCTGAGCCTCAGAGTCAGGGCTGCCTCCTCTGCTCATGTGGGCGGAGAGGGTGGTGGGCAGGGAGGGCAGCATCCCAGCCTAATTAGAAGCTGTAGAGGAGCAGGGACATGGGGGGCCGTGCTCGCAGATTAGTGCCCCCTCCATAGATCATAGGCACGCCAAAGACATAATAAATAATCTGCCCAAAGGTTTTAAAGGTAAAAATCAGCAAACCATTAATAACATCCCCAGCACCATACATCACGCTGAAATCTTCCCATTATGCCGCTCCCTGAGCCGATTCGCATTTTCTAGGCTGTTTTTTTCCCCTCCCTTTCCAGTACATTCTGCTGCAGCTCTGAAGCCCCTCCCCCACAGCCCACTGAGCCTGGAAGGATGGGAGTGTGAAACCTTTGCAGATTTACCATTAGCCATTGTGGTTCTATTCAGGCCTGTGGAGGGATGACCAAAGGGGAGGCTTTCAGGTCCCTTTCTTGGGACCCTACATTTCTGCTTCCACTTCCCCTTTTAATGGATAGGATGGAGCTTGCCTACCTGCCCCTCACCCACAACTTTAAGTAGGAATAACTGTGGTCTCTCTCTCTCTCTCTCTCTCTCTCAGAGGCTAAGGAGGTTTAATTAATTAATGCAACAGTGTCACTTTAAATAAGAAAAATGCTGATGGCTGCACTTTCTAGTCCCTGGTGTGCCTGTGCTCTGCAGGAGACAGCTGGGAGCTCCCAGTCTAGCTGGCTGGGCTCTAAGATTTGGGTGCATTACACGTGTTTTATAATTTGAGGGTAACCTATGGTATCAAGCCAATCAAGAATGAGGATCAAAGGAAAATTAGTAAGCAAGAAGGTAGGCCAGCTGACTAGTGGCCTGTGACATGGGACAGCACAGGGATATGGTGACAATGAGGCAGAGAGCCAGGGGAGTCTCCTCCCAGGCCTGAGTGCCAGACATTGGCCCAGTCACCTATATTTGACCTCAGCTTCCTCAGCTGGGAAGCAGAAGTTAGAAAAGACAGACTGGGGAATAGTCACATGCCACTCTCCATGAATTCTTTGAAGGCCACGTGGATTGAGCAGCTCCTAAAGCTGCCACAATTAAGTGGTTTTTTGGATGCAAGATCTACACTGAAGTCTGGGCTAGCTAACTGTTGCCTCCTAGGAAGAAGGGGGACTGTCCTGGCAGTGTGGGGAAGGGGGAAGGAGTCTGAGCCTCAGCTCTCCTTTCTTGAGCTGGGTGACCTCAGGTCAGCCCTTTCACTCTTCTGGGCCTGTTTCCTCATCTACGACATTCCTAGAGTCCCTTCCAGCTCTGAACTATGGGGCTGAGTCACCTCCCTGAATTTCCCATCCAGACCCAGAGCCACATGCTGGTGGTTCTGCAAAATCTCTTGGGTAGTCCTGGGTTAGGTCCTGGGATCCACCAGCCTCAAATGTTTCCAACCTTGGCTAGGACAATAAAGTTCTCCATAGCTCAGAGTTCTGTTCCTGTCCCCAGCAATTGCACAAAGCAGATAGTAGGAATCCCCCAGCCCGCACCTCACATGTGAGTGGCACTGTGCATTTTACAAAGCACATCCTGGTTTCCTTTGACCCTCAGAACAACCCAGTGAAGAAGAAAGGAAAAGTCTGCTTTACCTGTTTGATGGTGGGGGAAACTGATATGGAAGAATGAACAGGAGGACTGGAGAAATCCTCTGGTAAAAGATCTCACGTGGGGAGAGCCTCGGGTTGTGATAGCCAGTGGGGGGTTTCAGAGAGCCTGAAGACAGCATGCTTTGCAAGACAGACTCACATTCCCTAAGCCTATGAGTACCATCCTAGGCTGACTTTTCAGGGGTGACGTGCAGCAGGGGCCCAGCAGCCAGAAAGGAGCCTGGGCCCCACAATCAACAAACATGGTCTGGCTTCTCTCTCTGCTGGCAGGCATTCCTTAAAGCCCAGTGCCCTCCTGAGGCTGGCTTCCCCTTCTCAGCCTCCCTCTGGTTCAGGGTCTCCAATGGCACATCAGTAGCCCTTGAAGCCTCTGCTCACAGACCCCCACTGTCGTACCTTCCTTTGTACCTACAGATTGTTCAGCTGCCACACTCTGCTTACCAACAGAGTGATTTGGGGCAAGTTACCAATGTCTCTGAGCCTCAGTTTACCATTGTATCAAAATAGACCCAATACCTAGCTGACTAAGTGTTTGAGAGAATGAAGTGGTGTAATAAATGTGGACATGCCATAGTAAATATTTCATAGATTACTTACTACCCTGGTGGGTGGGAAATTGTCTTGAGAAGACTTGAAAGCTACCGCAGATCAGCCCAGGGAGAGAAAGCACATTCAAACTGGAGGAGCATAAATTTGGGAAGGTTTCACAAGAGAGTTTGTGTTTGATCAATGCTTTGAAGAAAGAGCAGGGTTTTAACTTGAGGATTTGGGAGCTGGGGTAGGGGAGATTCCAGGGCAGGGGACAAATAGTCAAAAGTTCAGAGGTTTAGCAGGCAGGGAGGGCCCAGCTTGACCAAACACAGGCGGGTGGGAGAGGGGTGGGCACTCTGGCCCAGATGCCTGGCTCTGAAAGGCCCAGTGCCTCACACTGGGCTCCGCTCCACTGCTGGGGTGTCA